>NW_005371930.1:129696-132544 GCF_000412655.1 Myotis brandtii | reverse complement strand
ACTGGGGGCCTTGTTTGGGGCACATTGGAGCCTCCCAAGCTGGACCTGCTGGCGCTGGAGGGGCCCTTAGGGCTGGGCGGGGTGTTAGAATGGGGACCGTTCACGGGGACTGGTGGCTGTGGGAGAAAGGACAGGGGTGGTTGGGGGCACGTGGGGCTTGAGTGCCTGTGGGATGAGCTGGCTGAGATGTGGGTCGGCCGCTGGGGAGGGAGCTGGGCGAAGGGGAGGCCTCGCGGAGACCCGGCTCGAGGGCACAGTGCCCCTTTCTCCTGTGCCAACCTCCTGGGGGAGCACACTTCTTTCGCCTTAAAATACGGCATTTGAGTTGGAGTCTCAGGAGGGGTTAGCGGAATAGCTGTGTAAACAATTTAAAGTTGATTGCTAAATGTCCACGATCCCCAAATCCCTTTGCCACCAGGAGTTTCTTAGCGACGCCTTTTCTCCTGGGGGTCCCCTCTCTGTTCCCTACCCAGTCGTGGTGGGCGTGGAGCTTCGCCCACTGGGAGCCACGCCCCTCTGTCCACTGCTCAGAGCAGCGCCCCCCCCACCCCCCCAGCACAGCACCGGAGGCCGCCCTGCCTTCCAGCTCCTCCCTCTCTCCCACGTGGCTGGTCGCGGCAGAGACGCAGAGGAGCTGCTGTGTCCATCGCCATGGGCACGCGCTGCCTCCGCCGGAAATGACGAGGCCGGTCGTTTTATAAAGATCGTCTCACATACTGGACATGCGCTCTGCAAAGTCGTGTTCCACACAGAGTGCGTGGGGCCGAGAGCCTCCGTGTTCTGTCTCTTGGCGCCGTGAGTCCGGCCTCTCCCTCGATGCCTCCCCCGCAGGCAGACGTGGGACAGGCACGCGTGCCCGGCGTTGGGCCCGTGGCTCCGTTTGTGTCTGCAGGTCCCCCCGCTCCGCGCTGCCCGTGCCTGCTGCTCTGTGTTCTGGGCTCACTGCTGGTGCAGGTGACGGCTTCCAGGCTGTGCCTGTTCGCGAGACCTGCTGGGTTTTCTGCCCACGTTGGGGACCGTCGCGTTTCTCTGTTGGAACTCTGTGCCTGCTTCGCTGTGATGGTGTGTGCGTGTGGGAGCGGGTTTCCATGAGGGAACCTTCGCCCTTTGTGGTGCCGGAAGGTGGATGGGGGCGGCAGGTGGGTGTCTGGGCACCTGGCGGGAGGCCCCTCCGAGAGCAGGTGCCTTCTCACCAGGGCTCCCGAGCCCACAGTCCGAGTCATCGTGCCGGAGTTACACCGAGAAAGTGGGGTTCAGAGTTACTGGTCAAAGGTCACACAGCCACAAAGGGGTGGGGCAGGGTTTGAACCCGCTGGGCATTCTGGCTCCGCCTCAGAGTGAATGCGCTTCGGGGAAGAGGGAGCCCGCACCATGGCAGCCCCTGGAGCACCGCACCTGCCCCGGGCGCTCTGCGTGCAGCGCTGCTCCACGTCCCCCGACCCTGGAGGAGGAGCAGGCACACGCTCGGAGGCCGTGTTGTCTCTGTGGAC
The DNA here is from genome assembly GCF_000412655.1 of Myotis brandtii. Classification (NCBI taxonomy): domain Eukaryota; kingdom Metazoa; phylum Chordata; class Mammalia; order Chiroptera; family Vespertilionidae; genus Myotis; species Myotis brandtii. The sequence goes on along the minus strand of NW_005371930.1, from coordinate 131,054 downwards.
AGTCGGTGCTTCTGCAAAGGGTTCCAGGCTCCATGGGCTGGCTCTTAAACAGACAGTTGGCGTGACACCTGTCAGTGCGGGCTGGCTCCTGTGTCCCGCCAGCCTCGCTGTGGGAGGCGCAGGGCAGACCTGCTGTGTGACCTTCGTCAGTGTCCCCACCCGGGCTCCGTCCTGCCCGCGAGGTGGGTGGAGGCTGCAGGCTGCTGGGTGCTGACGTGGACAGAGGCTGCTTTTCCTTGGCGACCGGATGCAGGAGACACGTGGCCCTGACCACTCATTCTCTGTGCAGCACACGCAGTTTTGAAAATCAAAGTGGTGATCGGTGTCACTTCAGAATGGAAGGAAACGGTAATCATGCGTGTGCGGCAATGGAGCTCGTGGGAGCGCTCAGCCGGGCTCCTGGCTCACGGTGCGGAGCCGAGGACTGAGACAGCGGAGCCCCTGAAACGCAGCCGGCCACGGCCCGGGGCCCCTACCTCGCTTTCGCCTCTCCCTGCGAGTGGTCGGCAGTTTCCACAGTAGGAGGCCTCTGTCCTAAAGGTGTGTCCCCGCCCCCCGATTGGTCGTGGCTTTTTTTTGGTTAATCCCCACCCCAGGATATTTTTTCCATTGATTTTTAGAGAGAGTGGAGGGGGGGGAGCGAGAGAGAGGGGGGGGGTGATTGAACCTGCCACCTGCTGTGTGCGGGCCTACGCCCCCACCACTGAGCCACGCTGGCTGCTGTGCTGACATTTTTGCATGGAGAGTGCAGGGGAAGGGGCTGGAGCTGCTGGGTTCTGACCACCTCATCTTGCATAGTTACACCCTCAGGACGGCCCTTCCTGGTCGCAGGGGGCACTCACACCTTGAGCCTGGGCTGGGCGGCTGCGAGCCGGGAGCTGGCCTTGGTCTGACCCCACCGTGGAAGCCAGGCCACCGTGTCCAGGACGGCTCCTGACTGCGCTGGCACTCGGGTGACTGCTGAGTGAATAAGTGAGGACTCTGATCGCCCAGCGGCCGCTTCCCCTTTGTGTGTGGAGACAGGGCAGCTCCCGTAAAGCCTGTTTTCCTTCCTTCCCAGAAAGCCGTCCGAGAGGGCTGCCCTCGGCTGCAGGGCGGGAGGCTGCTGCCTGGGGAGGGCCTTGCACTCCGTGCTCCTCAGGGTCTGTTTATGAGTCTCCGCGCAGCACTCTCCGCTGCGAGCATCCGGCTTCGCCCCGAGGAGTGTGGCTGCCGGTGCCAGAGACCTCTCCTCCCGCCGGCCCCTGAGCCCGGGAGGCAGGTGGGGTCCTGTCCTCACCCTCCTGTGCGTCTTCCCCGTCCGCACACGGGCCTGTGTCAGGGCTGGCGGGTCGGTGCTGGGCAGGTGGGCGGCCTGG
>NW_005371930.1:127983-129428 GCF_000412655.1 Myotis brandtii | reverse complement strand
CGGCTGTGCGGAAGGCGATGTGCGGAGGCGCGTCTCGGGCTGGGCTGCCCAGGCAGGAAGGGGTGCCGCCAAGCTGGCGCGCGTGGGTGACAAGGAGAGGAGACCTGAGAGGTGTCAGAGGGAGATGGCGCCCCAGGATTGGGGACCCGTGGAGTGCGGGGCACAGGGGCAGCAGGAGGCTGGGTTTGGACCCTGGGTAGATGGCACGACCTCCTTGGAGAGGAGGCCATGGGCAGGCGCAGGTGGGCAGGCGTGGCATTGGGTGCGGGACACTGGGTTTGTGGCTCCCTGAGGACTGCGATGGTGGCAGGTGGGCCACTGCAGCAGCTCATGGGGTGAGGCACAGGACGGACAGAGCCACCCGAGGTTGCCATGGGCGGGAGGACCTGGGGTGAGGGCTCCCTGTGCGGGACATGGTTCCGGGGTCTCCATAGAGCCTCTTGTGTGGTTTCCAGCACGTTCTCCGAGCGGATTCTCTTGGCCACATTGTTTTTTAAGAATACGTTTTTATTGATGTCAGAGAGGAAGGGGAGGGAGATGGAAACATTCATGATGAGAGAATCATGGATCAGCTGCCTCCTGCACGCCCCTCACTGGAGATCGAGCCCGCAACGCGGACATGTGCCCCAACCGGGAATTGAACGGTGGCCTCCTGGTTCACAGGTCAATACCCAATCACTGAGCCACGCCAGCCGGGTTTGGCCACGGTTTTAAGAGTGAGGGAACCGAGGCTCACAGAGGTCAAGAACGTGCCCCAAGGTCGTGCAGCCATCGAGGCCGAGCCGCAGTGAGCCTGGTGCTGGGCACAGGGCACGTGACTGCTCCTTCTCATGGAGGCCGCTCCCAGGCCTCCGCTCCAGATCCCGTCTAGTAGATAATGAAATTTTCTTGTAAGCAGTTTTTCAAGAGCGTTCACCCCAGGGCTGATGGGCAAGGTAATGAGGATTCCCGTTAGGGCTCACCCAGCAAGCCCTGGGCCTGAGCGTCAGCAGGGGAGTGTGCAGCGGGTTCGGGGTCTGATTTATAGCTGCCTGTGCCCACGGCTCTGGCAGAGGCTATAAATAAAATTAAAATAAATGGAAACAATGCACCTATAAATCGTGTTGCAGGGACCTCCGATTGCCTTTTAGAGGAACCCCAATAAAACGCTGTCTGGCTATCCGTCTGCGGGAGAAGGGCAGTCCATCACCGTGGCCAAGCCAGGAGCACGGGACAGGCTGGGCTGGCCTCGTCAGGTGTGGAAATCCGCTGACCCGCTGGACCGGCTGTCAGGTGTCCGCCAGTGGGAAGTCCTGGGTCAGCCCGGCTCCTGGGTACAGGCTGTCTGGTGACGGTGGGAATATTGGGAGGCCAGCCAGTACGGCTGTCGTTCCTTCTCTCTTCCCAGTCCACACAGGGATGTGTCCTGGCGAGGTGGAGGCCCAGTGGGGAGTCTGGTTGGGATG
>NW_005371930.1:124433-127886 GCF_000412655.1 Myotis brandtii | reverse complement strand
GGGCTGGAGCGGGGCTGGAGGAGGGGGGGAACCAGCGGCGGCGGCAGAAGCCACTCTCTCAGACCCTTGCTGTGTTCCAGTGAATGGTTCGCAGGAAGTTATAATCTGTGAAAAAGGGAGCCTTCTTAAAAATGGGCTGCTCACTTCCTTCATTTACTTTTTAATGTATGTATTTTTATTGATTAGAGAGGAAGGGGGATTGAGCGGTGCTTGGGTGCCATGGATGAGCAGGGCGCTGGGTGTGTGCACGGCGCATGCTCGTGAAGATGGAAGCGGGCAGAGCGGAGGGGCTGGGTGTGCGTGGCCACGGGGCCCAGTTCTCCTTGAGCGGCGTGGGGCCTGGTGGACACTGTGCGTGCCGGGCCATTGGTGGGACATGCACATGGTCCCACCTGTTTCGTGGGCGACCATGGACTTGGGGACATCCTTCTCCTCGTCCTAAGCCTGCCATTTTGAGCAAGTTTTCGACCTCCAAACTGCTGGCCTTACCTGTGAGGTGGTCTGTGGGGCGTGGTGCCTCAGGCGCCTCTGCTGCTCGTGGCGGTGTCCCCGCCTTCCCGTGGGAGTGTGTGTCCGCCTTCCCGTGGGAGTGTGTGCCTGCCTTCCCGTGGGTGTGTGTCCCCGCCTTCCCGTGGGAGTGTGTGTCCGCCTTCCCGTGGGAGTGTGTCCCCGCCTTCCCGTGGGAGTGTGTCCCCGCCTTCCCGTGGGAGTGTGTCCCCGCCTTCCCGTGGGAGTGTGTCCCCGCCTTCCCGTGGGAGTGTGTCCCCGCCTTCCCGTGGGAGTGTGTCCCCGCCTTCCCGTGGGCGTGAGTGGTGCGCTGCTGGTCCCGGCTGGCGGCGAGCTGTAAGTGTGCAGTGAGCACACGGGCTCCGTGAACAGCCCTGCGTGGAGCGGTGCCGGGAAACGTTCGCGGGTTACTGCCCCCGTTGTGTGCATTTTTACAACAATCATGACAACTACCTCGCAGAGATAGAGGCGACAGAGGACGCGAGGAGCCAGATGGTGCTCTGTGGCTGTTCACCCGATGCCCAGGGACCGAGCGGCTCTGGCTGCCGTGGGAAACTGCCGGGCATGCTCCCTGTGCCCGTGGACGAGCTCCTGGAGGCCCCCTGGCTATCTGCACCAGCAGGCACACAGTGTGGCTGCAGCACTTGGGGGTGGCCCCTCAGCCTTTGGGATTGAGTTGCCACCGGATGGGTCACTCATTCTCCGGTTGACTGACCTCTCCTAGAGACTTCTGGAAAGTTCTCTGTAGAGGGGCCATAGCATGTATCTTCTGTTGGCAGCGTCATTACTGCTAGCAGGTTCTCTGGGGGGAAGGAGGTCGGGCCTCCTTTGTATTAAGGGATGTGAGTGACGTCTTGTTCCAGGATGATTCCCCTGTGAGAACAGCGCACTGCGGACGGTGCCCACTGCTGGCGGACGATGCCCGCTGCCGGTGGAGGGTGCCGCTGCAGGTGGACAATGCCTGCTGTAGGTGGACGATGCCCGCTGCAGGTGGGGGGTGCCGCTGCAGGTGGACAATGCCTGCTGTAGGTGGACGATGCCCGCTGCAGGTGGGGGGTGCCGCTGCAGGTGGACAATGCCTGCTGTAGGTGGACGATGCCCGCTGCAGGTGGGGGGTGCCGCTGCAGGTGGACAATGCCTGCTGTAGGTGGACGATGCCCGCTGCAGGTGGGGGGTGCCGCTGCAGGTGGACTGGACGATGCCCGCTGCAGGTGGACGATGCCCGCTGCAGGTGGACGATGCCCGCTGCCGGTGGAGGGTGCCGCTGCAGGCCTTGCTGTGCCAGCGATGTGTGGGGGCTGGGAGATCAGAGCCAGGTGCTGTGGCTGCCCAGCCCTGATGGTTGCAGTCCCCGTCTCGTTGGCTGTCATGTGCAAGAGTGTGGGCCCGCCGCTGGCCAGCCTCGCTGTGGTGAGCGCGTGTGCGTCTGTGGAGACACGCTGGGCCGCGCTTCTCCTCGGAGCCACTCGCGGTGCTGGGGGGAGGGAGTGACGGGGAAGCGTCTGCCGCGGTCAGTGTCAGTGAGTCCCGTGCCCCGCTGCCGAGAATGGGAAGCTTTGGGGGGCTTGCTGCCTCCCCACCTCTCCCCGCTTCTGGGAAGTGCATCAGCCCAGCTGTGACAGCACATGTGTCCCCATGAAGCATCTGGGCGGTCATCTCCCTCGCTAGGCGCCCTCCAGGCCTTCCTCACGGTGGCCTGTGCAGCCGCGGCCACAGCGCAGCCTAGAGAAGGCGCCCGCGGTGCACAGCGTGTGGGTGTCATCAGCGAGGACCTGAGAGATAGCCGGGCGTGGCGGTAGGACAGGGTAGGACAGGGCAGGACTGGAATGGGCAGGGCTGGGAGGACAGTGGGAGAGCAGCGTGGCGGCGGGGGAGGGGTGCACTGAAGGGTCCTGGGAGGCTGGGCGGGTGGTTCTGCCTGGGTCCCTGTGGCGTCCTACCCAGCCTCAGGCTGACGCGGCATGGCCCTGGTGGGTGGCAGGACTGCCGTCGGAGCGTGGTAGCAGGCTCGTGGCCTCGCGTGACTCCTGCAGGGAGAGCCCTGCTTGCCGGGGGGGCGGCCCGGCTGTCCCGGAGGCACAGCGTCCTGGGTGGCGAAGGAAGTGCTGTGGATCAGTCTTGCATCTTGGTCCCGGCGCTGCGGCTCAGAGCCTCTGCAGAGCTGCACGCAGTGTGCCCGCAGCGCCGCCTTCTTGCCTTGGGCCCTGCGGGTCTGCGGGCAGCTTCCTGTGTCAGCGGCCATGTCTGTGAGGCCGGCGTCCTCGGTTGTTGTGGGGAGAAGAGCAGGAGCAGAACGCTGGGCTGTGGAGGTTCCTGGGGAATTCCGTTAGGGGCAGTGCCCAGCTCCCCTCCGCCGGGAGGTGCCATCCTCCTCCGTCAGCGTGCCTGTGCTGGGCGCCCGGCACCCGGGGCCCGCTCCGTCTTCTGCACGGGCTCTGAATAAGTCTTGTGTTCCATTGAGAAGATTAAGGGCAGTATGTGGTTGAAAAAATTTTAATGAAGCACCTAACAGAGCTATTATTCATTTTTGAAACAAGTGGCTGTGGTTACCATAGTAATGCTAAGCCTCCACTAAACATGCTCCTCTCCTCTCCGCTGTCGTCGTTTTTGTCAGAAGCTGCTGGGGGAGCTGCGGGTCCACGGGCCCGGCCTCCGGAAGGATTTCCCAGCTCTGCTGAGTTCAATCATTCAAGGAATTTATGTTGTAGGAGCATAAAGCTTATAAGTCTAGTTTATCATATCTATCATTTAATTGTTCATGCAAGCCAGCTCTTCATGTAGCGATTTACAGTAATCTCGGAGAAATAACAGTTTTGTGTCACAAGATGAATAATGCGTGCAGAGAAAGTGTTGAGCGCCTTGGAGTCATCATGCTCACACCCGCTCCTTCGTGGGGAAGTGATGGAACGATGCGCGCACTCGCTGCAGCCTGGGGGCTGGACGGCC
>NW_005371930.1:103435-105718 GCF_000412655.1 Myotis brandtii | reverse complement strand
CGCAGGCGGCAGCCCGCCCGAGAGCGGGCAGAATGTCGCCGAGGGCCCGGAGGGTTGGTGCGGGGAGAAGCTGTGATTACAGAGGAGACGCCTCTGGGACCAGCTTCGGTGTTTGCCGTTGGGGTTGTTGTGAGGTCCAGCCAAGGGGGGCGCCCCCGAGAGCTTGGAGGGCAGAGTGTGCCCAGGGCTCCCTTCCTTCCTGTCCCCTCCACCCAGCAGCACACGGGGCGTGATCTGGCGTGTAAACCGTGAGGCTAACGTGCAGCAGCTGCTGCGGTTTTCAGGGAGGATGACTTAGCAGGCCCTGTCCCTCCTCGGCGTTTGTCCCCGGGCCTGGTGACAGCCTCCGGCCGGGGCTTGGGGCCTGTGAGTCCATGCTCTCCTCACCGTTAAGGTGGGAGGAGTCAGTTCCCTGGGCCATGTGGCCGGGGCCAGCGTGTGGGGGGCATCTTCTTGGCCAAGGATGAGGGCTCTCTCCTGGGGAACCGGTCGCAGCTTTCCAGACGGGAGGCGATCCATCATGGCTGCGGGTCTGAAGGCTCTAAGCCAGTTGTTGTGAAAAATGCCAACACAGGCTGAGGTGGAGAGCACGCCAGGCCCCCCTCACCAGGAGTCAGCAGCATGGTCCGCGGCCTGTCTCTTCCCTTCCTTTGCTGTGGTGTTTCAGCGCCGGTCTGACAGCATGTCCCCTCCCGTCCTGTGCCTCCGGCTCCAAAACCCTGCCGGTTTCGACATGGCGCTGCCGGGAGGCCTCCAGGCCGCGTCTCCCTTCCCAGAGTCTCCTGTGGGTCCCCCGGGCAGCTGGACTGGGGGCCCCACCTTCCTCGCATCGGAGCCAGTGGTCTGGCTAATGGGGCGAAGGCTGTGCGGTCTGGGAGCCCATCTGTGGTGAGCCCCCTCGCGTTTGGAGAGCCAGGTGGGGGGGGGGCCCACCCTGGAGGCATTTGTTACGTTTCAGGCTGTTTGACGTTTAGATTTCCCTGTGTGAGGCCTGTCGTTGAGGATGTCGAGGACGTTGCCACCCCGGGAGACTGGGCGGCAAAGGGACTGGGAGGCCGGTGTGGCCCCTCCCCTTCTGTCGTGCAGAGATGGTTGCACGCGGGACTGCGTGGCGCTAGGCCGTGTGGGTCCTTGCCTCCCTCTGTGGAGTCTGTTCCTCACCCCACCCCCCGTGACCACATGACGTGGCAGATGTGAGAGTTGCTCTTTTCTCTTGGCCTTCGTCACGCTGCCAGGTTGCTGCTGGCGCCCAGCCTCGTGTCTTCCCCAGCAGGACTTCTGAGATCTTTATCACAAGATGCATGAGGCCACCACGCTGCGGGAGCCCTGGGTCTGAGAGGGGGGCCGCTCATCCCAGGGAGGGGACTGGGGTTTAGAATGAAGAGAGTTTCAGCTCCAAATGGTCTTTTATATACAAACACTAAACATCTAAAGGGCCTGCTGTGCTCTGGCGCCTGGGGAAGAAGTTGGAAAGTGTTGTGTGTGCCCTGGCGGGCGGCTCTGTTGGTTGGCGCATTGTCCCGCACACCAAAGGGTTGCAGGTTTGATCCCCGGTCAGTGCACACAGGAGGCAACCCATTGATGTTTCTCTCTCTCTCTCTCTCCCCCTTTCCCCCTCCCTCCCTCCCTTCTCTAAAATCAATAAAAACCTGTCCTCGGGTAAAAATAAACACAGTGAGTGAACAGACGGAGGCTCTGCAGTGAGGCCGGTTGGCCCTGCACGCTGTCCTGCCCTGGACATTCTTTCTGGGCGACAGTTACTCTGGGAAGGAGGAGCCGGGAACGGGTGGGAGAGTGAACTTGACCTCAGTACTTGGAAGGCGGCTCTGCCCCGCGGTAGGAGGTGTTGGCTTGTTCAGAGCGGGAGGCTCAGGAGCGCCTCTGCGTGTGTGGGGCTCTCCCACCGCCTCTCCCCGCGGGGTGCGTCCCAGGGTGGACGGAGCTGTCCTGGGGCCGGAGAGCGGGGAGGGGCTGCTGGGGAGGCCGCGAGCAGAGAGCTGGTGGGAGCGGTCTGGGCCCACAGACGGCCTGAGCCTCGCTGCAGGGAGCATAACGCAGGCCGGCCGCGCTGCACGTCAGCGCTGCTCCTCAGGCAGCTCCAGCAGCTCCCATGGCGGCCCAGGGGCAGCTGGGAATCGTCTTTAGAAATCCCTGTCCCGGACTCCGCCATCTTCACTGAGATAGAAGCCACCTTCCAGTGTCCAGCTCAGTGGCTCTGAGGGAGTCTGTAGAGCTGTGTAACCGTCGCTCCGTGAATTTTAGATCTCCGAGCCTTGGGCCCAC
>NW_005371930.1:102315-102976 GCF_000412655.1 Myotis brandtii | reverse complement strand
CCAGGCAGCTCACATCTACCCCCTGCCCCTGCAGACGGGCCTCTCACCTCCGCCACTCGGTCAAGGTTCATCCTGGGGTTTTGTCTGAATAACATCCGTGGTTTGGGTCGGGCACATTCTACTCATCCGCTTGTCAGTGATGGGCCCTGGAGCGCTCCGCCTTCCTGGCTGCATACGAGTGCCGCCAGCTCCTGTGCAGGCCTCGGCGCTGCGTTCCCTCTCGGACAGCCCCGGAGCGGGAGTCCTGGGTCTTTGGGAAACTGTTTGCTGTTTGGGGACCTGCCCGATGCTTCCGAGGGGCTGCAGCCCTTTATGTCCCTGCCCTTGCCCTGGGTGAGGGCCCAGTGTTTCCCCTTCGGGGGCGGCCTCGGTGGGTGCACAGTGGCGTCTCCGGTGGCTGGATCTCCCTGGTGGGATGAAGGTGAGCGTCTCTTTAGGTGCCGACAGGCTGTTTGTGTAGCTGCTCTGAAGACATGTCTGTCGAGATCCTTGGCCGGTTTTTAATTGAGTCTCTGTCTTTCTGTTATTGACATCTAAGGTTCCTGACACTTCATGCTGCCTGTCGTGTTCTAGTTGGCGGCCCCGGGGCCAGGCGGGAGGGAGGGACAGAGGGACGCCGGCTGTGGACCGGCCTGGCTGGCCCCTGTCCTGGGCATCTCGG
>NW_005371930.1:101358-102239 GCF_000412655.1 Myotis brandtii | reverse complement strand
CGCAGAGAGGTGCTTTTCAGGCCTCGCTGAGGAAGCAGCTGGTGTTTTAATAGGATTTGTCCCCCCCATCAGGCATCTGTGTGCTCACTGAAGTACGTTCCAAAGCAAGAGGAAGGAAGGGAGAGGGGAGAGGGGAGAAGGGAGAGGATCCCACTGCGATCTGAGCAGGTCACTGCATTAAACCAGCACAGTCAGACAGAGGCAGCAGGCCCTCTGCCCCCTCGGTCATGGAGGGTCTGCCGGGACCATCTCCCCAGTGGGATTGTACTGACGCAGCCTTCACAGTGTAGATCACAAGGAATTGTGGTCTTGGCATTGTTTTCATGAAAATAGCTCAAAACTTTACTTTCCAGGACGCAAACCCACTGTTGTGGAAGAAAGACATGTCGTTTCTCGTTTATTTTCAGCGTCTCAAAACTTCTCACACTTCAGCTTGCTCTCTTGGAGGACAGGGGTTTTGCAGTCTGAGTGCAGGGAAACGGGACCGGAGGCTGAAGGAAAGCCAGACACAGCGTTCAGCACAGATGCAGGCCGCTGCAATAAAGGCTGGAAAGGCCGTGCAAACATCATTCACGAGAAAACTCATTTGCTTATAATAATGTCAGAGAAGGTAAACATCAAGACAAAGGGTTTTATTAGAGACAGAGGGATGTTTCATAATGATAAAGGGTTCACCTCATTAAGGAGATAATATCTTTCCAAATGTGTGTGCGCCTAATAATCCAGGTGCACAATGCGTGAAGCCAACATCGACGGGAAGAGAGAGGGGGGACACATTCCCAATCAGAGGCCGACATGTAACTGCCTCCCTGAGCGAGCGATGAAACGTGCACGTTTAACAATCGGCAAGAGGTGAAAGATGCGCGCGCACTGCCAGCCCC
>NW_005371930.1:97442-100736 GCF_000412655.1 Myotis brandtii | reverse complement strand
CCGGGCGAGCCAGCGCGGGAGGATGCGTCCGTCACCGGGCAGACTGGGGTGAACACCACAGCACTGTGGGCACCGGGTCCTCACCGGGCAGACTGGGGTGAACACCACAGCACTGTGGGCACCGGGTCCTCTCCCTGACTGTCCGTTAGAGGTCGGGCTGACGGCGAGATTCCAGGAAATGCTCCGGTATCTGGACCTTTGTCAACACCCTTCTCTAAGGACTCACGTTCAAAGGGTACAGGGAGCGTTGGGGAGCACTGGGGCTGAGTGATGACTGCGCATACAGCACGTGTCTGATGCACTGAAACAGCCTGGAGGGAAGTCTATGAGAAGAGGGTCGAGGCTTCTGATCCAGCATCAGAGCTACCACCTCAAGAAGCTAGGAAAAGAGGAGGAAACTCAACAAAACCGGGTGAAGAAGGGAAGGGAGAGAGGATGGAAACGAACCGGAGAACTGGAAAGTGGAGAAGAAGGCGACTCAGCAGAGTCTACAGTAGTTCCTGGGGAAGATCAATACAGACTTGTCGGTAGACTTATTAAAAAAAAAAAAAGCAAACACCCAGTATGAGGAAGGGATGAGGAGACATCACTATAGACCCACAGACATTAAAGCTAAGGGGGGGGGGAGGGGTGCGGGTATTCCAAGTCTACGCCAAAGGGTTCGAGAAGGCACATGGAATGGACGTACCCTGAGAGGCAGGGCCTGGTGGAGGGACCAAGAGGAATCAAAGCTTTACCATCTCCCTGTCAATTTAAAGAGTCAGTGGCATGCACACCTTCAGGGGAGAGCGTCAGGTCAGATGGCGTTGCTCGTTACTCGTGAGCTCTGAACCTTTAAAGCAGGGGCGACCTAGTCCCCAGAGGCCTTTCAGAAGAGGGGGCAGACGCTTCTCGTCGCCGGTTATTCAGGCAACAGGAGCCCCTTCCAAACCCCACGGAGAAGTTGTAGGAAACGGAAAGTAGAGACTGATCTCTCCGAGGAAAAGACACGCAGGCGGTTGTAGTGGTTCTGGCTGTGCCCCGGGGAGGTGGGCCCTGGGCCTGGCCGTGCCCTGAAGTCGCGCTCGCTCAGCGGGCCAGGGGCTCCCTGCCTCTGTTAGTCTAAGTAAAACCGGTCACTTTCTCCGTGGGCTGGTGTCTGTTTCTCGTTAAGCTTATGCCTATAACCTCTCTGCTTTATTTCATTGTTTTTGCTGGTGGAGAACGGCTGTTGATTTCTGGTTCTTGCGTCTGGCCGTGGTGCTGAGCTCGGAGCCCGGTCCCCTGCCTCCTGGTGCTGCCGGCCTCTCTCCCTCGGCCTCCCCTGAGGCGGGTCTGGTTCCTGGATAGCAGCCCCCCTCACCTCCGACCCAGCGCCTCAGAGGGTTCCCAGCAGCGAGGAGGCCTCTCAGGAGCCCAGCAACGTGCTCTCTTCTCTGCCTGCCTCCTCCAGCGGTGCTGGGGGAGGTGTGCCCCCCGAGTTCTGGTGGGAAGGTGGGCGGGCGAGGGGGCCTGACCTCTGTGAGGTGGCTTCCCCGGCGGCCCAGGTCAGCACGCAGGGGAGCCATGCTCTCCGGGTGACCCCACCCGTGGGCCCTTCCTGGAACAGCTGCTTCTGTCTTGGTCGCTGGGTCTGTGTGGACCCTTTGTCCGTGTCCACACGTGAGCTGGGTCTGTGGTACCAAACCCTCTTCCATGCCGGCAGGTCACAGAGTGGACAGACCTGGGAGTGGGTCCCCGAGCCCCGGGCCACCTGGCCGGCTGCTGCCTTATCTCCCGGCAGGGGCACGCCCGGTGAGCCAGCTGCCTCTGTGGCAGCTCCCTGGGCACCGGCGCTGTGGTCAGACCCTTCTCTTACCTATGGCCTACGCTCGGGTCCCCAGCTGTGGTCTCGTCCCTGAGGAGACAGCTGCAGGGACCTGGAACCAGAGGTGTCTGGGCTCCTTCCCCGACGGTGTCGGGAAGGCCGCCTCCCCCCAGGGCCGGCCTGCGGGCTCGCGTGGTGTCTAATTCGGGCCCTCGGGGACCGGGGAGGGTTGGGTCTTCCCAGGCGGCTGTGAAGTGAAGTTGTTGCTGGAACTGCTGCCCAGTCGCTCTCCACGCTCTCTGCTTGGGCTTTAGAACTGGAAACGGTGAGGTGCTGGCGCTGTTTTGGTTGGTTGAACTACCGGGGCTGCCTCCTTATCCGTCTTTACTCCGAGTGTGAATCGCCTGCTCCCAGCTGTCGGGTGCTTCTGGACTTAAAGGGAAGCAATGCCTGCCTCGGGCAGTGGGCCGAGTGGCGACACACCTGCACATTGAAATGCGTTTCTGGCCACACAGGGCATGTGAGTGGGACTTAAGGAGACACGAGGGTCAGGCAGGATCCAGGGGCCCGTCCCCTGCCCCTCCGTCCCCTGCCCCCGGGTGGCCGGCCCGCCCTGCGTGACCTCCGCACGTGCGGGTGTTTGTAGGCAGAGTGACTTGTGTACTTAGCCCACCTGGTGCGTGCAGCACCCACACCTTCATGCGTGCAGCACCCACACCTTCACGCAGGCAGCACGCCACACCTTCACGCGTGCAACACCCACACCTTCATGCGTGCCGCGCACAGGCCTCTCCAGGGCACTTTCCTGGACAGACCCGCTCCCAGGTCTGTCCACTCTGTGACCTGCCGGCATGGAAGAGGGTTTGGTACCACAGACCCAGCTCACGTGTGGACACGGACAAAGGGTCCACACAGACCCAGCGACCAAGACAGAAGCAGCGTTCTCCCGCGGAGGGTGAGAGGAGGAGCCACAGCCGCATTGGGTGTGAAGTTGGGGAAAGGCAGTGGGGGTGGGGAGAGCGAGCAGGAGGCAGAGAAGGCAGTGGGAGGGGAGGTGGGAGGGGAGGAGGGAGGCGGGAGGGGGGGGCACTGGCACCTCTGGTCCTCGCCTGTCCCAGGGGGAGCGGGGACACGGGTGCACTGACAAGTGCGTCCTCTGAGCGGCTGTGCGCCCGGGTGACAGTGACTGTTCGGTGCTGAGAGTGTCTCACGGGGGATGCCCATCGTAGAGGTGCATCTGGCTGCACGTGGGGGCAGGGGCGGCGCATGGGCGCTGACTCACTAACTCCGTTTCCCTTGTCTCTTCTGCCCACAGAGGAGCTGCGGAGGCTCAGCTGGTCCGGGATCCCGAAGCCGGTGCGTCCCATCACGTGGAAGCTCCTCTCAGTGAGTGCTCATCCCGGGGCCTGCTCGTCGCCGCCTTCCCCGTGAGGGCGGCCCCTCATCCTTCCCCCGGGAGGGCGTCCGTCCCCCGTGAGGGCGGCCCCTCATCCTTCCCCCGGGAGGGC
>NW_005371930.1:92679-94869 GCF_000412655.1 Myotis brandtii | reverse complement strand
CTCCCAGGTCTGTCCACTCTGTGACCTGCCGGCATGGAAGAGGGTTTGGTACCACAGACCCAGCTCACGTGTGGACACGGACAAAGGGTCCACACAGACCCAGCGACCAAGACAGAAGCAGCGTTCTCCCGCGGAGGGTGAGAGGAGGAGCCACAGCCGCATTGGGTGTGAAGTTGGGGAAAGGCAGTGGGGGTGGGGAGAGCGAGCAGGAGGCAGAGAAGGCAGTGGGAGGGGAGGTGGGAGGGGAGGAGGGAGGCGGGAGGGGGGGGCACTGGCACCTCTGGTCCTCGCCTGTCCCAGGGGGAGCGGGGACACGGGTGCACTGACAAGTGCGTCCTCTGAGCGGCTGTGCGCCCGGGTGACAGTGACTGTTCGGTGCTGAGAGTGTCTCACGGGGGATGCCCATCGTAGAGGTGCATCTGGCTGCACGTGGGGGCAGGGGCGGCGCATGGGCGCTGACTCACTAACTCCGTTTCCCTTGTCTCTTCTGCCCACAGAGGAGCTGCGGAGGCTCAGCTGGTCCGGGATCCCGAAGCCGGTGCGTCCCATCACGTGGAAGCTCCTCTCAGTGAGTGCTCATCCCGGGGCCTGCTCGTCGCCGCCTTCCCCGTGAGGGCGGCCCATCATCCTTCCCCCGGGAGGGCAGCCCCGCGTCCGTCCCCGTGAGGGCATCCGTCCCCCTCATCTGGCCGGAAGTGTGGCTGGTCGCTCGGACGCCTGGTCTGTGGCGATGCAGGCCTTGGGCGGAGGACATGGCCCACCCTTGGCCTCATGAGGAGCCGGTGTGACAGGGCTGCCAGGAAATGTGAAGCCCCAGTCGGGGCGGCCGTGTGTTCTTGCTCTGACCTCCGTGTTGTGAATAAGCTCCGTGAGGCGTGCAGACCTGGTGAAAGGCCCGAGTGGGAGGAGGCGGCGGAGAGTCAGGGCCGTGTCGGACGTGCTTTCTGCTGCTCTCAGCCATGGCGCCGGGGACAGGCTGATGGAAACAGTGGCCTCTGCGATGAGGGTGGAGCCCTCGCTCCTCACCGCACAGAGCTCTGGTCGGGAGCCGTGTGGGCGAGGGGTGGGTCATGGCCCTGCGCCCGCACGGGGCTCCCGGTGGGGCAGCTCCCCCTTCATTGTTTTGGAGCCAAGTCAGTGGGGACTCTGTTTGCTCTGAACGGGCCCGACTTTGACAATTTAAAGGACGCTTTCTCGCTAATGAGTCTCAATCAATCTGCAGCTTAGCGCCCCGTAATCCTAAACGCGGTGCAGCCTGAACAGTGACTGCGTATTGATTAAATGCTCTCTTGCTATTCAGTTAGACCTGCTGCAGTTGCTGGTGTTTTGTTTGTTTTAAGCATTTCTTTCCAGTCTTCCTACCTTTCCCTTTAAGGTGGGTTTCGAGCTCCTCAGAGGGAATTGTGGGAAGTTGGGGTGAAAACGCCGTTAAGCCCCTTCACGGCAGTTTGCGTTGTTGCGGGTGTGCTGCGTCCCTTGGCAGGTGTCGCGCGGTGACCGCATCCTGTTCTTTTCCTTCGGTGCCTGACTGCGGGTCATGGTTAGATCCTTACATGCTGCCCAGGGATTGGCCTGGGCCTCGGGGCAGAGGAGCCGAGCGGAGAGGCCACAGGTGCCCCCGGGTGGGCAGGGACAGGGCGCAGCAGAGATGTGGCAGCCCCGGCCGCCCCCTGGAATTGGATCTCCATGCTGGGTGCCTGGTCGTGCCGCCTGGGAGCTTGGGAGGTACTGACACCGAGGCGCCCGCAGGGTCCCAGGTGTGCCCAGGGTTGCACTGCTGCTCCAGGACACTGGGCTCCTGGGACAGGGAGAGAGGTGCCTGCTGGGAGTGGGGGTGGCGGGACTGCCTGGGCACATGTTGTCCCGGGGGCTCAGGGGAGGGCTGGGAGGTGCTCTGTCCTGTCTACTCTGCCCCCAGGACCAAGGGCTCAGCCCTGAACCAGGATGGAGACGTTACCATTTATCCAGGTCAGTAGGACGAACAGCCAGTGTCCTTGACCGCGGACCTGTGTCAAGGCTCGTGAACAGGACTGCTTCCTGTGTGTCCACGACCCGTCAGTGACGTGGTCCGGTGGCTGTGGGCGTGCTGTCCTCAGGGGCGGTGGCCCTGGGCCTTAGTGAGGGACACGAGAGACGCTCCTGCTGCTGGGGAGCGGGCTGCACTCAGCCCGGAGCCCCTTCGCGCCCCGC
>NW_005371930.1:85211-92630 GCF_000412655.1 Myotis brandtii | reverse complement strand
GAGGCTCGCACTCGCGCAGGCGGCGGCTGTGCACAGCGTGCTCTGTGGGACACACAGGTTGGGCCCTTTTTAAATGACGCTTCAGAAACCTCGAGCTCAACTGGTGAAACGGGTCCCGCCTGCCTGGTGGTAGAATGGTTAGAGGCGGTGACATGGGTCCTGCGTCCCCGCCTCTGGGGGTGCGCACGTGGCCGCAGGGGGCGCTGGTCGTGTCGCCGGGACCGCTTGGACCCGCGTCCCTGCGTGTGTGGGTTGACATTGGTGATTAGTGTTTTCACAGCATGCTAATGCAGCAGTTACGTTCCCTGTCATTCTGTCGTTTAGGATTCATCCCATGCTTGCATATACCTCATCTGCATAATTCCTAGTTTTGCTTAATTATCTAAAGGCCTCAACTTGCATGTGTGTTTTCCTTCAGGAACGGGAGCATCAGGAGGATGTGGGGGCTCTGATTGCCAATGTGGCGTACGTGCCTTTGAGAACTTCTGTTTCAATAAGTGGAGTTAAAATTGGGGGGACAGGGAGGAGCCCCGCATGCTCGCCTGGCTCACGCAGAGCCCTGGGCGTCCCTGCCTGTGGCAGTGTGAGGCTGGTCCCCACCGGCCTCCCCTGGTGGCCCCGCAGCCCTGGTGGGAGGCCCTCGGGACTCGCGCCTTCCCAGGGAGACGCGTGGTCGGCGTGGACCACACTCACCTTCGTCTGCCTCCGCAGGGCTACCTTCCTGCCAATGCGGAGCGCAGAGCCGCCACGCTGCAGAGGAAGCGGGAGGAGTACTTCGCCTTCGTGGAGCACTACTACGACTCGCGGAACGACGAGGGCCACCAGGACACCTACAGGCAGGTGGGCCTGTCCTCCCGTCCCTCGCGGGCTCCGCCTGGCGGGGCTGCAGGCGGCAGTGTTTCCCTCCGTGTCCCGCTGGCCGCCACGCTGTGTCCTAGGAAACGGTGCGCATGGAAACAGATGACCGCTCTGTGGTTCCCAGTGCGGCAGGGGACGCTGCTGGCCTGGCTCGGAGACCCTGAGCTCTCACCGGCTCCGAGATGCCAGAGTTCCCGCGGCTGTGCCGCAGCCCAGCTCCACGGGGCCCTCATTTTTTCAGACGGGCATCTCCCTGTCGAGCCCTTCCTCGTGGAGCCCCGCCTCCAGGTGAAGGAAGGAGCCTTGCCGGTTCCCCCGTGGGCTGGCCACACCCGCTGTCACTGCCGTCAGCGTGGTCTGGGTGTGTTGGAGCCAGGCCCGGCTCGCCTCTGCTGGCGCCCGAGCTCCTGTCAGTTACGTGGACTCATGGACGTGTCTTCCCCACGGGCGGGCGCAGGGAGGCTCCAGGGAAGATCCGCTCCCTCAGGGAGGAGGAGGAGGAGGAGGAGGGGGAGGAGGAGGAGGAGGACGACGAGGATGACGACGACTCGGGGCAGGAGCGCCTCCACCGCCCTCCAGGCGCCCTCTGCCCGGAGCCTGTCCTGCACTCGGGCACACGGGCGGCTCCCAGGCCTGGCACTGCACCCGCCACTCAGGAAGCCGGTTTGAGACAGAAGGCGCTTGCTCAGGGGGCGGACAGCCCGCCTGCTTTATTCCTTTTTTTCCCCCCCCCCCCCGCTAGTCTCAGAGAATAGTTGGCGTTGATAGTGTTTTGAACATGTTTTGATGTATTTTTATTTAAGAAGAAGACTTTGGCGGTGACGCTGGCATCTCTCCGGGAGGTGCACCAGCTCCTTCTGTTGGGAGTCCGTCGGGGGAGGTGGCTGGGACCGCAGTGAGGGTGGTATTCAGTTGCCATGAGGGTAACAGCTCTGCCTGGTGTGCCCAGGCCCAGGCTGGCCGGCGGGAGGCGGTCCCAGGTCACCTGTAAGGACGGGGCGTGGACCCGAGTTCACCGTGCAGGTGTCCCCTTGGCCGGCTGGGCTGTGTCCCTGGTGGTGGGTGGTGACAGCTGGGCCCGTGGGGGATGTTCGTGGGTGTTGGGTGCTGGAGTCCGAGTGCCGCCAGCTCACGCCCTGATGCTGTTTTGGTGGCTTCCTGAGCTGTGCGTGTCCCTCTGCGAGTGGATTTTCCTGTGACCTTCCTGTGGCCTGGGTCCGAGAAGCACTGTCGCGGCTGAGCTGCGGCTGATGCACGCACGTGCGCGTCCCTGTCCGGAGCCGACACTCGCTGATGGCTGTGGACCATGTGTCCAGTGGCTGAGGCCTGCGCTGTCCTCTCACGTGGCAGCCGCTGCTCGGGCGGGCAGGTCAGCCGCCCGTCATGCCAGGACTCGGGAGCCCATCCGAGCCACGCTCGGCGAGGCCAGCGTCTCAGAGCAGACAGCCGGGGGCAGCGCACCAGCGTCCGCTTCCGGCTACACCTGGGCTGGTTACCATCCTGTCTCTTCTCCTCCATCTCCAGATCCACATCGACATCCCACGGATGAGTCCCGAGGCGCTGACGCTGCAGCCCGCAGTGACGGAGGTAAGAGCGGCCCCGGGCCCGCTTCGCTCAGGGGTCCCCTTCGCTGGGCTCGGCGCCCACTCTCCCGCATGGGCAGGGCAGGCGCTGTACCCCAGGCCGTGCGCACGGCGTCGCTGAAGGGGTCTCTCACTGCTCTGAAAGGAGCCCCGTGCTGCGCTGCCTCTGCTCTCAGCCTCACGTGGAGCCCCGCCCACTTCATGCTGGTGATTCCTCACGAGGCGCGTGCATGTCATGTGACAGCGACACTGCCAGGCGGTGATGTGGGCTGGTCTAGTCTCTGCGTCGTTTCTGAGCTCGGCTCGTCTGCCTCGCTGTGTAGTCGCCCTCGTCGCTGGCCTACGCTTTCTGTGGCCTTGACCTGTGGCTGGACAGTGGGTGTTTCCCACGTTTTGTGTGGGACCTTCGTGTGCATGTATATGAGGCCACAGGCCAGACTCCTCCAGGGCGCCGGCGCGGAGGGAGGTTGCTGCCTTGGTGGGTGTGAACATGCTAATGCCCCGTTGGGAGGCCGCTTTTAATGCCTTTCAATGAGGTTTCAAAATTTTCCTCATAACAGGTCTATGTATGTGTTTTTAGGCTTATTCCTCGTTGCCATGTTTTGTTGCTATTATAAATGGTGTCTCTTTAAAATGCGGCTTTCCTTGTCTGAGATACTTGCTAAGTGTCGCCTGTTCCCGTAGCTGCACTTCAGACCGAGGCATCTGGAACAATAACGTGTTCAAGAACCCAGAGTTGTTATTCCTGTAATTTTTAAAATATGTGTCTATTGATTTCAGAGAGGAAAGGAGAGGGAGAGAGAGAGAGGCATCAATGAGGAGAGAGAATCATCATCGCTCAGCTGCCTCCTGCACACCCTGTACTGGGGATGAAGCCTGCAACTCAGGCCTGTGCCCTGGCCTCCTGGTTCGTAGGTCGACGTTCAAGCACTGAGCCCCCGGCCGGGCGCGCGTCCAGCCTTGTTAAGGCACAAGGACGTGCAGTCACAGAGCACAGCGGAACGGCCGTGTCTACGGAAGAGCCGTTCTGGGAGCAGCGCTGTGATTGTCTCTCAATGGCTGTGCTTATTGTATCTGCGCCACAAGCGATGACCTCTCTTTTGCTCGCTTTTTAACGGGAAGTGGAGTCTGCCTCGGTACTTGGGTTCGTTTTATGGTTTCCTACCGCTTGGCGCACCTTGGAGGCCGGCTTTCAGGTCGGAGAGGAGAGCCCGTCACCACCGTCGGTGTCTGTCATTCTGCTTGTCTGGGACGTCGGAGACCTCGATCCCATTGGCTCGAGGCGCCATGCCCTGCGGTGGTCCCGCCCCTTCATGTCTGTGGGGCTCCTGTGGCTGCTCTGGGAGCTGCAGGCCCGTCCAGGCCCCTGCAGGGCTGTCCAACCCCAGGGAGGCGGGGCCCTGCAGCTGCCCGAGCGGGGACGGGGCCTCGGGCACAGCTCTGTGGGGGGTGATGTCGTGAGGAGGGGCTGGATGTCGTGGGAACCTAGGTCTTGTGTTAGTTGATAGGCAGAACCCAGGTGTGGTTTCTGCAAGCGGAGGCTGGGCCTGGACACGGGCGCCTGCGGCAGGCCCACCAGGCTCCGTTAGCATCGCTCCTCTGTGCTCGGCTTCCCCGCGTGTCCACGTTGGCTGCTCTGGCGCCTGCGGCATCTGCATTCCACCGACAGCACTGACAGGGCGGTGGAGAGGGCGTGCCCTCCCTTCAGCAGTGTCTCACAGAGTGGCTCTTGCACTGCTCCTACCCCTCTGGCTGGGCCGCCCCCTGTGGTCACTCTGTCTGGTACAGACCAGGCATCCGTGGCTCTGATTGCCACGGGCCATGTGCCCTGCCAAGGCTGGGTCGCTGGTAGGCCGGGTACTGCTGCCCTCCGGCCCAGGCCGGGCAGCCGTGTGCGGATGGTACCCGAGGGCCTGGAGGAGCCGAGAGCAGCATCCTCGGTGTGGGCTGCGCGTGCGGTGGGCGCCGGGCTGGGGGAGCACTGCATGTTGCCTGTGAGTCGATGAAAGTAAGATGGTTGGAGTTGTAGGAAGAGGTGGACACCAGTTGGCGTTTGTTGATACTTTAACAGCAGTGACAGCGGGAAGCGGGCAGTTTGTATTTAAGTGAAAGAGTGCGTCCTAATGCCTCTGATGGCTCACTCTTGGCTTTACCACGTGCTCCATTCTCTTCCAGATTTTCGAGAGGATCCTGTTCATATGGGCTATTCGTCACCCCGCCAGCGGCTACGTCCAGGGCATCAATGACCTGGTCACCCCTTTCTTCGTGGTCTTCATCTGCGAGCACACGGGTAAGAGCATGTCCCGGCACGCTTCCTCGCAGTCGGTAACCATGAACTTCTGGGCCTTTCTGTGGGTGATCACACCAGGTTGAGAATTGCCATTAAGTGTAGCGTCAGGAAGGCGAGCTAGCAACAGGAAGCGTGGATTTCTCGCCGTAACAGCCCTGGTCCAGGTGCCTCGTCACTGAGGCCAGGGTGCAGAGCCACTGTCGGTGCCTTATTTCTGGTGATGTGCGAGGGAGAGTGCAGTCCACCCCGAGGGTCTCGCTCTCCGTCAGCACCAGCTCTGTGTGCGCCTGCGTGCTGTGGGAGGTGGGGTATTAGTGGTGTGACTGCGTGCTGTGGGAGGTGGGGTCTTAGTGGTGTGACTGCGTGCTGTGGGAGGTGGGGGGCTTAGTGGTGTGACTGGGCGCTGTGGGAGGTGGGGGGCTTAGTGGTGTGACTGGGCGCTGTGGGAGGTGGGGGGCTTAGTGGTGTGACTGGGCGCTGTGGGAGGTGGGGGGCTTAGTGGTGTGACTGGGCGCTGTGGGAGGTGGGGGGCTTAGTGGTGTGACTGGGCGCTGTGGGAGGTGGGGGGCTTAGTGGTGTGACTGGGCGCTGTGGGAGGTGGGGGGCTTAGTGGTGTGACTGGGCGCTGTGGGAGGTGGGGGGCTTAGTGGTGTGACTGGGCGCTGTGGGAGGTGGGGGGCTTAGTGGTGTGACTGGGCGCTGTGGGAGGTGGGGGGCTTAGTGGTGTGACTGGGCGCTGTGGGAGGTGGGGGGCTTAGTGGTGTGACTGGGCGCTGTGGGAGGTGGGGGGCTTAGTGGTGTGACTGGGCGCTGTGGGAGGTGGGGGGCTTAGTGGTGTGACTGGGCGCTGTGGGAGGTGGGGGGCTTAGTGGTGTGACTGGGCGCTGTGGGAGGTGGGGGGCTTAGTGGTGTGACTGGGCGCTGTGGGAGGTGGGGGGCTTAGTGGTGTGACTGGGCGCTGTGGGAGGTGGGGGGCTTAGTGGTGTGACTGGGCGCTGTGGGAGGTGGGGGGCTTAGTGGTGTGACTGGGCGCTGTGGGAGGTGGGGGGCTTAGTGGTGTGACTGGGCGCTGTGGGAGGTGGGGGGCTTAGTGGTGTGACTGGGCGCTGTGGGAGGTGGGGGGCTTAGTGGTGTGACTGGGCGCTGTGGGAGGTGGGGGGCTTAGTGGTGTGACTGGGCGCTGTGGGAGGTGGGGGGCTTAGTGGTGTGACTGGGCGCTGTGGGAGGTGGGGGGCTTAGTGGTGTGACTGGGCGCTGTGGGAGGTGGGGGGCTTAGTGGTGTGACTGGGCGCTGTGGGAGGTGGGGGGCTTAGTGGTGTGACTGGGCGCTGTGGGAGGTGGGGGGCTTAGTGGTGTGACTGGGCGCTGTGGGAGGTGGGGGGCTTAGTGGTGTGACTGGGCGCTGTGGGAGGTGGGGGGCTTAGTGGTGTGACTGGGCGCTGTGGGAGGTGGGGGGCTTAGTGGTGTGACTGGGCGCTGTGGGAGGTGGGGGGCTTAGTGGTGTGACTGGGCGCTGTGGGAGGTGGGGGGCTTAGTGGTGTGACTGGGCGCTGTGGGAGGTGGGGGGCTTAGTGGTGTGACTGTGAGCTGTGGGAGGGGGGGGGGTTAGTGGTGCCCTGCGTGCTGTGGGACCTGGGGTGTCTTAGTGGTGTGACTGTGTGCTGTGGGAGGTGGGGCGTGTTGGTGGGATGCTTTGCTCACACGGTAAAGACGGGTCGTCTCTGATTGCATTTCTGCACATTTCACCACCTCTCTGCCTCTGACGCATCAGCGGTGTCATTTTCGGGAATGCTGTGTTAATTACGTGCACGATGACTGGTCTGATGGAGGTTCGGGTGGGCTGTGTGGCTGCTGTTGAACCCGCGTGCGTCTCCTTCCCTTTGTGTCCTCAGAAAAAGCTCCGATGCTCCGTGTGAGAGCTGTGCTCTCAACCCGCCTGCGGGCAGAGGGAACAGCAGGCAGGCCCTGCTCCCTGGCTGCAGCCTTTCTGTGGCAGCAGCTGTCACAGTCTCCGTGTGGCCCTCCGTCCTGGGAGTCGCTTGTCGGTGCATGTCTCCGCCCATTCCGTGTCCAGTGGGTCCCGTCCCTGCAGCGGAGACCCGGCTTCCTGGAGGAGGCTGTCCGAGGAGGACGGGGCTCGGTTAGGGCACGTCATTAAGCCCCTCGCACCTCGTTCCCTGGTGATGTCAGAGGAGGGCTTCTCGTTGCTCAGCAGCTAATGAGCGGCGGGCTCCCTCCCTCGTCTCCCGCGTCCCTGCCCTCCACTCCGCCGCTCGCGGCCGCTCTTAATGCGCCCGAGCAGGAGGCCCCTGTCAGCAGACGTCAGGCTGCTAATTGAGAAAGATCAGCCGAGATGTGATTGGAGAATTGATGTTCCATGTTAACTAGACCACTTAATTAACGTGGTAAATAAGTTCGTCCTAACTGCTTGGCCCCTATCGTGCGTGAGGCCCCGGCGGCCCTGAGCGCGTTTGCTGGCTCAGCCGCGGGACAGGACGGAGGCACGTGGACGTGGTGCTGATGACGCACCATGTGGTGCAGAAGAGAACAGCTGGAGAGGGAGAGCGTGAGAGCACCTGCCGCCGGGACGGGGCTCGCGATGAGGCCGCTGTGGGTAGGTTGCCCGGGAGCCGCTGGGAGTCGGGGCCGGTGGGCTCGTCCGGGAGGGCGGAGGAGGGGCCACCCTGA
>NW_005371930.1:83744-84753 GCF_000412655.1 Myotis brandtii | reverse complement strand
CCGCGTCCCCGCCGTGGCGATCCTGCAGACAGTGCAGCTCGTGCCTCCTCCGGTGTGGAGGGCACAGGGCCCGAGGCCACAGGGCATGTCGGCTGAGAGCGCTGTTCTCGTATCTTCCCGAGCCGTCCTCATGGGCTCCTGCCCCCAGCGGGTCTGCGATCGCCTCCTGGGCAGAGGCCGGGGTGGGGCGGGTGTGGCGGGGGGGGGGGGGGCTTTGGAGGCAGGACAGGGGGGCTTTGGAGGCAGGACAGGGTGTCTCAGGAGTCCAGTGTGCGGACGGTGTCAAGGGAGGAGTGGTAGGCAGCGTGGGTGCCACAGGCGTGCGGCTAGAACTTACCCAAGCGCCTGCCGTGTGACCTGCCAGAGGTGGGCAGAGGGTGTGGCAGGTCCAGGGGGGCAGCCGGGGGGGCACGGAACGGTGGGTGGAGTGGCCGCAGGCCTCACACTGAACGTCTGTGTGTGCCTGACGGGCAGCGGTGCCCTAGTTTCCCACGTACAGCATGGAGGCTGGAGACTGTGATGTTGTGACATGACCTCCACACGAGTCTAGCTCCCGTCTGTCACCAGAGAGGAACGCTTTTTCTCGTGATGGGACTCGCCAAGCTCCTCTCAGCAGCTCTCAGAGATGCCCCGGCGTCCTCACCCCATCCCCGAGCTCACATCGCCCGCGACGCACGCGGTGGGCACCTGCGTCTGTCCTCGGACTCCCTCCCCCGCCCCTGCTCCCTTTGAAGAGCTCTGGGTTCTGGACAGTTTCTCTTTCTGTTCTGGGAGTTACCGGGTGTGGGAGCCCGTGCCCTTCACCCGGCGGCAAGGTCGTCGTGGTCTGCCCTTTGGTTTCCTCTGTGCCCCCCGCGCCGGAGCCTGCAGCTGCGGGAACTTCCTAGAGCAGCTTTAGGGAGATGGGCAGCTCTCTGTGGAGTGAAGAACTCGGTGGGTTCATAGTAGCGCAGCCACCACCACCTGTTAGCGACAGAGTATTTCCATCGTCCTGAAAGGAATTGCAAAC
>NW_005371930.1:77434-83198 GCF_000412655.1 Myotis brandtii | reverse complement strand
GTGAGTGACGCCTGCACCGTGGGGCTGGGCCGGCTCCTCTCACGGAGCGTGTCTTCGCCCGTCCGCGTCATAGCATGTTCCCATCCATGTCGGAGCGTGTCAGTGCCTCAGCCCCTTTACGACCAGCTAGCACTTCATTGTATGCACAGACACGTTCCCTCTATCCGTTCATGCGTGGAAGGAGCCGGCTCTCAGGCTCTGTGGTTGCTGGGAATGACGCTGCTGAGGCCTCGGGCACAGGCTTCCTGAGGACATGGTGTCCTTTCTCCCGGTCACGCACCCGCAGTGGGATTGTGGGGCCACACGGCAACTCCACGTGTCACAGTTCGGGGGACCGCAGATTGCTGTCAGTGTGGCCGCCCCGTGGACATCCCCAGCCAAGCAGGGGGCTCCAGTCTGTGCACCTCCTCCCCACCCTCCTGCCGCTTTCACTTTAAAACGAGGTGCAGTACACGCGTCCCTCACAGCTTTTGAGACCACGACTGGGGTTTGCCTCGTCACTGTGGGGTGTTCCTCTCCTCTCCTCGCCCCCGGGCGGTGTCGGCCCCTTGCACGGGGCGTGTGTCCGTGTGCATCGCTCTGCGCCAAGGGAGGTCAGGCGGATCCCTGGGGAGGGCGCTAGTGTGACGCACAGGCCGGCCACACAGCTCTCAGCGCTCTCCATGGGCTGCTTGCTGAGCACAGGCACGGGCGGGGCGGGGTGGGGGGTAAAGGAGGGGTGGACGGCCCTGTGGGGTGGACGGCCCTGTGGAGGAGGGCCAAGCCTCCCACAGACCACCCACCTTGAGGGCAGCACAGCTCGTCTCTTCTCTTTGCAGCCGTCACTTGCACTGAGCACCTCTCCCTGCAGCACGCGGGGCTGGGCGGGGCTGCGTGCTCCCCATCCCGCACCAGCTTCCCCCGCAGGAGTCACTAGTGGGCATGGTGGGTGTCTGGCCTCCACCAGCTCCATTGGGTCCTCCGTTCCTGTGTCTCCGTGTGGGAGCCCTCCCCCATGTGCCCGCCCGAGCTCGGCCTCTGAGCGCAGAGCCTTCTCGGGGCCGCAGGGTGGAAGTCGGATTGGCTGGTTTCCGCCCCTGCAGGCTCAGCTGGGCACGTGGTCCCAGCGTCCAGACCTGCGCCTGGAGGAAGGGGGACGCACCGCCCGCCCGGAGCCTGCACTGTTTCCCGACCCGCCCTCTGCTCTGGGCCGTGCGCCTGAGCCTGTGCGCGGCCCCATCAGGCCCCGGTGAGCGGGGCGCGGCCACCCCACTCCTGGTAACGCTGTTATGCCATATTCCCGCTAAGTCTCTTTCCGTGCGTGGTATTTACGTAGTCCAGAGCATATCGTGTATAAAACTCTGCTTTGTGCTTTGTTCCCGTTTAACCTCGTAGCATAGGCTTTCCGTGTTGTTAAGTCTTTGTCAAGATCACTTCTGCTCCTGCACGTAGCATTCTGTGGAGATGATGTAGCCTGATCCACGAAGCCATGAGGTCCGCCCCCTGGCTGTGATGTAATTCCTAAGTAAAGCTAGTATTTTTCAAACAGTGACTGTCATATTCCTTTTAACAATGTTAAATTTGGTTTAAAAATAAGAAACATTATTCCATCACCTTGAATTGCACAGTTTAAGCAGAGAATTATATTTTAGTTTTACTAAATATTTTCACCATAGTAAAAGTGAAGAAGCACCCCGCGCCCCACCTTATCCTCCATTTAAATTTAGACTCAGTTCTGAGGGGCACTTTGGACCCACACCTGCAGAGACTGGACGTGGGTGGGACCCGGGGGAGGCGTGATGACACGTGGGAAGGTGAGGGTTGTTTTATAATTGATTCTCATGATCTGCATGTGTGAGCTCAGATTTGCTTTTATATGTCATTTTCTCTTAAAATAATGACTTTGGAAACCTGTGGAATGGGGCTGGAATAAATGCATGCACTTACGAACATGAATATGTATTTGTATTTTCCTATGTGTAGGTCAGAATCTCAGAAGTGTGGGTTGTTTTAAATGTGTTCGTTTTGCCCGGAGAAGACCTTTCCGGTGCCGGTCGTGGAGCCGGGAGTGCCCTGGCGTTGTCATTAGCGCGGCTGGCGAGGGGGTGACCCGGGAGATAAGCAGGGGCCCGTGTCAGCCCGTGCGAGCGCCGCAGCCATTCTCTCGCCCGTGTCCATGATCGGAGTAGAAAGTGGGCTGTGAGTGACAGGGAGGGGAGAGCTGCTGCCAGTTTCTCACGATAAATCACAGTTAGATAAATTGTTTTAACTTTCCTTGTTTGCATTTAAGTTTTACCTCATTGCAAAGGCATTAAACATTGTTGAAAATGTCTTTTTAAGAAGGAGTGACACACCACTTCCATAAGAGGTAGGAAAACAAGACAGAAGACCACCAAGGAGCCAGAAGGAAGACTGAGCCAAGCAGAAACCAGCTGGACCCGGGTCCACAGGGCCCGGCCCCCACAGCAGCTCCTCTCAGCACTAGGGCGCCAGCCGTGCAGACCAGCGCTGGCCCCTGAGGCCGCCCTGCACACCCGGGGGGAAGGCATGCGCAGTGTGTCCTCTGACCACAGTGACTTTAAGTTAGACCCCAGTGAATGAAGGAAAGTCGAAGAACTTGACAAATAATGAAAATTGTAGAACACACCCATAATAAGCATTATGTTAGAGAAGCATTATGTTACACGATCATCTCAATTGATGAGTATTTGACAAAATCTAACGCTTTCATGAAAAAACACACATTCAACAAACTAGGACTAGAAGAACTTCCTCCTGGGAGAGCATCCGTGAAGACTCCTAGTTAACATGGGACTGAACGGGAAGGACGGGAAGCTCTCCCCCAAGGTGTCGGCATCTCCACCCTGTTCAACGGGCACGGGTCTCATCCAGCGGCTCAGCAGAAAGGAAGCAGTGGTGCCCAGGATGGAAACGAGGAAGTGATCTCGTACATAGAAAACCCCAAGGAATCCACTGACAACCAGGAATGCTAATAAACAATCAGCCAGGGGGAAGGAGTCAAGATCCAGGTACTAAAATCAGTTGTATTTTTCTACACTTGCAATGTACAACCCGAAAATGAAACTGTGAAAACGATTCCACTTACAATAGCGTCAAATGAATAAAATAGTGTACATTTAGTCAAAAAAGTAGAAGGTTTGTCCTCTCAAAACCAAACACGTGGTTGAACTGTGTTAAGGAAGCTCTCAGTAAGGGAAGTCGTCTGTGTCCGTGGTTGGGGGAGTCGGAAGAGCATGGATGACAGTCTCCCCAGAGTGACCGAAAGACTCCCTCCATCCCGGGCAGAATGGCACCTGGCTTAGTAGCAGAAATGGGCAGGTTTGTCTCTAAATTCACATGGAAATTCAAGGAATCCAGAGTAGCCAGAACAACTACTGCAAAACTGCAGTAACGAGCAAGTGTCACTCTGGCACCTGGACAGACACATGGCTCGTGGAGCAATAGGATTGTGTGGCGTAGACCTTCATCTCGATGGTGATTGTTTGACAGGGACGCCAAGACCACTCAGTGGCGAGATGCTCTTTTCCACAAATGGTGCTGGGACATCTAGATATCGACACGCAGACAACTAAAGTTCATCCCTGCCATTCACCGCAGACAAAATAGGTGACCTGTGAACCTCCTGTAAGATACACAGGCCGGGTCGTCAGCCACGGTGAGGCCGTGGTTGCGGAGGTGTGACACCAAAGGCAAAAGCGGCGAGAGAACGTAGGCCAACCGCACCGAGATGGGAGCTCCCTGCGCTGGCACCGCAGAGCGGGGGAGTCGGCACAGCACGCAGCTGAGAAACGTGCATCTGCAGGATGCGACGAGCTCTCACCACTCCAGGCCCCTATTAAACACGGCGGAGCATTTGAATCGGCGCTTCTTTAGGGAACACAGACACCGCAGATAAGCTCACGGAAAGACGCTGCCATAACCAATGGGGTGCAACCCCAAGCCTTGCCGAGAGACCCCTCACGCCCGCGGGGACGGCGGCGCTCACACAGGAGGCACAGACGCGGGGAACTGGATCTGGCGAGTTGGTGGGGCTGTAAACTGTGCAGCGACTCCGGCAGACTGCCTGGCCCTCCAGCCCACGCGGGACGTGGTTGTGTGGGACCAACAGCTGGCACAGGGCACTGTTCATCACAGGCTCGTCAGTGCGAGGTGTGAGTAAAGGGCGCTGCGCCAGCGGCAGGCGGGAAGAAAGGACGGCACACCTCACGCTCCAACGTGACGAGCCTCGGTGCTGGTGACAGAGCCAGACACAGAGGGCCACACGGTCCCTCCCGGCCACAGGGATCGTGCGGAACAGACGGTCACAGAGCACAGCGTGGATGTGGTCGCTCGTGCCATGGAGAGTCCAGAAATTCCGGCGCTGCAGCCAGGCCTTGGAAGAGAGGCCTCCCCCACGAGTGGGAGCCCACTAGGAGGTGCCGGGGAGGGTGTGAGCGGCCCTGGCAGGTCTCAGGAATTCCACGGACCCCCTTTCCCATGTGAGGACGACAGCCCCGGGGGTGTGGGCTCAACCGAAGGCTTCGGAGACCCTCATCCTCTCTCCCCCGCTCACAGGCTCGCTTGGGATTTTTATCTCACAGTGTCCAATGGTGAATGTTCCCTTTATCCTTAAATCTATTTTTACTGATTTCAGAGAGGAAAGGAGAGGGAGAGAGAAACATCAGTCATTGGTCGGCTGCCTCCTGCACGCCCCGCACTGGGGATCGAGCCCGCAACCCGGGAGGGGGCTGAGGATGGCCTCAGGGTTGCCCTCACCTGCAGGGGGATGGAGTGGCCACTCCCAAGAAGCCGGCGGTGGGAGGCTCGGCTCTGCAGTGCGGCAGGAACTGGGGCCTGGATGTGGACTGGCCGGTGGCTGTCAGCCGCCCCAGCACCCAGCGGCCTCTGTCCCTGCCGTCTCCTCCGAGGGAGCGCACCTCGTGTCCACCGTGAAATGCAGGACCGTCCCCAGGGCAGGTGGGGAAGCGTGGCCTGTTGCCCACTTTCCTGCCGAGGTCTGAGCTCCTGTTGTTCGTTTCCCGCGTGGGCTCAGTGACGTGGCGGCAGGGAGTTCCTCGACCAAGGAGACGAGAGTGGTGGCAGCTCTCACGCTGGAAGGCCCTGCAGGCGCGCAGACGGTGGCTGCCGAGAGGGAGTCCTGTCGGTGCCCGTGCGTCTGCGGGGTGCGGTGACCCGCAAAGCCAACAGCAGGCCACTCCGGGAGGGGCGGTCCCGCGGGACTCCTCCTGGCCCACCCGGGGTTTGGCGCTCGCTCTCTAACGGCGCATCCAGGGTGTGGTTGCCGTGAGATGTGTGTGAGCTGCGTGCACACCGTGGGTACAGACAGGCTTCCGATCCGCTTTCACTCCGCCTGCACTCGGGGCAGCTGCCTTGCTCGGCCTCGGCCTCACCGTTGCAGACAGGCAGTGCTTTCCGCCGCCGCCTCGAGGTGCTGGGAGCCGGGGACAGACCACAGGGCGCAAGCGCTGTTATTACAGCTCTGATGGCGTTTGTATTTAATCATCACTGTTGCAATAACAACATCACTTTGCTAATAACACACAAAGCCACTGCAGAAGCACATTCTGGAACGACAGCATCTGGGGGCGAGGCAGCAGCGTCTGATGCGGGGCCTTCACGCAGGTTCCTGGGTCCTGTATTACGTGTTTCTAAAGAATCATCAGGGCGCGGCGTTGCCAGGGCCACAGGCATGGAGGGCACAGGGTGAGCGGCCGGACTCCAGAGTGATGGGCCGTCTGGATCGCCAGCGTGAGCGCGCGGGTGG
>NW_005371930.1:75671-77363 GCF_000412655.1 Myotis brandtii | reverse complement strand
TCGCCAGCCGTCATGCTGGGTCTGGGCCCGGGGAGCGTGCTTCGTGATGATGTGCCCTTGGGGCCCAGCGCCTCTGTCAGCCGTCCAGTCCCGCAGAGCTGTGCGTGGGTGAGCGTCGCGGGTGAGCGTCGCAGGGCGACAGAGGGCTTCTCGTTCAGCGCCCCAGGCTGCACAGACCTGACTGCTCACCGACGGGATCGGTGCCGCTGGGAGCGGACGGCCCAGTGCGTGCTCTGTGTGCTGGTGCCTGTCCGTCAGCAGCCTGCCCCTCGGCCTGGCAGTGACCACAGGGGCCCTGCTGGTGAGTGGCAGGGGACGGATGGACGGCCCAGGGCGTGGTGTCAGGGGGGCCGAGGGGCGCTCGGGAGGAGCAGTTCTAGTGGGGCCGCTGGGCGCTGGGCGGTTACAGCTCTGCCCGTGCATGGTTCCAGGCCTGACTCATCGGGCTCTCGCCTCCAGGAGCCTTCCCACCCCCTCCTTCCTACCCTCTCCTGGCTTCCCCGGTGGAAGCCAGTGTTGTGGCCTCTCCATCCAGCTCGGCCAGCATGTCGTGGCACTTCTTCGGGCTGTGTTGGGCGCCACTCCCAGGTCTTGCAAGCCCGCACCATCAGGAGAGGCCGTCGGTGCTGGCAGGGACTTGGTTATCACAGCAATGCAGTCGTGACCAGGAGGAGAGAGGCTGTGTGAGAGGTTTCTTCTGGGCCACGGCCCCTAGGTATTCAGGGAGCCCTCGGCTGGTGGGGGGCCCGGCCTCACCCCCTGGCACGCACTAGCACATGCTGCCCGGGCTGGCAGGCGGCTGCGATGGATGGAGGGAAGGTGCATGGTTCCAGGCCTGACTCATCGGGCTCTCGCCTCTGTCCCGAGTCCTGCTTGTCCCTGCTGTCAGTTCTCCCGGGTAAGTGCCTGCGCGGCCAGCGTCCTCTCCTCTCTGCTCTGCTGCAGCCCCGCCCAGGCGGGGGCAGGGCTCGGGACACTGAGCGCTGGAGGGGAGGGGGCGGCATCCCAGCAGCCCCCATGGGTCGGCGTCAGTGCCTTCATTCTCGTCCGTCTGGACCCGAGGACGCGGGTTCCCTGCCCGTGAGGGAGGTGATTGAAGACACGCTGTGAGTGGAATAAGCAGTGTCTTCACGTGTTTGGGGGCATAAATTAGCAAAATGCTTCCGAATGTCACAGCCGATTGGAATGGAAATGCCTGGCCCGGGGAGGTCGAGGGGCCCCGCCCGGGTCCAGGGAGCTTTGGGACCAGCGCTGGCAGCGACGGGGTTACACCGGAGGATTTTATTAAACCACAAAACCCTATTTATAGCCCATGTCAGGAGCAATTAAACTGACTGATGATTAAGAAAGTTTAATAGTTGACTAATAAGATGCGGTCTGACAGCCATTTCTCCTCATCGGGAAGCACGTTTATGCGTTAATAACAGTGAAGGCTGGGCCGCGGGCCCTGCTATGGGTGATTGCGCGCTGCGACGCGGCTCTGTCTAGCATTGCGCCGTGTGTTCCTTATGAAAAATTAAAATGCCAATTATGACTTTTTGATTTATTATCGAAGTGGCTTGTTAATGTTGACTTACTGCAAGCAGGGCTAATTAGCACCTATCGATGTATCTGATTAAAGTACCCCGAGTGGGGTTGCGTAAGAAAGGTCAGGCAGCATGAGTTACTTCCCGGCCACTCCAGACGGCTCCC
>NW_005371930.1:74943-75279 GCF_000412655.1 Myotis brandtii | reverse complement strand
GCAGCCCCTGCCCCTGCCCCGGGGCGCCGGGCGGCGGCAGTTGTCCTCTTTCAGCGCCGTTTCTTGTCTCTGTGAAGAGCAAATGGATGGTTAAAACCTTCTTTTTGGAAATAAGCAGAGATGTTACAAAGTGGGGAACACAAGTGAATAATAAACTTAAAAAGAAAGCCCCAGCTAGTTCACTAGTAATGGAAATGCAAATTGAGCCAATATGCAGTTCTGTTTTTATCTGTCAAACTAGCAAAGGTGAAAAGGGCGACCCTCCGTGCCTGCCAGGTGAGGAGATTGGCCCCGCAATCCGGGCACAGCCTCCTGGGAGGGGCTGCGCTGCCCGGG
>NW_005371930.1:73324-74614 GCF_000412655.1 Myotis brandtii | reverse complement strand
GGCCGGCACCAGGGAGCTCCCCCCATGTGGGGCGCTGGTTTCCAGGCAGCTGGGAGCGTGACTCCGTCACATACCTCCCAGGGGTGACAGTGAGCGGGGTGTGAATAAAAGCAGCAGGACCTGTGGCCTGCACTCGGTGCTGCTCATCAAACAGTGTCTGTGGCCCGGCCGGTGGCTCGGTAGCTGAGCGTGATCTAATGAACCAGGAGGTCACAGTTCGATTCCCGGTCAGGGCACAGGCCCGGGTTTCAGGCTCGATCCCCAGTGTGGGGTGTGCAGGAGGCAGCTGATCCATGATTCTCTCTCATCATTGGTGTTTCTACCTCTCCCTCTCCCTCTCCCTCTCCCTTTCTCTCTGACATCAATAAGAAAAAAAAAGTGTGTGCCCGCATGAATGTCACCCACTGTATTCTCACCCCCCCAGCTCAGTGCTGGAGTCCCCCCTGCGCCTCAGAATGTGACTGTATTTGGGTGATTACAGGGGTGACTGAGGCACTGAGGTCACGAGGGTGGGCCCTGGTCCAGTGTGACTGTTGTCCACATAAGAGGAGGTCAGGATAGACTCCCATGGCTTTTGTGAAATCCCTGGGAAAGGCATGCTTCACGCTGTGTCCCACGCAGGACCCGGGGCCTGGCTTGCACTTTGCAGCCCACACAATAGGACCACACACCACAGGGCCCCGGTGCTCTGAGGGGTGAGGAAGGCACACCCTGCCTGCAGGAGGGAGCGGCGGGCGGGCCGATGGTGGGTGCTGCGAGGGGTCCCCGTCTTGGTGCTGGATGGCGCTCTCGCAGAAGGCGGTGCAGACACACAGCCTTCTGGGCCGGGTGACAGTGTGACTGTGGGTGGCGGCCGGCCGCTTCAGCGCTGTGTTCCAGGGTCTGCGAGCCTGCAGGGGCCCAGGCGCCCCTGTTGCTACCCACGGGTCAGGGGCCCTGACGGGAAAGGCCAGGGCCTCCCACTCCCCTCCGTCCGCCTTCCCTTCGGCTCGGGCACCCGAGCTCCTTTGACACTGTCTGCTCAGGTCCCAGGGGACCAGACCCCACCCGCCCCGCCCGCCTCCGCTCTTGAGCGAGCCCGCAGCCTCTTGCTCCCGCACGTTCCTCCTCTGGTGTGTTCAGTGTGTCATGGTTTCTCTGCACCTTTGAGCACCCACCCGGCTTGGGCTTGTCCGAGTCCCTCATCCTGGTGGCCTGTGGTCAGCGCTGCCCTGATTGCATGGCCCTGGCCTGTGTGGCGGCCTTTCCAGCACTGCCCCCCCCCCCCCCCCCCCCCCCCCGCCCCCCCGC
>NW_005371930.1:72374-73058 GCF_000412655.1 Myotis brandtii | reverse complement strand
GGGTAGGGCGTGGTCCGCGCTCCCCACAAGTGCCCCGTGTGAGGCGCAGGGCAGGGCCCAGGCCCACACATCTGCTTGGTCTGCCATCTTTTGGAATCTTGCTTTAGGGACCCTCCAGCTGGCCTGAAGTGTGCAGTCCCGGGCCCTGTCACCCTGGACACTGGGGACGCCGGGCGCGCTCGGGCTGAGCCTCCCCCGCGGCACGTGGACGAGAGCACGTCCCACGGGAGTGTCTGGAGATTGCGTCCTTCCGAGCAGCCGAGTCCTGTGGACTCCGTGTGGGCACTGCCATCAGCAGAGCAGGCCAGACTCGACCTGTCGCCCAGGCTCAGCAGGGCTGCGGCACGTCCCTCAGCCAGGGGGTCTGGGTTTGTTCCTTTCGTTCTTCGCAGAACGTCTTGGCAGAGTTCACTGTTTCGGATCCAGTCACTTGTGTACCTCCTTCCCCCTGGGCTGTGCGCTCGCTGACGTAGGCCGCTCGTTCACCGGGGCTCCCGGGGGTGTGGGGACGTGGACATGACGGAGGTCACGCCTGTCCTGGAGGAGCCTGGTGGGAGCGGGGACAGAGCAGACAAGTAGGACGTGGTGGGGGCGACACGTCTGTGACACAGGCCAGGAGGGAGCCGTGGTGGTGCAGCAGCTGCCTGCCACACCCGTCCTCGGTGCCCGTGCCCAGAGCCTGGC
>NW_005371930.1:68293-70982 GCF_000412655.1 Myotis brandtii | reverse complement strand
CTGGGCCTCTGCGCTCAACACCAGGCCCTCGGTGCTGGCCGGCCGGCTGCCTGCTCCTGTCCCCACCGCCCGCTCCTGCCTTTCTGCTTTTTCAATCGGCGGACAGGCCTCTGAGTAAACGCCTTCACTGCATCACATCGGAGAGTAGCAAGTGGCCCGTGTGAGAAATGACACCTCCAACAGACCGCCCACATTCCCATGGATAAAATAACGAGCCAGCTACACAGTCCTGTGGACTCCGTGTGGGCACTGCCATCAGCAGAGCAGGCCAGACTCGACCTGTCGCCCAGGCTCAGCAGGGCTGCGGCACGTCCCTCAGCCAGGGGGTCTGGGTTTGTTCCTTTCGTTCTTCGCAGAACGTCTTGGCAGAGTTCACTGTTTCGGATCCAGTCACTTGTGTACCTCCTTCCCCCTGGGCTGTGCGCTCGCTGACGTAGGCGCTCGTTCACCGGGGCTCCCGGGGGTGTGGGGACGTGGACATGACGGAGGTCACGCCTGTCCTGGAGGAGCCTGGTGGGAGCGGGGACAGAGCAGACAAGTAGGACGTGGTGGGGGCGACACGTCTGTGACACAGGCCAGGAGGGAGCCGTGGTGGTGCAGCAGCTGCCTGCCACACCCGTCCTCGGTGCCCGTGCCCAGAGCCTGGCACCTCATGCTGGGGGGGGGGGTCTGGTCCTGGCACTGTCTTCCCTGACGTGAGGGCCTCAGTGATGGCGCCCGGTGTCTGTGCCTCGAGCGGTCGGGGGTGTGGGCCCTGGCGGGGGCAGTGGCCCTTCCTTCCCCGGTTGGACTCCTCACCACCTGCCATGCTTGCAGGCACCAGCTTGGTGAGTGACCCCGATGGGCAGGGGTCCCCGAGGGCTTCCCCTTCCCTCTAGAAGGAGCCCGCTCCAGAGCCTGGCCCAGGCGCCTCGTGGTCCCCGAGACCCCCTCCTGCCTCAGTTGTGCAGACGTCCCAAGCAGCTGCCCGGCTCTGGGCTCCTCAGGTCCTTCCTCCCGTCACCTGTCCGTTCCTGGGTGCTCAGTTCTGTGTCTCCCAAGGCTCAGCTCGAGTGCCCGCCTGTGGCTCCGGCCCCGTGCTCTCCGAGCTGCCTGAGCTGTCCCTGTCACACTGTGACGCACACTCTCTACCTGGCTGGGTCTTCTTAAAAAGTAAATTAAAAAAAATCCTCACCTGACCGGGACTCTGACCCACCGCCTCGGTGTGCCCTCACCGGGACTCTGAGCCACAGCCTAGCCGTGCCCTCACCGGGACTCTGACCCACCGCTTCGGTGTGCCCTCACCGGGACTCTGAGCCACAGCCTAGCCGTGCCCTCACCGGGACTCTGACCCACAGCCTCGGTGTGCCCTCACCGGGACTGACCCACAGCCTAGCAGTGCCCTCACTGGGAATGGAACTGCCACCTCCTGGCGTAGGGACGACGCTCCCGTCCACTGAACACCTGGCCAGGCCCAGCTGGATCTTATTTGCAGACATGGCCATGGGAGCACCATCTCCCTGCAGGTGCCCCTGCTCAGCAAATAGCGATGACACAGCCAGTTGATGCAGGTTGAGTGAGTCGGTGGGACCAGGCGGGGCGGGGCCTCTCCTTCCGGACTCCCGGCGGGCCTGCCTCAGCCTCCCCTCCCCCTGCCCTGTGTTTTTCTGCACATGAAGTGCTCCATCTGCGTTAACAGTGGCATCAGTATTTCAATAGACGGCATTTCTGCTAACCAACACTCCCGTCTCAGCCACGTCAGAACCAAAGATCCAGGCACGAGGGCCACCACAGCTGCAGAAGCTTCCGCCACTCGCTCCAGCCCCGTGACAACCAGGAACTGTGGCGGCGGTTAGTCTGCGACCTGCAGTTGGACATTATTTACATCAGGATTAAACATTTCGCCGCGAGTCCAATTTCATCACAACGTCCGTTGTTTGCTGAGCCGGGTTTTATGAATTGACAGCCTTGGGCGGTGGCCTGCCCCCGCCTCACGTGTGCCGAGTCCCGCTCGGTGGGGAGCGTCTGGGAGCTGGGACTGGAGCCCCGGTCGATACATTGACCGCTCGTGGAAGCGCTGCACAGGGTATTAAACAGAGAGCACGTGCCAGGTGCCTGCGCGCAGCAGAGGGTTCATTAAGAATGAGTCATTGAGCAGCAACTTGAAAATGAAAATGGAAAAAGACTCAATTTACAGCAGCATCGAGAAACGTAAAATCCATGCTGCTGCCCCGATGGATAGTTCATTCCCCTTAATTACCGAGCAGTCTCCTCGGCGGCCTCTGACCTCTGGCCTCTGACCTCTGGCCCGGTCCAGCCGGCCCGGCTCTGGCGGCGGCGCCTGGAGTTGCTGTGCCGTCCATGGGCCTGTCCTCTTGGCCCGAGTCATCTTTCCTGGGTCAGTCCCTGAGGGCCTGGCCGGGTCGTGCTGTTGTCAGCCCGTGCTTCCTGCTGAGCAGAGTGCTCTGTTGACACGTGGACTCGCGTTCCATGTCTCCTGTGTCCTGACGACAGGCCCGCTGCCGCCGCTGCCCAGGCCTCCCGCTCTCTTCCCGGGGCCGTGTTGTGGTCGCTTTGCTGTTGCTGTCACGCAGGTCGGCCTGACATGTCCTGCACGTGTGGCAGCAGGTGGGAGGTGTTGCCCATCGGGGCTCTTGGAGACTCGGGGCCAGGCTGGTACCGAGGCCGGTCACACAGGCACCTGTGCCTG
>NW_005371930.1:65691-68090 GCF_000412655.1 Myotis brandtii | reverse complement strand
GCCGTGGGGCCCCGCCCCTGTGCACCAGACGGTCGCGTCCTGGACAGCTTTTCTCCGCGTTTACCTTTCATCTCGGGAAGGAAGCATCTGAGAGCCTTGAAGGGCCTTGGAGGAGAGGAGTGGGCGGAAAGGGCCTCTGAAGAGGCTTCTGTGATTGCTGTTGACTCAGCCTGGAGTTGGGAAGTCACCCAGCTGCTCCCGCGGGTGGGGTGTGGATTAAGTCGTAGGAACTCTTCCCAGCGAGGCCACCCCCTAAGGAGGCCGTTTCTACCATCCGTGACCTGGCTCTGGCCCAGGAAAGGCCTTCTGCTGCTCCTGCTGGGTGGGTGGGGTCTGGTGGGTGGGGGAGGCCCAGGTGCCTCTGGGAGACTCCAGCCCACAGCTGTGATCAGGGAGCTCCCACCTCCCACCGAGGCTGCCCTGTGGCCTCCAGGCAGGGCCTTGGCTGCGGGCGGCAGAGCACACAGCCTGGGTCTAGGGGTGCCCCCCCTCCCCTCCCCCACCTTCACATCCCCGGGACTCTGACACTTAACATTTATGTTTTCAATTTTAAAGTTGTTTTCCTTGCAGAGATGCCTTGCACAATTGCAAAGTAAAACAAAAGCAAATTAAATTAAAAACAGGTACACCATTTTTAGGTTCTTGTGAGTGTCATGCGGATGGCAGCCTCTTTACAAGGGTCTGAAGTCAGTTTGTCCGAACGTCTGACAGCATTTCAGCGAGGCGTCTGTGTTGCGTCTTTTGACTTTAATGGTGTTTCCTCATTAGGTTTTCCCACTCGAGGGACATCGTGGGTCTTGTAGCCTCTCAGGCGCCTGCGCGGCTGCCTTCTTGGATCTTTGCTTGTCAATCTGGGGATTTACCTGCCGTGGCTTTGAAACCTCTCACCTTGGAAATGGTTTTAGAGGATTATCACTGAGCGCGTGTGGAATATCTTAGAATCAGGACTTGAAAGTGTTACCGAGAACTTCCAGACCTCTGTTAATTATAAGTAATTCATGTAGGTTTTCTCTTATTAGAGTGTGCATTGCTTGAGAAGCAATCACTTACAACATATTAATTATGCCAATTAATTGGAAAGGATTCAGAATATTAATTATCTGCATCTGATTAGGTATTGAAATTGAGAAGCACTAAGTGATGAGGTGGAAGAGACATGAGTCACCTCCTTAGATCAAGAGAAATGGGCCTGGAGAGGTGACCGCAGAGCAGCCTCCTCCGCGCCTGCGTGTCCTTGTCCCGTGTCGTGGTCCCCGGCTAACTCCGTGTCTTTCCCATGCTTTGCAGAGGAGGAGGACGTGGACATCGCCGACGTGTCCCGCGTGCCTGCGGACGTGCTGCGCAACGTGGAGGCCGACACGTACTGGTGCATGAGCCGGCTGCTGGACGGCATCCAGGTGAGCCGGGCCGCGGGCGCACCCTCCTCCGTCGGCAAAATGCACAGGCCTCCTCCAGGCCTCACTGCCCCACATACGGGTCCGCAGGGAGAGGCCGAAAGTGTGGTGCACAGGGAGGGGCTCGGTGGAGGAAGCCAGGATGACAGGCCTGGGACTGGGGCGGGTGAGGATGCTGCAGAGCGTCCCTCAGGTACAGCGTGTGCGTCAGCCACTGCAGATGGTGCCCGCAGGGAGAGCAGGGACAGCCTGTCACAGACGCCAGCGCTGGCGCAGGGAGCCCGTGGAAAGGTTCATGCTCCAAAGGCCAACTCCCTGGCACTCGGGACCCTCCGATACCAGCTGAGACGCTGGAGCCTGGACCAGCCCGGGCCTCATCTCCAGCTCAGCTGGAAGGAGAGGGATCCAGGGACTGCTCTGGTGCTGGGGCAGGTGCCGCCAGGCGGCCCCCGGGCCCTGAGTGGGCCTGTTGGTGCAGCCAGCGTGGGCAGAGAGGGTGGACGAGCCGGCCTGCCCCCGCCTCACGTGTGCCGAGTCCCGCTCGGTGGGGAGCGTCTGGGAGCTGGGACCGGAGCCCCGGTCGATACATTGACCGCTCGTGGAAGCGCTGCACAGGGTATTAAACAGAGAGCACGTGCCAGGTGCCTGCGCGCAGCAGAGGGTTCATTAAGAATGAGTCATTGAGCAGCAACTTGAAAATGAAAATGGAAAAAGACTCAATTTACAGCAGCATCGAGAAACGTAAAATCCATGCTGCTGCCCCGATGGATAGTTCATTCCCCTTAATTACCGAGCAGTCTCCTCGGCGGCCTCTGACCTCTGGCCTCTGACCTCTGGCCCGGTCCAGCCGGCCCGGCTCTGGCGGCGGCGCCTGGAGTTGCTGTGCCGTCCATGGGCCTGTCCTCTTGGCCCGAGTCATCTTTCCTGGGTCAGTCCCTGAGGGCCTGGCCGGGTCGTGCTGTTGGAGCACAGTCCGCTTTCACACAAAAAACAGCAGATGTCCCT
>NW_005371930.1:63672-65147 GCF_000412655.1 Myotis brandtii | reverse complement strand
GGCCCCCGAGCCCACGCTGTCGTTGGGGAGGGAGCGAAGGCTGACTTCCCGGCCCAGCCCCCACCCGAGCCCCAGGCCACATGCGCCAGCACCCGGGCTCTTCCGGATCACAGGCCCTTCATGGTTTGGATCCTAAGAGAACCCACCTTCCCTACCTGGGTTTTCAGCAGATTGAGAAACAAAACCGTGGCAGGTGGAGACCAGAGAAGAATGCTGCTCCTGCTCAGCGAGAAGGTGGAAATGCCGTCTCCTGTGAGAGCCAGGAAACCGGCCAGCTGAGCCCCAGGATCATGCTTCCCCCGTCAGAGCCAGCGCGGGCCAGGCAGGCCGTCCCCTGGGCAGCAGAGCCTTTGGGGAGCAGTGCCCCCGGGGCACAGCCTTGGGGTGCACAGCCTTCCTGGGGACCGGCCCCCTCAGGTGGAAGGAGGGCTGACCCTCCCAGGTTCAGCAATGCATGAGGTGCCTTTGGGGTGGACATTCTGGGGATGGAGAAGGTGCGGGAGTGGCACCAACTGCGTCCCTCCCATTTAGAAGCAGCCCCCACATTTGGGGGTGTTGCCCCCCAGCTACTCTAGCTCGCTGTGGTGCTCATGAGGCCCCTGGTCAGCCAGGGTCGTGGCCTCCTTGGAGCGGCGAGGAGGGGCCTTCGGCCTCAGGCTGCCTCAGTGCACCCTGCCCTTGAGCGCTCGCCTGGGGCCTCAGGCGGGTGTGCCTCTGAGTGCGTCAGGATTGACCATTAAACCGCTCCGCCTCTGCCCGAGGCCGCCAGGCCACTCTGTCCTTTACTCCTCCTCCTTGATGTGCCCGCGTCCACCCAGCCCCCAGCCATCCCGCCACCAGGTCCAGTGGCCGCGCATGAGCTTCCAGCACAGCCGCCACCCGTGGTGTCCCTCCCCCTGCTCCCTGCGCTCCAGCGGGAAAGGAAGTCTTCATGGCCAGCCCTGTGCGCTCAGACCAAGCCCAGCTGTGCCTCCTGTTAAAGTGCACGGACACCAGCGCTCTGTCCTCAGCTTGGGCTCTGTCTCAGCCAGGGGGCCTTCCGGGTCTCCCTGACGCACACACTTCCTCGGCGCCCCGAGTCCTGTCCCTCACCCCAGCCTCTGGCCGCCCTCACTTCTCAGGAGATCAGTGTGCAGCAGTCGCGCCCCGGGAGAGCCCGCCCCGCACGCCCAGGATCACAGAGGGCTGCAGGGACGGGGCAGAGATGGGGCAGAGAAGGGGCAGAGACGGGGGAGGGGGGCCGTTGGAGTCCCGAGCCGTCCCCGGGATCCGCTGGGAGAAATCTCCCAGAAAGCAGTGGCGCCTGAGCCCGTGCATTTCCGTTTCTGGAGAAACGGTCCAGTGGTCTCGCAGGCATCCCTGGCTCTGTGGCAGCGCCCGCTCTGGCTCGGAAGCGTGCGTGTGCCCGTGCCCGAGTGGGCGTGGCTGTGGGCGTGGCCGTGTTAGACGCAGAGCGTGTGCCCATGGGGCCCTCG
>NW_005371930.1:60539-63066 GCF_000412655.1 Myotis brandtii | reverse complement strand
TGGGGGCGTCTGGCCCGTGGGCTGAGGAAGGCCCGCACCGTCATGGGCCTGGCCCTGCCAAGGCATTAGAGGCGAGTTAATTAAATGTTTGACCAAAATAGAGGGTAGTTTTAGGTTGATGACTTTGTGTGGCCTGTGAGTGATGCTGTAAGTGCCCAGATGGCCTGGGCAGTGTGAGGCTCAAAGGACCTTTATGTCCAACATGTAACCTCGACACGCTGACCCTATTGTGTAGGAACGAGGCCTCCGCTCAGTTTCTCGTCAGCTTCGTCCTCTGAAAGCCCCAAAGTCAGCCCCGCCCTTGGCCCCGCCCACTGTGAACAAGCCGAGCCACTGGCATCAGGTTGTGGACCCACGCTCTGCCCAGTCGGCACGCAGCCAGGCGCCGGGCAGAGGGAGAGCGGCTTCCGGTGGTGCTTGCCCATCAGGCGCTGGCTGGCCGTGCCCCCTTCTGCAGAAGCACCGGGTCTCAGCCCGCGGCCCCGGGGAAGACATGTCTCACAGCAGGGAGGGAGGCACAGGCGAGGAGGCGGAGCCGAGAGAGGTCGCAGGCTCCCACGCCAGCTCCGTCTGACCTGAGACCCCCCTGGGGCTGAGACTGGTGTTCCTGCCTCCGTCTGTGAGTGTCGTCACCGTGTTCATGGGGAGTGGCCACACGCTCGCTCTCCCGGGGCAGGGACCGTGCTGCTGGCCCTCGGATTGTTGGCGTGACGTGGCACTGCCAGCGCCGGGCCGGTCGCCGTCCGCTTCCAGCAGGCACTTCCTGAAGCGAGCTGCCCCTTAGTGCCCCAGTGTCCTCGTCGGTGTGTCCCCCCCTCGCAGGGACACTGTTCACTGCTCCTGGGATGGTGCTGGCCTCTCAATCAGAGGGCGGACTGGCCCTCGGAGTCGCCCTCGCCGGCACTGCCAGGGCGTGTGCGCAGCCTGGCCTGTGGGCACACGTGTCCCCCTGCGCGTCCCCCTGGAACGCCGCACGGCTGTGTGTGTGACGTCGCTGTTATCTTCCCTCAGGACAACTACACCTTCGCGCAGCCCGGGATCCAGATGAAAGTGAGGATGCTGGAGGAGCTCGTGGGCCGCATCGATGGTGAGCCTCCCGAGGCCTCTGCGGGGGGCGGGCAGGGCGCTGGCTGTGGGGCCTGGGACTCTGCCCACCTGCAGGGTGGCAGGAGGCTCCTCGCCCAGCCTGGGCCCCACTGGGGCAGCAGTGTGCACCCCCGAGGCCACCCCTGGGGCAGGGCAGCGTGCACCCCCGAGGCCACCCCTGGGGCAGCAGCGCCCCCTCCTGAGGGACAGAACCAGGACACAGTCCTGTGAGGGAGTCGGGAACGCTGAGTGGGCAGCCCTCGCTCTGGAGCCGGGGCTGCCACCGCCTGGCGAGGTGCGCACTCCCGGTGCCTTTGGGCCTCCGTTCCCGCCTGTGCACTCACTGCTGTCAGGGATGCTGGCGTGATTTCTCCACGGGGTCTAGTTAATTGCCGGGTCTGGAAATAACATCTTCCACATTACGGGGAGATTAAAGTGTGAGCTCGACCGTCTTAGGTTGTGCTTTCTGTTTAAGTGGGGGCTGCGCAAGGCTGTCCCCTTCACCTTAGAATAACCCCCTCTTGTGCTGACGGTTGTGCGGGAGTGGAGTTTAATGACGTGACGTGGAGAGAGGATGCTGGCCTGCTGAGTGCGCGCTCCTGGTAGTTTGCTGACTTAGTGCACAGAGCGTTGACACAGCGACACGATGCAGAACCAGGTGGCGACCTGTGACAGCAGCCGGCCAGCGAGGTCCGGAGGAGGGGGTGGTCGTCCATAAAGAGCCCGTGTGAGCGTGGCCACGGCTCCCTGAATGCGCAGAGCGTGTGCTTTGTGCACTGTGGCCGTGGCCGTGGGCCTGCACCCAGCCCTGCCTCCGTGCTCGTGCACCCCCGCCCTCCCGTGTGGCGCCGTCCCCACAGACAGCCGCAGTGCGATCCCCACAGGAGCGGCTCTGGGCCGGGGAGCGTTGATGGACGTGGCCCTCCTCCCCATCTCCCTCCTCCCAGCCGCTATGGCCTGGATGCCTCGTGCTCAGTGAGGGCTCGATGAGGGCTCTAGCCTGGCGGTGTGGGAGGCTCTGTCTCTGCACCTGTGGCCTGTCCTTCCGGGCCCTCAGGACACAGCAGGGCCCGCTCAGCCGCTCTGGGCGCCTGCGCATGGCGGGAGGGCGAGGGCTGGCCCCAGCTCAAGGCAGAAGGCTGCTCCCCTTCAGATGACCCTCCCCCAGGTGCATGCTCAGCGCTTATTGCCGCTGAAACTCCTTAACTAAACAAGGAGACTCCAAGTGCAGCCATTCCCCTCGACCTGCGGACAGGGCAGCCGTCATCGGCTTTCAAACGGCTCCCCAGTCGTTTCTGCTCCCGGCCGCAGGCGCTGGAGGGCTGTGCGTGGTTTTACTCGCTCACCACAGTGTCCCTCTCAGGCCAGGGCGGGCGGCCTCGGCACTGGTCACTCCACGCGGGGAGGACGGAGGACGGCTGAGCTTTCCCCCAGCGAGCCC
>NW_005371930.1:57343-59981 GCF_000412655.1 Myotis brandtii | reverse complement strand
CAGGCTGTGGGCTCGCTCCCTCCCCTCCCTCCGCCGGGTGGGAGCCAGGCGGCTCGTCCTGTGCTCGCGCCCGGGACTCGGCTTCCTTGTCTCTATTGAACGTCAGTGTCTGTGCTCAGACCCCGAATAAAATGCCTGCCTTCCGGCCGAGCAAGTCACTCCCTCAACCAGATGCTCCACAGAGGTTGTGAGGCCCTGTCTGCAGGCTGCATGCCCCTCGCACCATCGTCGTGGGCTCATCGGGCCACTTCCCTCCTCCTCCCTCCCTCCTCCCTCCCACACCCGCCCATCCATTCACCCTCCTCCTCCCTCCTCCCTCCCACACCTGCCTGTCCACTCACCCTCCTCCTCCATCCTCCCTCCCATGTCATCCCGTCCACTCACCCACCTTTATCACCCACCCTGCCTCCACCCAGCCGCCCACCCGCGTGGGAGCCTCCAGCCTCTGGCCTTCTGGGTCCTGGGGAGGAGCTGAAGGGTCTCCTTTCATCTCACCCACACCTGATGGGAGAGGCGTGCGTGTCCCGGCCTCTCAGGTGTCCGGCCACCTGCTCTTCCCGCCTCCACTGCACACAGCCGGCTCCTCCAGCGCCTCCTGGGGGCCCTG
This sequence comes from Myotis brandtii, assembly GCF_000412655.1. Taxonomy (NCBI): domain Eukaryota; kingdom Metazoa; phylum Chordata; class Mammalia; order Chiroptera; family Vespertilionidae; genus Myotis; species Myotis brandtii. The sequence goes on along the minus strand of NW_005371930.1, from coordinate 59,374 downwards.
CAGGGTTTGAGGGACAGTCGCCTGTGGGTCTGCTGGGACCTGGGCTCTTGGCACAGGGTGGGGGCTGGGCTTCTCTTCTGACACCATCAGCACGTTGCTGAGATCGTGCTCATTCAGAACAGACCTGTCGCCTGTGGGTCCGAAACCCTCCCGGAAGCAGAGCCTGTCCAGGCCGCTGGCGACGCGAGGGCACCGCTCTGCCTGTCAGCGGGGGCTGGCAGGCTCCTTTGTCGGGTGCCGAGTGGGAGCCGTTACGCCCACTCCTGGCAAATACCCCACGTAGCGCCTGGCCCTGCCTCAACAGGGTGTGGCTTCTGTGCCAGGGCAATGGGTGCGTGCTTCCCCTTCGTGGCGGGAGTCCTGGGATGCAGGTGTTTGCATAATTCACTTTGTTTTAATCGAGAAGACCAGGCGTTTCAGCCGGATTTTCATCTCAGCTCTGCTGCTGGGAGTCCCGGGCACAGTCGCCAGAGACACCATGGCGGCTCCTCCCGCATCCACAGGACCGCACCTTCCTGGCGACTTCCCAGCAGCAGCTCTGCCCTCCCGCCACGGAGGGCGCGTGGGAAAGTCCTTTGGGGCCGAGGGAGGACAGCAGTCCACCTGCTCGTTCGTTACCTGCGCTCTTGCTCCCCTGAGGAGGGGGTGCCATTGCTGCCCAGGGAGACTGAGCGGGACGGAGTCCTCTTAGCATTCACCTGCCGCTCCTTCCCTCCGCACCGGAGTCACGGCTCCGCGCCCCGCACCGGGAGTCCCGCACCGGAGTCACGGCTCCGCGCCCCGCACCGGGAGTCCCGCACCGGGAGTTTCTCAATAGGAGGTGGCCGCGCCAGAGACCCCGTTCGCCCATGAGAAGGTGGTGGCAGAGCCATGGCTGGCACTCCTCATCACTCTTCGTGACTCACTTCCGGAGACGCCACGTGATCAGTGAGCGTGGCCACATCCACAGGAGCAAAGCTCGCTCTCCCGTGTTAGGCCAGGTGCTCCGTGGGCCCTGAATTCGAGCTGGGGGGTGGCTGCCCAGGACACTCAGAGTCGGTCATTCGGACAAGAGGCAGCTTTGAGGCTCCAGGGGCCTTCCTTCCACCTCTGCTGACCTTCTGGAGGGCGCACGCAGGCCTCGTCCTTGCCTCCTCGGCAGCTGCTGCTTCATGGGCATGGGGGCAGGACGCCGGGGGACCCCGAGAGCGGATGGAGGAGGAGCCCCGGTGCCGAGGGCACTGCCCGAGTCCCTGCGGGGTCAGCGCCGCCTCAGGTGTCTCCCGGAGGGCAGTGCCCGCCCCTGGGCCGCGTGCGTTCATGTCCAGGAACAGTCCTTCGTCCTCCTCGGTCTGTGGCCGCTCGCACGCCCTCGGACATGCTCCCTGCCTGCCTTGGGGGCGCTTCCCCCGTCAGGAGGCGGCCCCGGGGTCGGTGCCTTCAGACAGCGGTCAGTGCGCTGGCTGGTCAGGCTCCTCTGGCCACACCGCATGGGGGGGCTGTACCCGCGGGGCCCTCAGGCAGAGCTCACCGCAGGAGAGAGAGGGTTGATCTTGGCTCAGTGGCCAATGTTCCGGAAACGTGTTCCGTTTCCCAGGGCCATGGGCGTGCTCATTGACGTTGGGAGCTGTCGTGAGCCTCGTGGGCACATGGCGAGCTGTTTCCCAGGCTCCTCGCTTCTTCGAGAGGCAGAGCCGGGTCCTGGCCGGCCGCGCTCTTCTGCTGTCCCTCACCCTGGCAGTCCCCACTGCGATCGCCCGTCCGCGTCTCCTAACCTCTCTCTTATGCGTGTTTACTTGCCACTTCTAGAACTTCCTTTGGGAGAAAACACGTAGGAACTTTTCTCAGGGTGGCCCCTCAGGGCTGGCCACTGGGGCAGGCAGCAGGCGGGGAGAGGCCCGTCCCTCCCTCTGGTCAGTGAGCAGCACGCACCTGCTGTGGGGCAGCCCCTTCTCAGGTCACCGTGGTCACGGGGCCGTTGCTCCTGGAGCGGCCCCCAGGGTTCCATAGACGCGGAGCTTCGTGGGGCCGCGCAGCCTCTCAGCTGGTTGC
>NW_005371930.1:53660-57237 GCF_000412655.1 Myotis brandtii | reverse complement strand
CCGGCAGGGGCAGGGCCGGGCTGGGGGGCGGGGACTCAGGCTGTGAGTGCCACTGCAGCCGCTGAGGATGAGCCGCTTGTCTCCAGTGGGAGGCCGTGCGCCAGGGAAACGCGGCTGGTAAACCCGGCTCTCCTCAGAGGCCCAGCCGTCCTCCCCGGGCCCCAAACCTGGAGCCCAGAGGCCCCTGCCCAGGGCCCGAGGCCATGCCCGCTTGGCACTCAGCGGCTGGGTCCGGAGCACTTGTGGGTGAGGTGGAAGTCGTCCTGCGACTGGCGAGCTCACCTCTCCCTCTCAGTCCCTCCGCCTCCAGCCTGTCTGGTGGGCCTGCCCCGCGCGGAGAGGGGCCTGTGCCCATGCTCCGTCTGTGGGCGTCCTGCTGGTGTGAGGTGTGGGCTTCCCCCGGGTCCCTGGTGGTGGTTGGAGCGGGAGGTTCAGAGATGGGTGCAGGCGAGGCTCCTGACAGCGGCCTGTCTGTCCCGCAGAGCAAGTGCACCAGCACCTGGAGCAGCATGAGGTGCGGTACCTGCAGTTCGCCTTCCGCTGGATGAACAACCTGCTGATGAGGGAGGTGCCCCTGCGCTGCACCATCCGCCTGTGGGACACCTACCAGGTGAGCTCTGCGCACGCTCGGCTGCGCGCTGCGGCCCTTCGGGCCCATTTCTGAGGCTGTCGTCTGAGTGACGGAAAGCAGGAGCCGTTTCTGAGGTTGTGTCTGTAGCCGAGCTTCCCTCCCGGGGGATGGCGGGAACGCTGGTGTCTGCGGCTGGGTCTGAGCCACGTCTGCCCCAGCGCTCACACTCACGCCGTCTGCGCTCCGAGCTGCTTATAATAAAGACTTTAAAAACCTCGTGACAGCCAGTGCAGCGTGCACTCCCTCTCCACCCTCCTGATGGAGTCCTTGCTCAGGAGACGCGTTTTCTGGAACAAATCACCTCTGTTCCCGAGGGTCCCATTGCTTATCTACCTTCCCATCTCGGTGGCGGTGATTGCTGAAGCCCCGGCCAGGCTGCGGGTGACTCGCAGACAGCAGGCGCTGACCGGGGCGGGGGTTGGGGAGTGGGGGGCGCTGCCTGCAAAGACGGAGTGGGGGCTGCTGTGTGTGGCCCCTGAGTCGCTGGCCCCGCAGCCTGTGTGGACGGCATGGAGAGGGGTGGGAGGCTGGGCCTCAGGCGGCCGGAAGGGTCTCAGCTCACCCCTCCCTCCTCATGGAGGCGGCCTCGGTCTGGACGATGGCTCTTCCCGTGGGACCGGCACGCTGGTGCTGGCCGCAGGGCCCCCTCGCCGCTTGTTTCCATGAGTCTCCTGCCGCCGCCGCCGGCCCTGTGTGCTTGCACTCGGCTCATCTCCGCGCTGTTTTACCCCGAGGCTGCTCGCTGCGGACATCCTCGCGTCAGGAGATGGCCTCCGACCCGACTTTGGCTGGAGTTTCTGGGTTCTCGGCAGCCGCAGCCTTCCCGGGCACTGGCGTTTGTTGGGACATACAGCCTTTTCTCAGGCCTGGAGCGGAGAACAGCCTGTGCTGCTGGCCAGGCCTTGGGAACAACTTAATGTCCCGTAACCGCGGCCTGTCCGCCATGGGCCCGCTCCCGCCCTGCCCTCGCGGAGCGCCGAGCGCCTGGAGCGCTGTCCATTACGGTCAGTTGGGTATGAAGTGCATTGCGCTTGGAGCAGCCAGTGAATGGACTGTGCGTCCAGGCCCCTCACTGCTCGCTGAGACACCTGATAGGCGTTCACATTTACGTGCTGGCGGGGCTTCTTGATGGAGTTAATTTTCCTGAAATTAAATGTTGTCATGAGCTGACTCATTTGTACCATGGACTCCTTCCTGAACGGATGTCCCCTGGTCATAAACCCTCTCGTATCTTAAAAATCGGGGTATTTTATGTTACAGGCCCGCGGACCATGAAATTGTATTGCGTCTTTGGCAATGAAAGGACATAGTACTCAGAGGATGGGCTCGGCGAGCACTGCCCTGGCCCAGGGTTCTTAGCTGGGCCCCTGCAGGCACCTGGGGGCGTGCCCAGGGTCCTGGATAAGCATCACTACAGATGGATAAGTCCCAGCCCCAGACGAGGTAGCGGCACGGAGGTGAACGAGGTGCGTTATCACAGCATGAAGATGGCACGAAAGTGCACAAACTACCAGGAATGGCCCAACAGCAGGGAGGTGGCCCCTGCTCCCCGGGCTGTGCATGACCCGCCCCAGAAGTGGTCCTGGTGTGGCTGCAGGGGCGGGGCGGGGGGACGCAGAGTGGGCCGTCCAGCTCCAGGGCCTCAGCTGCAGGAGATGGTTTCCAGGCCTCCACTTGGCCCGGCCGCCCCGTGGAGGCTGAGGGCGCATCCTTTCTCCCTGCTCCTGTCCCAGCTGCTCCCTCCAGTCTTTCTGCTCCTGTCCCAGCTGCTCCTCCTGGTCTCCCTGCTCCTGTCCCAGCTGCTCCCTCCAGTCTTTCTGCTCCTGTCCCAGGCTGTTCCCTCCTGGTCTCCCTGCTCCGGTTCCATGTTCTTCCTCCCTGACTCTTGCTTCTCTTCCCCGTCAGCTGTTCCCTGACGTGCTTGGTCTCTTTGTAAACATGCCCTGAGTGTTTCACAGTTTGTGATGCATTTGTAAATGGGGTTGTGTTCTCAGCTCCTCTTCCACAGTCCGTTGTTAGTGCATGGGAACTGGGTTTGCACATTGACCTTTGCTGGATTTGTTTATCCAAAGGAAAGGACATGATCCGAGAGAGATCGCTACACCGCTTGTTCTTAGCATTATTCATAGAGGCCGAGGTGTGGAGGCCCCGGAGTGTCCGTCAGTGACGACTGGGTGAACACACACGCACACACATGCACACACACGCACACACACACACACACGCGCGCACACACGCACACACACGCACAGGAGTATCACTCAGATAAAGAAGGAGGCCTGCGCGTGTGGCCGGGCCTTGGGAGGGAGAGAGAGGAGAGGGGAGGCAGCCTGGTCCCTGGAGAAGGAGGAGGGAAACTGGCTGTGTGTCAGGGGAGTCCGGGAGAGTCCAGAGCAGCTGTGCCATGGAAGGTTCTGGAAGATGGAAAGGCCCGTAGGGTAGCCTCCAGGCACAGGGGGGCTCTTCAGCACTTGAAAAATGTGACAAACTGGTTTTTAAATTTACTTCATCTTAACTCATTGAAACTGAAATTGCCCAGGCCCCACGGCCGGGGTGGGAGGCACTGAGGAGCCACAGCCTGGAGATCTGTCTCCCGGGAGCCTGCAGGGTGGCTTCATTCGGCCCAGCTGTTCCCAGCTCCTTCCCGTGGGACCCGGAGGCCTGGCGTCTGATTCAGACACGTCCACTGCCCCGGCCGGAGGGCGTCCATCTTAACTCATTGAAACTGAAATTGCCCAGGCCCCACGGCCGGGGTGGGAGGCACTGAGGAGCCACAGCCTGGAGATCTGTCTCCCGGGAGCCTGCAGGGTGGCTTCATTCGGCCCAGCTGTTCCCAGCTCCTTCCCGTGGGACCCGGAGGCCTGGCGTCTGATTCAGACACGTCCACTGCCCCGGCCGGAGGGCGTCGCAGGCACCGCTCTGCGGGCGGCTGTCAGCCACCTGACA
>NW_005371930.1:51432-52952 GCF_000412655.1 Myotis brandtii | reverse complement strand
CTGGGGGTCCACGCGGGGCTCCCCTGGCCTGGCCGTGCTCGCTCCGTCCCAGGCCCCTCGGGCTGGACTTCCCTTTGGACGTGGGTGGAAGGACTCAGCCCCGTCCCTTACGTGAGGGGATAGACGATGGTCGGCCATGAGGACAGAGGGACAAGACGGCCAGGAAGGGCCTGGCGGAGCCGCCCCAGCTGCCCCGGTTCGGCCACTGCTCCGGCAGGAGGGGGTGTCTGGGGCCAGCTCCCACGACAGGCGACAGAGGAGCCGGTAGGCCTGCTGCCGGAAGGGTGCGGGGCTGTTGTATGGCTGAGTACTTCCCGGTCCCCCAGGCCCGGCCGGCTGTCCTGGACAAGGACAGGTTCCACACTGTCAGGGAGCACAGGTGGCTCAGTCACAGCACAGCTGTGGGCGTGGCCCTGTGCTGCCCCGGGGGCGGGAGGGGCGGGGTGTGTCCTCTGCACCCCTGGTTACCCTGGTGCTGAGATAGTGCCCTAATGTTCTTTAAAAAAATATATGTATTTTCGTTGATTTCAGAGAGAGGGAGGAAGAGGGAGAGAGAAACATCAATGATGAGAGAGAATCATGGATCGGCTGTTTCCTGCACGCCCTCTACTGGGGATGGAGCCACAGTTGGGACATGTGCCCTGACCAGGAATCAAACCCTGACCTCCTGGTTTATAGGTCAACGCTCAACCACTGAGCCACACCGGCCTGGCAGTGCCCCAGTTGTCTTGACTTGTGTTCCTGGTTATAGAGGCCCCCTTACCAGGCCGAGGGCAAAGAGCACCGGGCAAAGGGCAGGGCAGGCATTCATGATGGCAACTACCAGGCCTAAGGAGGGATGGGGTCACAGTAGGCACTGGGACCCCTTTCTCCACTGCTGCCCCGTCCACCCTGTGCCCCTGCAGCACCACGTGAGCACAGGGACATTGAACTGAAATAGCGCCCTCACCTGTCTCCTCCACCTAGAATGCCCTGCGGGGTGGGAGGGCCGTCATCTGCTCCCCCCCGCCCCCCGTGGGGGGCCCCTGTGCCCTGGTGAGCGAGCCTGGGATTTACAGACTCCTCGGAGGTAGGACCTCATTCCCTTCCTTCGTGAGCCGGGAGAGCTGAGAGAGGAAGTTAACCTGAGAGTCGCCCGTGTGTCCCCAGCGTCAAGGTTTGCATCCATTTTCCCGCGACCTTTAGTAAATGACCAGGGAAGCGCCCGTGCCCGTTCGCAGGGCCGAGTGAGCGCAGAGCTGCCGGGGCTGCTCCTCCCGCGGGGTCCGGGCTGCAGAGATGAGGACAGCGCCTGGGCAGCCTCGGGCTCCCTTCCAGGGTCAGCATTGAGGTTTCCAAACACCAGCCTCCCAGCGCGCTGGCCGGCCTCTGGGCCCCTCACTGTGGAACAGACGAGCAGGTGGAGGGAGCCGGGTGTAGTCAGGCGATGGTTTCTCTCGGAGCGGTTTTCAGACGTGAGTTTCTGCCCTGCGGGGGACGGGCATGCCCAGTGCCGGACCTGTCTTGCTTCCAGGCGGAGC
>NW_005371930.1:50595-51085 GCF_000412655.1 Myotis brandtii | reverse complement strand
CTGCCGCACGGCCCGGCCCTGCGAGCGGCAGCGCAGTACCAGGCGGCACAGGCAGGTGCCAGGTGCCATCAGGAGCCCTTCCAGAGGCAGCGGGCAGCTCCACACCGAGGAGGATCTAAATATGCATAAGTCCGTGTTGTTAAAAGCATCGCAGGCTTATATTTCCTGAGCAGTCAAAGCTGGGAACGCATATGCAAATGCAGCTATTCAGCCTGTTCTAGCCTTTCAGTGCTCGGGGCTGAGGGCTTTGTGGTGGGGCTTCCTTCTGGGGGACGCTGGGGCCCAGCCCTCCCCCCAACCACGTGACCTCGGAGCCAGGGATGAGTTTCTTTGTTCCATTGGAGCGTCTCTGCCTTTCACTATAGACCCCAATGCCAGCTGTCAGTCATTTGCTGGAGGCCCGGGCTCGACCCGACTCCCCAGGATGCACGGGGTGGCCCTGGGCGAGTGCGTGGGCCTGGCTGGGCCTCAGGTCCTCTGCTGCTGTAGG
>NW_005371930.1:48998-50375 GCF_000412655.1 Myotis brandtii | reverse complement strand
GCGGCCCTGGGGTGTCTCTTGCGCTGGGGTCTGCCTCTGTCCCCGGCATCCTGGGAGTCCGGCTGCAGAGGCCTCTTCCCTGTGCCCCACCTGGAGCCGGCCCTGGGCGGGGCTGGCCCGGAGTCCTGCAAAGTCCTTGCCTGCAGCCCCCGACATGCCTGCCGCCCTGACATGCCTGTGACCCTCACATGCCTGCAGCCCCCGACATGCCTGCCGCCCCAACATGCTCCTGGGAGGCGTGGGGACAGGTAGCACAGCCAGGGGGGTCCTGGAGCCCCAGGAGTGAGAGACCTTGTCCCCCAACAGAGAGATGCCAGGAACACGCTCCTGCTGATGGAGCCTCACGAGAGCAGGCGAGAGGGCTTTCGCGGGCCGCCCCGTGGGGCTTGGAGATGCGTCGTGCACTCGAATCTCCCCATCAGGAAGCCGCGCTCCTAGGGGACGGGTTGTGTTTTCTTAAGTGAGTGCGTTCTCCATTTCAAATTAAGGTTATTTTTGAGTCTGGTTTCAGCCGCTCACTAACGTTAGTGAAAATTTAGTGTTCCGATCCCGTCGTCAAAGTTGTGCCCGTTTGCGTGTGGCGCCCACTCGGTTGCTGGCCCTTCTCCGGAGCAGGCCCCTCCCCAGCTGGACCCTGCGCGGGGAGGCGGGGCCAGGATACACGCTGTGCAGGTCCCTCCCTTCCTGCGCTGTGGCTCTCGGGGGACCAGGCAGGTCTCAGGGAGAGGCGATGGCAGGGCTCGGATGGCTGTGGGGTGGGGCCCAGCTGTGCCGTGAGGACTGGGAGGTGGGTCTCTCCCTGGATGCGCTAAGGAGGGAGGCGAGCTGCTCTGCCCGGAGCCCCTCCGGGAGCCGCCTCCGTCTCCTGGTGCCAGGAGCAGCCGCTGTGCTCTGCCCGGCCTCAGTGACGGACTCCTCCACCTGAATCCTGCTCGCAGACCCTCGCCGGACGCGTGGCTGCCGTGGCCGTGTGTGGTGGGTGGTGGGTGGTAGTTAGGGGGTGGGGGGAATCTGGGGAAATACTGAGCCTATTTTGGACCCACGGACGTGGTGGACCTTGGACACATCCTGGGACCATGCCCCGTGGACACAGTGTTCGGGAAAAGTGGCCGCACCGCACTGGGCGGCGCCCCACACAGAAGCTGCCTGAAGCAGCCGGTGGAAGGAAGGCGTTTGCTGAGCACAGTTAGGGGAGGGCTGGCCTCCGAAGGTGGTCACTGTGACCCCCGCGCTTCGGGGACCGAGCCCCTGGCAGTAGATAAGCCCAGGCCGGCACACAAAGCACATGGTCACTGCTCAGAGCAGAGAGCACCTGACCCCTAATAGCCCAGTCCCCGCTCGGCGCAGGCGCTGCCCTCGGGCGGATAGGCTGTGCCG
>NW_005371930.1:47776-48819 GCF_000412655.1 Myotis brandtii | reverse complement strand
CGGTTCCCCTCTGCCGTTCCGCCCGCTGGCGGCCCACCGTTCTGCCCGTTCCCGCCCGCTGCGAGGCTGCTGCCTGGAGAGGCGATGGCAGAGCTCCTCTGCCCTTTTGGAATGGGCAGTGGGGCCCCTACAGCCCTCGGGTGGGCGGCCTCACCGGTGCCGTCCTCATAGAGAGCTCTCCCCCTCACTGGTGTGGCTCAGTGGACAGAGCATCGGCCTGCAGACGGAAGGGTCCCGGGTTTGATTCCCGGTCAGGGCACATGCCTGGGTCGCGGGTTCAATCCCCAGTGTGGGGCGTGCAGGAGGCAGCTGATCCATGATTCTTTCTCATCATTGATGTTTCTGTCTCTTTCGCCCCCTCCCTTCCTCTTTGAATCAATAAAAATATATTTAAAAAAACTCTTCTGACCGCGTGCCTCACCCTGGCCCCGTGTTCTTCCCGGACGTTGGGCCGAGGAAGGCACAGTGACCTGGGTTCCAGGGCCGGCTCCTTTAGGCCTTGTTTTTAGTCCGATGAGTCCTGCCTCCCTCTGTCCATCCTGGTGATGAGGGCGGGCCTCGGGGGCGGGGCCGGGGTGAGCAGGGGCAGAGGTGGACACTGACATTCGAAAGGGTAGACAGGCCTTTCCACCCTCCTGATCGGCTTCCCTTCCTGAGGCTGGGTGCACTTAGCACAGCGCCCTGGGGACAGGCGTGCAGGGGGGCGCATAGGCGCATGGGGGACGCACAGGCGCAGGGCTGCCGCAGAATGGCCTGGTCACCTGCCCTGAGCCCAGGACGGGGGAGGTTTGCCTGCATCCTCAGGGGTCAGAGCCGCTGGGGCCGGGGCTCCGGGACGGACCACAGCCCTGCAGTTAATAAACCGAGAGAAGCGGATTGAGGCCACACCCCCAGCTGTGCTTTGCTCAGCACTGACCAGCCGAGTGGCCCCACCGAGGCCCCACTGGGTCTGCCTGAAGCACAGAGGACGCCTGCCAGCCTCCCGGCGCACCCCTCGCCTGTCCACCGGCCCATCTGGCTGCTCTTGACGACGCTGCACTGAG
>NW_005371930.1:47431-47751 GCF_000412655.1 Myotis brandtii | reverse complement strand
TGCTGGGACGTGGGCCGGCCTGCGCCCCAGGCTGGCATGGAGACAGAGAGGGCTGCCCTGCCTCGGAGGGCAGCGAGGACGCCCAGGGCAGCCAGAGGCCGTTCGGGCAGGGACAGGGGAGGGTGGTGCACTCCCAGGGCACAGGCAGCTCCGGGGCCCGACTTCTGTTTCCTCAGCCCGCCAGCAGTGGGACCTTGTGGGCAGAAGTTGGGGTGCCCATGGGGTGCCAGGCTGCCTGCTCCCACGGGACACCTGCTGTGGGCCCCACTGGAGGTGGGCTCGGGTGACCCCGGGTTAGGTGGCCCTCTGCATGGCCCGTG
>NW_005371930.1:40699-46331 GCF_000412655.1 Myotis brandtii | reverse complement strand
GCAGCCTGTCAGGCACCCGCGTCGGATCCCGGGCCCGGCCCCTGGCGAGCACGGCTCCCCGGCTGTCTCCTGTGGCGCCGTTGTGGTGAATTACACACCGGAGACCGCCTGGCCATCCCGCCCCTGGGCGTCTTGGGGGCGTTGGTTGAGGTGAGATTTGAACGCCGTTCTCGGGGCTTGTGTTTAACGGTGACTCCACACTTGCTCTGGAAGGCAGGCTCCTGAGCGCGGGAGAGAAGGGCGAAGCCACGTGGTCGAGGGTGGAGGGAGGTCTGGGAGGGGGGCGCCAGTGAGCACCCGCTTTTCCTTGTTTGAATGCTGAGCCCGGGGTCAGTGTGCCATAGACCTTGTCTCCGCATGCGAAGGGCGCATGCTGGGCTGTGGGAGTGCCCGTGGCCTGGCTGGGCGCAGCCACCCTCCGAGAGCAGCTGCTGTGCTGGCCTTGTGCTGGGAGGGCCATGGGCCCTGGGGTGTTGAAGGTGTTATTGTCTAAAAGTTGGCATTTCAAGGTGGGCACGTATGTGCTGGATCCAGAGGCTCCGAGTGCACACAGGCAGGTGTGGACACACAGGGCACGTGGGGAGGCCGCCCAGCTCCCCTGGGATCGGGGGACGTGACCGGGCCCAGCCCAGTCACTCGCTGGCCCCGCGGTTCTGCGAAGTGAGGCACCGGGTGTGGCAGAGTGGTGTCCGCTGGGTCTCTGCACCCAGCACGTGCCGGACCCCATTAGTGCCCGCCGTGCCTCAGCGTCTGTGCCACACTCGCGGCCACGTGGGGCAGGAAGGCAGGGGGGACTGCCCGCTCCCTCAGGCCACACCCTGCCCAGCGCTCGCTGCCTGGCTCCACACAGGGCTGCATGGTAGGTGGAGGGGCCTGGCACCCCGATCTGAGTAACCCAGCTCGGGAGCACCCGCCAGAGCTGGGTCAGAGGTCAGTGCGGCCTGTCCTCGGCCGTTGTGGCGGTGCGTCTCGCGGGGCCGGTCCCCATGCTCCAGCGTGAAGGGCGACGGCTCCAGGCCAGAGAGAAGGCTTGGTTCTGGGGCAGATTTGAATGTAGATCTGAAAGTTCTAATTTATTAAAGGCTTTCTTTTGGGGCCGGTCTATGCCATAGATTTTCTCTCCCTCTCAATTCTCTCTTAAAATTTAATGCTGCCATAAAAATGATGGATAAGAAATTATTCCAGGAAAAGTGATGCTGAAAGGCTCCCTCCCTGTGAGGCAGAAGCGCAGACTTGTGAGGGAGTAGCTGGGGCCCGGGGGCCTCCGGGAAGAAGGAGCCGTGTGCGCTGCGGAAACCGCGTCGCCCGCGTCGCGTGACGCTCTTCTGGGCTGTGGCAGCACCACGTCTGCCTTGTGCTGCCGGCGCCTTTACTCACAGCCACGTCCTGTCACGTGCCTCTCTGGAGCTCACTGTGCAGCCCCCTCACTAAGGACCCCGCGATCACAGCAAAGGAGTTTGGGGGGGGCGAATCCCAACACTGAGGCCGGAGAGGTCCCGTGGGACAGGCAGCCTCGCCCCCTCCCAGCACATCTCCCACAGTGTCTCCCCGTGTGGTTAGGATCCGTGTGAGGCTGCCGTCCACACCACCGAGGGCCGACGAGAGGGGGAAACATGATGGAGACCGAGACCTCAGCACGCGTGCCTGCAGCGGTCTGAGGCCAGGCGCGCGGGGCCAGCGGCGCTCTGTTCCCGGTAGAACTGGGACATTGTTCCAGGTCGGCTGGTAGGAACCACAGAACTAAAGAAATCTGTCAGATCTGACATCCCGACTGCCTTCTCCAGAGCAGCAGAGGTGCTGGGGCTGCTACCGCGGACACCGTCCTCGTCCCCCCACAGTAGGGGTCAGGCCCGGCGGCTTCAGGAGGCCTCGTAGCGCCAGGAGGTGGCCCGGGGGCTCGCTCGCAGGGTCTCATTTGCTTTCCTGCGACGTGAGTCCCACACCTGTGAGGAGAGTTGGGGGAAGGGCTGGCGGTATCCATGGGCTCCGTTGGACACGTCACCATGACAACCCAGGAGGTGCTGGGAGCTGCATCTTGTTCGTCCTGCCTCAGCGCTTCCCAGCAACTCCACGCCGTTTCTCTGCGGACACGTGGGCCGTCGGTGAAGCGCGTCTGTCACTCCGAGGCCACACCCACGCGAGCGAGTGCCTCACTTCCGTGTGGATTTGGGAAAAAAGCGCACAGCTGTCTCCTGCCCATTCTTCGCACATGGAGTGGGCGCTCCTCGAGGCTCGGCACCAGCTCCCCAGGACGAGGCAGGGCCCTGTGTGCGGTGCCACTAGTTGTGTGGCCCTGTGCCAGGCAGCTGGCCCACCCCGACCTGCCGGACCGCCCTCGGGCACCTCTGCTGCCCATCAGATAGAGCCAGGGCCTCCGCTGGCTGTCGGGGTCTCTGCCCTCCGGGCCAGGCCCGCAGGTGGGACAGGAGGAATGTGCTTGGCCCCAAGCCCGTGCAGCACTCCCGTGGACAAGGGACAGGGCTGCGTAATCTGGGACAGTTCACATGGAAAGACGGGAAGGGCTGTCCCCGTCACCAAACACCAACCAGCACAAACATAACTGGAGGATTAATTTCCGTCCCAGGAATTGATAAAACGAATTGACCAAAATCCAGTAAGGATATAGGAGATGCAAGAATATCAAGCAGCTCGCTGGGTCTCACGACAGTCTGATAGCTGGAGATGCCCAGCACGAACGAGCCTTCCGCTTTACACGGTGCCCGGGAACCAGGGTGGTGAGTGTGAGACGCACACGGTGCCCAGGAACCAGGGCGGTGAGTGTGAGACGCACACGGTGCCCGGGAACCAGGGTGGTGAGTGTGAGACGCACACGGTGCCCAGGAACCAGGGCGGTGAGTGTGAGACGCACACGGTGCCCGGGAACCAGGGTGGTGAGTGTGAGACGCACACGGTGCCCAGGAACCAGGGCGGTGATTGTGGGATGCACATGGTGCCCAGGAACCAGGGTGGTGAGTGTGAGATGCACACGGTGCCCAGGAACCAGGGTGACGAGTGTGAGACGCGCACGGTGCCCATGAACCAGGGCGGTGAGTGTGAGACGCACACGGTGCCCATGAACCAGGGTGGTGAGTGTGAGATGCACAAGGTGCCCAGGAACAGGGTGATGAGTGTGAGACGCACACGGTGCCCAGGAACAGGGCGGTGAGTGTGGGATGTGGAAGATGGAATCGCACAGCGTTCTCCTCTAACCTAATGGGATTAAGCTAGAAATCAACAAGAGGAGGTCTAGAAAGCCCCCACGTTTTGAAAATGAAGCAACAGCTTCTAAAGAACCGAGGCAAAGAAGTCAAAGGGAAATCAGATAATGTTTTGAACTGAATGACTAATAAGAAGTAACATCAGAATTTGTGGGATGCAGCCAAAGCAGTGCTCTGAGAGCTGACATCTTCCCGTAAATGCAACATCAGAAAAGAAGAAAGACTTAAAATCAACAATTTTGCTTTCCAGCTTTAGAAGGTAGAAAAGAAGAGGAGAGTGATCCCCAAGGAAGCAGAAGGAAGGAAACGAGAATGAAAAGGGCAACAATCAGTGAAACGAAACAATCAATGAAATAGGAAACGGGGACATTCTTTGAAGGATACAGATGATCCAGCTTTGCACAGAAGACACAGCCTCAAAAGTGACGCCGTCCAGTGCCCCCACGTCTACATCACGTCACTGTGACGCCATCCAGTGCCCCCACATCTACACGCTATGACTCTTTAAATGAACATTAGTGAGATTTAAGAGTGGAAACATTCAGTTCCGTGGTCCCACCAGCTGCATTTCACACTCAGGCCCCAGGTGGCTGGAGGCACCTTGGACATGCTCCCCTGGACACATGCACCCCCGTGGGGTTCTCCCAGCACCGCTGCTCCGAGCGTGATGCCCGCGCCGCAGCACCAGCGCCCCATGCGGATGACCTGCCGAGTCAGAGACGCTGGGAGGGTGGGCCTTGGGGTTGTTGTAGGGCACACGGCATTGGGGACCACTGCTCGGTGGTTGTGGGGCACACAGCATCGGGGACCAGTGCTCGGTGGTTGTAGGGCACACGGCATTGGGGACCAGTGCTCGGTGGTTGTGGGGCACACAGCATCGGGGACCACTGCTCGGTGGTTGTGGGGCACACAGCATCGGGGACCACTGCTCGGTGGTTGTGGGGCACACAGCATCGGGGACCACTGCTCGGTGGTTGTGGGGCACACAGCATCGGGGACCACTGCTCGGTGGTTGTGGGGCACACAGCATCGGGGACCAGTGCTCGGTGGTTGTAGGGCACACGGCATTGGGGACCAGTGCTCGGTGGTTGTGGGGCACACAGCATCGGGGACCAGTGCTCGGTGGTTGTAGGGCACACGGCATTGGGGACCAGTGCTCGGTGGTTGTGGGGCACACAGCATCGGGGACCAGTGCTCGGTGGTTGTAGGGCACACGGCATTGGGGACCAGTGCTCGGTGGTTGTGGGGCACACAGCATCGGGGACCAGTGCTCGGTGGTTGTAGGGCACACGGCATTGGGGACCAGTGCTCGGTGGTTGTGGGGCACACAGCATCGGGGACCAGTGCTCGGTGGTTGTAGGGCACACGGCATTGGGGACCAGTGCTCGGTGGTTGTGGGGCACACGGCATTGGGGACCAGTGCTCGGTGGTTGTGGGGCACACGGCATCGGGGACCACTGCTCGGTGGTTGTGGGGCACACGGCATCGGGGACCACTGCTCGGTGGTTGTGGGGCACACGGCATCGGGGACCACTGCTCGGTGGTTGTGGGGCACACGGCATCGGGGACCACTGCTCGGTGGTTGTGGGGCACACGGCATCGGGGACCACTGCTCGGTGGTTGTGGGGCACACGGCATCGGGGACCACTGCTCGGTGGTTGTGGGGCACACGGCATCGGGGACCACTGCTCGGTGGTTGTGGGGCACACGGCATTGGGGACCAGTGCTCGGTGGTTGTGGGGCGCATGGTTTGGGGACCAGTGTCGGTGGTTGTGGGGCGCATGGCATTGGGGACCACTGCCTGGGAGAGACTCGGGGATGTGTGGGGCTGTGCTGCTTTTGCTTCTGCAGCCAACCGGTCACTGGAGGCGAGGCGGGCAGGCCAGGCGGCGCCTCTGTGTGGTGTTCCTCATCCCCGAGCTGCCCCCAAACCGGGCCAGGAGGGCGCGGCCTCGCAGGCAGGGTCCCAGGGAAGGTGGGTGGAGGGCGGGGGCCAACGTGCCTCAGCAGGGGCCTCGACCCGGAGAAGGTGCTGAGAGGGTCAGAGCCTAGGATGGGGTGCACTCCGGCCACCGCGCACAGCGGTCCCTGCAGGCAGACCGTCTCTGCGGACTCGGGAGGACCCTGCGGTTCGTCTTCAGTGCACAGAGCGTGCCGGTGACCACCCAGCGCCTGGTGTGACGGTGCTGGCCTGTGTCCTCCGTCGAAGGACGTTTAAGTTGCTTCTGAGTTTTTTGACTTTGCAAACAGTGCTCCAGGGAACACGCTCCTGCGCGTCACCAGGAGTAGGAGACGGTGTGTGCTTGGCGTGGGCGCAGCCACGGGGCTGGGTGCTCTGAGTGAGGGTCAGCCTGAGGGCCAGCTGAGCCCGGAGAGCTGGGGAGGGCGAGGAGTGAGGGGACTCCCATCGGCTT
>NW_005371930.1:38391-39615 GCF_000412655.1 Myotis brandtii | reverse complement strand
TGCGCTCGCTGAGGTGGGGGAGCCCCGAGGCTGGGGGAGCCCCGAGGCTGGGGGAGCCTGAGGCCGGGGGAGCAGCGTGTTCCCACACCTTGAGGCGCAGCACGTTGGCGGTCTGGCTGAGATGCTGCCCTGCTGTCCCTGGGGGTGATGGGCAGCTGGCTGAGGGGTTCTGCTGGCCTCCTCGGCCTGCTCCCTCACCTGAGGGGGACAGGCTGAGACAGGCCCAGCCCGGGCACCGCAGCGAGAACTCCCAAGGCCGCGAGGCCTGCGCAGTGCTGGGCTGAGGAGCCCCAAGACCGCTTGTCCCTGAGACTCCAGACGCTCTGCTGTGGGCGGGGAGAGCGAGGGGGAAGCCGGTGTGTGCTGGGGGACAGGCTAAAAGGGACAGGAAGCAACGGAACAGAAATTAAGGGAAGAACCGGCGTCCTGGGGGCCCGGGAGCTGTCGCGAGGTGACATTTAGGAAGGCGACGCGGCCTCCCGGGAAGACGGCATGATGAGGCTCCACGGGAACACGTCGTCCGGGGAAGCTGTGACAGCCCGTCTTTGCAGAGATGTCATTTGCCCGCGGGAACTAGCGCTTTCCTAGTCATTTCCATGGGAACAGACGCCTCTGGGAGGAGGAAGTCTTCCCAGAGAAAGGCGGCCTCGGGTGGTCACGCGCCAGCTGCAGGTGCGGGCGGTGGGCGGGCAGCCAGGGAGGGGGCTCTGTCCTGCCGTGTTTCTGAGACTCGCTCAGGCCCGTGTCTGCTGCATCCGTGGGGCCTGCTGGGCCCTCTGCACAGCGGGTGTTTGGATGGGCGTGGGGCCGAGAATCCCTGAGCCCTTGCCGACCTCGGGCAGGGCTGGCCCACCCTCTGCAGACGGCCCCATGCCAGGCTCTGTCCTGACCTTCACCCTGTGGGCACTGCACCCGGGGTCCCCTGTCCCCGCCCTCGGCCATTGAGGTCCGAGTCTCAGCGCCCACAGCCTGGATGCGGCCCTCCACCTGCCTTTTCTAACCAGGTTTGGGGGTGGCCGGAGCTCCCCTATGTGCAGTCTGTGTCCCCTCTCAGTGGGCCTGGCCCGCCCACCTCGCCCAGTTTCTGGCCTCTTCCCAGAGGGGTCCCCTGAGGGGGAGTGCTGGAGGGCGGAGGGGCTGCTGTCCTGTCCACCCATCTCTTGATCCCTTGCTCATTCCTGCCCGCCTGACACAGGCGCCCCTGCACCCCACCTAGGCCCCCCA
>NW_005371930.1:33690-36958 GCF_000412655.1 Myotis brandtii | reverse complement strand
CTCCTCCTCCTCCTGGGCGCCCCCTCCTCCTGGGCGCCCCCTCCTCCTGGGGCAGGTCTAACTCAGGGTGCTGCCCGGTGGTGAGACTTGGAGGGATGGAGTCACTACGTGGCTGGGCAGGCCCGGGCCGTTGTGTGTGACCCTGGGATGAAGATAACCTAGTGGGCCTGATGGCCAGGAGGGGCCTGTCCCAGGTCCTGTCCCCAGGCCATGTCCCCAGGCCGCACCTCCTTCCAACCAGGACTAGCTGCATGGACGGCCCAGCTCCTGGGCCTTCTTTCTGGAAGGACCCTGAGGCTCGGGGTGGTCCTGCCCGCTCTCCCGTCCTCTCTGCCCACGTAACCCTGGCCCGGGTTTCTGTGTGACCATTGTGCACCCAGGCCTGCATCCCCAGGCCCCCTCTCCACACCCCCGGGGCCCCACCCTGCACCCCTAAGGCCCCCTGGCCCCCCAGCCTCTCCCTTCCCCTTCCCCTCCTGACCCTCTCCCTTCCCCTTCCCCTCCTGACCCTCTCCCTTCCCCTTCCCCTCCTGACCCTCTCCCTTCCCCTTCCCCTCCTGACCCTCTCCCTTCCCCTTCCCCTCCTGACCCTCTCCCTTCCCCTTCCCCTCCTGACCCTCTCCCTTCCCCTTCCCCTCCTGACCCTCTCCCTTCCCCTTCCCCTCCTGACCCTCTCCCTTCCCCTTCCCCTCCTGACCCTCTCCCTTCCCCTTCCCCTCCTGACCCTCTCCCTTCCCCTTCCCCTCCTGACCCTCTCCCTTCCCCTTCCCCTCCTGACCCTCTCCCTTCCCCTTCCCCTCCTGACCCTCTCCCTTCCCCTTCCCCTCCTGACCCTCTCCCTTCCCCTTCCCCTCCTGACCCTCTCCCTTCCCCTTCCCCTCCTGACCCTCTCCCTTCCCCTTCCCCTCCTGACCCTCTCCCTTCCCCTTCCCCTCCTGACCCTCTCCCTTCCCCTTCCCCTCCTGACCCTCTCCCTTCCCCTTCCCCTCCTGACCCTCTCCCTTCCCCTTCCCCTCCTGACCCTCTCCCTTCCCCTTCCCCTCCTGACCCTCTCCCTTCCCCTTCCCCTCCTGACCCTCTCCCTTCCCCTTCCCCTCCTGACCCTCTCCCTTCCCCTTCCCCTCCTGACCCTCTCCCTTCCCCTTCCCCTCCTGACCCTCTCCCTTCCCCTTCCCCTCCTGACCCTCTCCCTTCCCCTTCCCCTCCTGACCCTCTCCCTTCCCCTTCCCCTCCTGACCCTCTCCCTTCCCCTTCCCCTCCTGACCCTCTCCCTTCCCCTTCCCCTCCTGACCCTCTCCCTTCCCCTTCCCCTCCTGACCCTCTCCCTTCCCCTTCCCCTCCTGACCCTCTCCCTTCCCCTTCCCCTCCTGACCCTCTCCCTTCCCCTTCCCCTCCTGACCCTCTCCCTTTAAGAACCGCACTCAGCAGGCAGGTTTTGAAGGAAAGAAGGAGAGTCCGCAGCAGAGCACAGAAAGCTGGTGTCCGTGCCTGTCCGCAGGCGTCTGTGTTTTATTGAGTCTCTGATGGGTTCGCTCTCTAGGCGCCTCGCAGGCTGCTGCCAGGCAGTGGCTGTGGCAGGGGCACCGTGGCCTGGCGTCCATGCCCACACTTGTCAGCTTTGTGTGAATCCCCTCCCTCCCTCCCTCCCTCCCTCTCTCCCTCCCTCCTCTCACCTTCCCTCCCTTGCTCTCATGAAGGAGGAATCCTCTTACCTAGTGGGCGGTTGACATTTAACCAGGGACTGGAGCCCCTCCTCCCGGGCCAGGACTCCACGCCCCGCCCAGCTCTGCGGTGGAGGTGGGCCCAGGGCAGCCCAGCTCGGCTTGTGCGCGTCTCTCCCGTGCTCACTTCTGCCATCAGAGGAGCAGTTACACGCCCGTTGAAATCATTAATTGAAAGGCCCTTATTATCTCGTTAACGGTGTTTGATATGGAAGCAGACAAGCTCGGGGACACTCATCTGCTCAGTCCCCGAAGAACAGTAATCACATCGTGGCCTCGCTCCTCGAGCCCTCTCGGCCGTCACTCTGCCGTCTGGCGGCCTTTGGTGGTGCTGGGAGACCAATCCAGGGTGCAGGGCCGAGGCACCTCCTCCTCCTTCTGGGCGCCCCCTCTTCCTCCTGGGCCCCTCCTCCTCCTCCTCCTGGGCGCCCCCTCCTCCTCCTGGGCCCCTCCTCCTCCTCCTGGGCCCCCCCTCCTCCTCCTGGGCCCCTCCTCCTCCTCCTGGCCCCCTCCTCCTCCTCCTCCTCCTCCTGGGCTCCTCCTCCTCCTGGGCTCCTCCTCCTCCTGGGCGCCTCCTCCTCCTGGGCGCCCCCTCCTCCTGGGGCAGGTCTAACTCAGGGTGCTGCCCGGTGGTGAGACTTGGAGGGATGGAGTCACTACGTGGCTGGGCAGGCCCGGGCCGTTGTGTGTGACCCTGGGATGAAGAGAACCCAGTGGGCCTGATGACCAGGAGGGGCCTGTCCCGGTCCTGTCCCCAGGCCCTGTCCCCAGGCCCTGTCCCCAGGCCATGTCCCCAGGCCGCACCTCCTTCCAACCAGGACTAGCTGCATGGACGGCCCAGCTCCTGGGCCTCCCCCTCCACCCCCAAGGCTCCACCCTGCACCCCTAAGGCCCCGCTCTGCACCCCAGGGCCCTGTCGGGGTCCTCCCTGGGGAGATGGGTTCAGTGGCAGGAGCCACAGGCAGGAAGAGCCCGGCCCCTCGGAGGCCTGAGCTGGAACTGCATGGCCATCGCTCCTGTGTGACCCTGCGGGACACTTACCCTCCGACCCCCCGAACTCCCGAGGGGCTCAGAGCGCCAGCGAGTGGACCCTGTGGGCCCTCGGCCGTGGGAGCAGCCGCTGTCCAGACGAGGTGATGCAGATGTGCCCTGGCCCTCCCGCCTGGGAGGCCACGCCGTGGCGCCTCTGCCCGAGAAGGTCTGGTGCTAAGGAAGACCCGGCCTCGGGCCTCGCCAGGGCGTCCCTCCTCACGCCGGCGTGAACGGGACAAAGTCGACAGCGCGATGAGCTGGGACGCACACGGTCCTCTGTCAGCCAGAGCCCTCCGTCTGCACACCCTCCTTGTCACCTCATTAGCTTGAGGATTTCCAGGGCAAACACGATAGGATTTCTCAGTTCGGTCTTAGGGTGTTTGTTTTCTGAGATAAAGCACACAGAAAAGGTGCATTGATCTTTTAATTCCTCATGCAAAGAAAAAACATTTGCTCTTCTCTCATTTAGTGTGTCTGCTTCTCAGCTGGGCCGGCGGGTGGCCAGGGTGCCAGCC
>NW_005371930.1:31773-33161 GCF_000412655.1 Myotis brandtii | reverse complement strand
TGGCAGCCGTTCCCAGGGCTCCGTCCAAGTCCGGGGGAGCTGGGGGCACTGCCCCGCCTGCCGCTCTGGGCCCGTCTGGGCCTCGCATGGGGGCTCCGGGAGTGTCCAGTCAGTGTCCTCGCCACCTGACAGGGTCCCCAGTCTCCTGTGACTCACAGGGTGGGAACCCCGGGACAGCGCACGTGACCCCCGTTGTGGGCAGGGATTAGGAAGGCGGGGCCTCACTGAGGTGCAGCTGGTGGAGGTGGTGACGCCCTGCCCGCCCCCTCCTTGCTGTGCTCTGAGTTCCGGCCACAGACATGGTCCCACCCGCTTGCTCGGCCGCTAGGGCAATGGCCAGCAGTGGACGCGGTGCCCTCACGGGGCCTGGTGTTGGCACATGTGTCTGCAGGCCCCAGGCCCCTGCCTGGCACACTGTCCCTATGGGGGACTCCAGGGCCTCCTCCCCTTGTCCGGTCGGCACATCCTTGGGGAGCCGTCCGATGTTAGTGGACAGGTCTGCTCCCAGCCGCCTGGTGGCCAGCTCCTCGGGCTGCGGCATCCCACCTGGGAGCCCGGCCTGGATTTGCCCTTTGGGCTGGCAGGCCCCCTGATCCTCACCGAGCCTTTGCCAGGATGTGTTGTGTTGCTGTGTGTGCCCAGCACACTGGGTGCCCGTCAGACAGGGCCCTGAGGCCGCCAAAGGCTGCTCCCAGCTCCGCTGCCTGTGTGATGCTGGGCGTCTGGGCAGAGGCCCCCAAGAGGAGGTACCCGGGTGCGACCCTGTGCCCGCTGCCTGGTGGCCCCATCGCTGTCCCTCGGGGTGTGCGTTGCCCTGGGCCCCGCTCCTGCGTGCCTGCCTCCCAGGGTCTCGGGCCATCTGCTTCCGGCGGTGCTCGATGCTGAGTGTGTCCACAGGATCCTGTTGTCATAGCTAATTCCTGCCGGAGCGCCAGCCCGCGCACCTGTCACCGAGTCGGGGCCGTGACGTCTCCTTACATCAGCCCTTCAGAGCCCCACGCGCCAGCACCAGCCTGCGGGTCCCTGTCGCTCTGGCCGCGTTAGCGTCTCCCCTCGTCGCCCGGTGGCACCTCTGTCACTGCAGACGGGTGGCCAGGAGCACGATGACGCCCGGAGCGCCCAGCAGTGTCCCTCGTGGGAGCAGCAGACGTAAATTTGAGCAGAAAGTGAGCCGTGTGTTTGGAGACCCATTGAGAGACCGACTGCTCAGGCTCGGGGTGGGCTTTCCTCCCGGGCGGCCAGGCGGCTCTGCTTCCTTCAGACGGATCCCTGCTGGCAGGACGTGTGGGCCATTTCAGGAAGCGTCTGATCACCCAGCAGTGGCCTGGGGTGGGCTGCCGCTGGGCCTGGGGCGCTCCCGCCGGCTGCCCCCTGCAGTGCAGCCTGGT
>NW_005371930.1:31010-31425 GCF_000412655.1 Myotis brandtii | reverse complement strand
GGCCCCCGGGGCGGGCTGCCGGCCCAGCGCTGTCTCCATCCTCTATTGTTAGCACAGGTTTGGTCCAGAACTTGACAAGGTTTTCAAACTAATAACTGGATTGTCAAAGATATCTCCTGTCACAGGAGGGAGGGAACGAGGAGAGAGGAAGGGAGGGGGCCCAGCCACCCTGCCTTTCTGGCAGCTGAGGGCCAGCACACTGGACAGCAGGTCTCTCTCCTGGGTGGGGGGTCGTCCGTGGGGCTCGGGGTCCGCGGGGGCCGCAGGGGTGGACTTAGGGAATCAGACCCTGAGTGAGCGTCACTCGGAGTGAGTGGCGGGCCCTGGGGACTGACCTCTGTCACTTCCTGCCTGCCTGCCCCAGCCCGCATGTCTGGAGCACCAGGCTGGCCATGCACAGACAGCGGAGCGGCCA
>NW_005371930.1:28164-30860 GCF_000412655.1 Myotis brandtii | reverse complement strand
CCATGGGGAGACTTGTAGGCCTCTCCCCACAGGGGCCCCGGGAGGGAGGCTGGGGGTGGGGGGACAGGTCAGGTGGGGCAGGCGGGCAGGCAGGATGTGAGCGTTGTTTCTCCGTCGGGCCCACTGTTGCTGGGGCGCTGGTGTGTCCAGGGGACAGTCAGCTGCCGGTCTCTCTGAGAACCGGGCGTGGCCCAGGCGCACCCGATGCTGAGCCCAGGGGCTGTGCTGGGTCAGGGCTGGGACCCCAGGCCTCCGGGCGATCGCTGGGCCGGTTCTGTCCTTACGGCCTTCACTGACCCCGTGGGACAGTGCGTGTCAGCGTGGAGAGTGTGTGGGCCAGGCTGACCGGAGGAGGGCGGGAGCGGCCGCGCTGCTTGGCTGTGCTGGTGTGGCGTCTCGTGCACAAAGACAGGGACCCGACACGCTGATCTCACCACGTCGTTGTGCGCAAACCTCACTGCAGTTGTCAGGTTCGCTAACGTGGAAAAGTGAGGAAAATGCGCTGCCCTCAGCGTGGCTGGGCTGACCGCTGACTCGGCCCCTCCCTCCTGCCTCGGAGCCCAGGGGCCTGTTCTGTATGCCTGCCCCTGTGTGCCTGCCCCCTGTGTGCCTTCCCCCTGTATGCCTGCCCCTGTGTGCCTGCCCCCTGTGTGCCTTCCCCCTGTATGCCTGCCCCTGTGTGCCTGCCCCCTGTGTGCCTTCCCCCTGTATGCCTGCCCCTGTGTGCCTGCCCCCTGTGTGCCTTCCCCCTGTATGCCTGCCCCTGTGTGCCTGCCCCCTGTGTGCCTTCCCCCTGTATGCCTGCCCCTGTGTGCCTGCCCCCTGTGTGCCTTCCCCCTGTATGCCTGCCCCTGTGTGCCTGCCCCCTGTGTGCCTTCCCCCTGTATGCCTGCCCCTGTGTGCCTGCCCCCTGTGTGCCTTCCCCCTGTATGCCTGCCCCTGTGTGCCTGCCCCCTGTGTGCCTTCCCCCTGTATGCCTGCCCCTGTGTGCCTGCCCCCTGTGTGCCTTCCCCCTGTATGCCTGCCCCTGTGTGCCTGCCCCCTGTGTGCCTTCCCCCTGTATGCCTGCCCCTGTGTGCCTGCCCCCTGTGTGCCTTCCCCCTGTATGCCTGCCCCTGTGTGCCTGCCCCCTGTGTGCCTTCCCCCTGTATGCCTGCCCCTGTGTGCCTGCCCCCTGTGTGCCTTCCCCCTGTATGCCTGCCCCTGTGTGCCTGCCCCCTGTGTGCCTTCCCCCTGTATGCCTGCCCCTGTGTGCCTGCCCCCTGTGTGCCTTCCCCCTGTATGCCTGCCCCTGTGTGCCTGCCCCCTGTGTGCCTTCCCCCTGTATGCCTGCCCCTGTGTGCCTGCCCCCTGTGTGCCTTCCCCCTGTATGCCTGCCCCTGTGTGCCTGCCCCCTGTGTGCCTTCCCCCTGTATGCCTGCCCCTGTGTGCCTGCCCCCTGTGTGCCTTCCCCCTGTATGCCTGCCCCTGTGTGCCTGCCCCCTGTGTGCCTTCCCCCTGTATGCCTGCCCCTGTGTGCCTGCCCCCTGTGTGCCTTCCCCCTGTATGCCTGCCCCTGTGTGCCTGCCCCCTGTGTGCCTTCCCCCTGTGTGCCTGCCCCCTGTGTGGAGGGGGCGCGATTGCTTTGTAGGCTGCTTCCAACAGGGGGCTGGTGCCTTGGGCTCACTGCCCCCCTCACTGCCCAGGTGCCTTTTCCTGTGTCCCGCTGAGAGCCTGGTGTGCGGCCCCCCACGCATTCCCCTCTGACCTGCGGTGGCCTCTGACCTGTGGTGCCCTCTGACCTGCGGTGCCCTCTGACCTGCGGACAGGCCCAGGAAGTATCTGAATGCAAAGAGGCAGACTGAGGGGCAGGCAAGCCCCAGAGACCCAGCGCTGGAGCTGCCGGGGAGGGGGGCTCGGACCCAGCGCAGGGCCACATGGCTGCACACACAGCCCGGGGGGGAAGGGGGGCTGGGACTGTGCCTGCCCTTGTGTGCCTTCCCCCTGTGTGCCTGCCCCCTGTGTGCCTGCCCCTGTGTGCCTGCCCCTGTGTGCCTGCCCCTGTGTGCCTGCCCCCTGTGTGCCTGCCCCTGTGTGCCTGCCCCTGTGTGCCTGCCCCTGTGTGCCTGCCCCCTGTGTGCCTGCCCCTGTGTGCCTGCCCCTGTGTGCCTGCCCCTGTGTGCCTGCCCCCTGTGTGCCTGCCCCTGTGTGCCTGCCCCTGTGTGCCTGCCCCTGTGTGCCTGCCCCCTGTGTGCCTGCCCCTGTGTGCCTGCCCCTGTGTGCCTGCCCCTGTGTGCCTGCCCCCTGTGTGCCTGCCCCCTGTGTGCCTTCCCCCTGTGTGCCTGCCCCCTGTGTGGAGGGGGCGCGATTGCTTTGTAGGCTGCTTCCAACAGGGGGCTGGTGCCTTGGGCTCACTGCCCCCCTCACTGCCCAGGTGCCTTTTCCTGTGTCCCGCTGAGAGCCTGGTGTGCGGCCCCCCACGCATTCCCCTCTGACCTGCGGTGGCCTCTGACCTGTGGTGCCCTCTGACCTGCGGTGCCCTCTGACCTGCGGTGCCCTCTGACCTGCCGTCTCTCCCCAGGAGCTGCTGCTGTTCCTGCAGAACCTGCCCACGGCCCGCTGGGGCGACGAGGAGGTCAGCCTGCTGCTGGCCGAGGCCTACCGCCTGAAGTTCGCCTTCGCCGACGCCCCCAATCACTACAAGAAGTGAGGGGTCC
>NW_005371930.1:27495-27782 GCF_000412655.1 Myotis brandtii | reverse complement strand
CTGTTTCTGAGAAACCAAAGAGAGCAGGGGAGGGTCCCGGCCGCGCGGGGCCAGTGGACGGTCGGGCCCTCCCCGTCCTGGAGCGACCTTGCCAAATGACCCTCCTGGGGACCCAGCGGTGGCCCTCGGAGAGCCTGCGTCCAGCGCAGGGACAGGGACAGGAGCCGTTGCGCACCGACTCTGAAATGCAAACATTCTATTCTGTTGAGTGAAAGAATAAAATGTAGACACACAGTGAGGTGTGCCTGCGTCACGGGCAGGGCAGGGCCGTCTGCCGGGCTCAGCTG
>NW_005371930.1:19753-27409 GCF_000412655.1 Myotis brandtii | reverse complement strand
TGGGGCAGGGCTCCACCGGGCAGCCCGTAGTCGCTGTCTGTCCAGCTGGATGGGGTAGGGTCCCCTCGGGCAGACATCTCGTCCCCTCCCTCCTCATCCCCCCCCTCCCCACCAGTCTTGCCCTGGACCCAGGTGGTGCAGAGCAGCAGCACGGCACGTACCCCACTTTACAAAGGAGGAAACTGAGGCAGGAGAGGTCAGACAGCTCGCCAGGGTCTGCGCTCATCCTCACTGTCCTCGTAACTCCCAGTGGGGCCTCCTTCCGTGCCCCCAGATTAAAGGGGGAGAGGGAGGGGTTGGCAGTGACCCCTCAAGGTCACACAGCCGGTCTTGGCCTCCCTGAGAGGCCATCCGGCAGGTGGGTGGGCGTGACTGCTGGGCGCCGTCAGTGGGCGGCTCCCGGGGTGCCTGCCCCCCACCCCGGTGCACCGCGAGCGCCCTCATCCCGGGTCCGACCCTCACCCCGCTGTCCCTCGTGGCCCTGCGTGCACCGGGCTGCCAGGCAGAAACCTACTCCTGAAGGATGGCCATCGATTTGCCAAATTAATGTGTTCGTCCTCCGTGTCCCGGGAGCCCTAATGAGGTGTCAGCGGGGATGAGAGGACGACACGGATGAACAGAACGGCTTCTGCGGCGTCATTAGCCTCTTATAATAAGATTTACTTGTCGGCTTACAATGTAGTAACGTGGTCCTTCGCTTGGTGCCCTAATGAAGACGTGCAGTTCCGGGGACAGTCACCGAGAAGGAAGGTCAGGCCCCCTCCTGTGTGCGCCTGGGGGCGCCCCGGCTCTCGGCGGCAGGGGCAGCCTCTTCCCACCTGGCCCAGGGCTCCGCATGTGGCTCAGCCAGAGGGCAGGGCTGGGCTGCGCCCTCCTGGCTCCTGGGCCAGAGCTTCCTCGCTCCCAGCCTCGCCCCTGCACGGCCTGTGTCCAGCCCCGAGCGAAGGCCGAGGGAGCGCAGGTCTGTGCCACTGGCCGTGACTGGGTCAGCCTGGGGCGAAGGAGCCTTTCTAGAAGGGCTCAGGGCTGGACACGGTGTCTTGGGGCCCATCCAACCTGGGAGGGTCAGGGACCTGGGGCAGAGAATGGGGAACTCGGCTCAGGGTTTTGAGACTCGGGTCCGAGGTCTGGCTCTGGGTGTGGTTCCCTCTTGCTCATGACCCCAGGGAGAAGGTTCTCACACGCAGGGGCCAGGCCCTGGCAGAGGTGGGGGCACGCTGATGGGGAGGCGCCAGGGCAGAGTCCACGGCTCCTCCGAGTCCCGCCCACTGCACGCACACGGGTGGCAGGGTGCGTGGACTGGAGGCAGGTGCTCCCTGGCAAACCCATCACACGGCCTCCACACCCGTCCTCCCCTCACACCCCCAATGGCCGTCGGGGCACCCGCTTCCCTTAAGGCCCCCGGAAGGGGCGTCTACACGGCTTCCCAGGAGGAGGCGCACTTCATGACCACTTCCCAAGGGGCCATCGCGTGACGGAGGAGAGGGAGACTTAGGCAAAACCCCCAAACCCAGGGCCATGCTGGGCCCGCAGAGGGGCAGGCCCGGTGCCATGAGAAGGCACAAGCCTCCCACATGCGAAAACCCATCGTCTGTCCATCCGTGTGTCCAGCTGAGTGGGGACGATGGCGTGCAGAGACACGGCCCACACCCTGAGACGCTGGTGGGCCCTGGTGGGCAGGGCTTTGCAGGCACCGGCTGGGGGTGGCCACGCGGTCGTGGTGGGGATCCTAAGGCCCAGTGTGTCTGTGGAAGGGAGCGCCTGGCTCTCGCACGCGGATAGGGCTTCCCCCGAGGACGCCGCTGTTTGCAGCCACTGGCTCTCCGGGCCTCCCTCTGTCACACAGCGGCTCTGCGGGCCAGCAGCTGTGCGTTGGCAGGACGCGGGGCCGTGCCTTGGAGAGCGGCAGAGCCTGAGCTCCTGTGACTGTCCCCGCTGCTGCGGCTGCGACGCTGACGCTCCCGTGGCCTCTCCATTCCCGTCAGAAGCTGGAGCGAACAGCTTTGATGGAAAGCTCTCCTCCCCTGCACTCACCAATCCTTTTCCTTTAAACTCTGGTCCCAGACGGTGCCCCAGCCTGTGACCCGAACTCGGTGCCGTCACCAGAGGTTCAAGCTCTCACTGGGCACAGGCTGGGCTGCCCTGCAGGGAACTCGTCACCCAGTGGGAACTGGCCCCGGTGGCTTTGAGGCTCCTCCCCCTGCCGTCTGCCAGCCGTGCCTGGCGCCCAGCACGCCTGCGGCCCCAGCGTCCCATCTTCCAGTCCAGGGCCGTCCGTCCCTGCGGCTTTCCCACCGCTCGGCTTTCTGCAGCTGCAGCCGGTGTCCGGGTGCCTCCTGGGGTCTTCCCCTCTGCGGGGGCTCCGTCGCCGCCACCCTCCCTCTCCTGCTCCAGGCAGGATGACAGCTGTGCTGTCTACAGACCGGATGGACGGCGGGGGCTGCTCGGAGCTGGGGCCAGGCTGACCCGAGGCCCCCAGGCAGGCAGTAGGGGGAGGAGGAAGTGGGCCCAGGGCGAGGGGCGGCTGCAGAACCCGTCTCCGCCCCCGCTGGCCCGGGAGGGGACCCTCGGTGGTGAGTCTTCCCTGAGGCCTCACTGGCCCCAGGAGGGGTCCCTGCCAAGAGGGCGCGTTTAGCACTTTCCTGAAAGGCAGGAGTCGCAGGTGAAGCCTCATGCTTCCCTGTGACCTGCAGAGACATGGAGACTAAAGAACATTCCTAACAACGGAAACCAAGCTCTTCCAGAACCAAAACCAGGACTGATACTTCCACAGTCACTGGCCAGAACGAAAGCTCCAATTTTCTTTAAGAAGAGAAAGAACACAAGGAACAAGCTCAAAACCCAAAAAGCATAAAACAAAGATACAGCAGATCAAACATACTCATTTGGGTCATATGTAAACAAGCTTAATGTCTTTACTAAGAAAAAACTATCAAATTTGGTTTTAAAATATATACCTATATATCTACCAACCCACCAATCTCACCACCCATCCATCCATCATCCATCCATCCATCCATCCATCATCCATCCATCCACTCATCCATCCATCCATCATCCATCCACCTAACCATCCATCCATCTACCCAACCACCCAACCATCCATCCACCCATTCACCCACCCAACCACCCATCCATCCACCCCTCCACCCACCCAACCATCCATCATCCATCCACCTAACCATCCATCCATCTACCCAACCACCCAACCATCCATCCACCCATTCACCCACCCAACCACCCATCCATCCACCCCTCCACCCACCCAACCATCCATCATCCATCCACCTAACCATCCATCCATCTACCCAACCACCCAACCATCCATCCACCCATTCACCCACCCAACCACCCATCCATCCACCCCTCCACCCACCCAACCATCCATCATCCATCCACCTAACCATCCATCCCCATCCATCCATCCATCCATCCATCCACCTAACCATCCATCCATCATCCATCCATCCATCCACCCAACCATCCACCCATCATCCATCCATCCAATCACCCAACCATCCATCCACCCATTCATCCACCCAACCACCCATCCATCCACCCCTCCACCCACCCACCCAATTATCCAATCATTAAACAGTTCCCAATCATCCTCTGTACTAGGCCCCGGACTCAGAGGTGGTTCTGCTGTGGTTCTTACTGTGAGCTTTCAGAGTGTACCTGGTGAAGACCAATCTGTAAACAGACGTATTAACAAGACGTCATCCGTGCAGTGGGGGTTCAATAGAAGGTGTGTCTGCTGGGAAGTCAGGAGAGCTTCCCAGAAGAGGTGAATTGTGTGGACTGGGCCTTAGGAGAGGCTTGAATGCTGGTTTGTGAGCAAATGGGGGTGAGGAAGAGGGCCTCCCGTTCTGTCCACATGGAGCGTGGGAGGAACTGATATGGGCAGGAGTAGCAGAAAACAAGGCTGAGAGGTTTGGGGTCGAGACACAGACCTGGGGTCCTGGTTGCAGGCTGGGTAGTTTGGGCTTTATCTTGTGGGCAGTAGGGAGCTCTGACGTATTTAAATGTAGAATGGCCTGACCATTTTGCCTTTTATAGGTGTTGGTGGGACAGTGGCCGAGTGGAGGGGAGGTGGCAGAGCGGAGGTGGTTTCAATGCCCTGGGTCGGGACATGGCAGTGAGGGTCCCACATCCTCAGCGTGTTAGGAAGACACCCCTGGCAAAGCCTGTGCATATATGGGTCAGGTGGTTGCTATGGAAACATCAGATCTTCCCTGTGTATCTGGACAGGGTGTGCACGGAGCAGACCGGCAATTACCTGGGGCTTTACAGGCACGAAGGTGGACCTGAGCTGCCCGGAATGAGTGCTGCCAATGAGACCTGTGTCACCATCTCCCTGTGTATCTGGACAGGGTGTGCACGGAGCAGACCGGCAATTACCTGGGGCTTCACAGGCACGAAGGTGGACCTGAGCTGCCTGAATGAGTGCTGCCAATGAGACCTGTGTCACCGTCTCTGAGTGGCACTGCCCAGGGAAGGCCCGTGTGTCAGGGATGAGCAGACGGAGCAGCCCTCCTCACCCTGAGGGCGGGCTGGGAAGGCTCCGCGTTCATTGAGGCTGTGAGTCAGTTACACCAATGGGACAAATGACCTCACACAGGTCGGAGTGCAGCCGCACTTGGCGGCAAAAATGTGCGAAGGAGATTGAGAGCAGAAGAGACTCAGTCCCAGCGCAGGAGGGACCTTTCAGAGCACCCCGTGCACCGCATTGGATGAGTGAAAGCATAGTAACAACGAGGTAATAACAATCATGACGACCAAGATGGTGATGATGGTGTGATGATGGCAATAATGATGCTGGTGATAGTGATGGTGGTGATGGTGGTGGTGGTGGTGTTGGTGATGGTGGTGGTGATGGTGATGATGGTGATGGTGATGGTGGTGATGGTGATGGTGGTGATGGTGATGGTGGTGATGGTGATGGTGGTGATGGTGATGGTGGTGATGGTGATGGTGGTGATGGTGATGGTGGTGATGGTGATGGTGGTGATGGTGATGGTGGTGATGGTGATGGTGACTACTAACATTTATGTTGTACCTACTATTTGCTAGTCACTATTCTAAACACTTTACCTGAATTAAGTCATGTAATCCTCAGCCCTGTGAGGTGATATTATTGTTCAGAGCGGGTCACTCTTCCCTGTGGCACCTGCTGGGAGGGTTGGCGGCCTTCTCATGGGACAGGGACCACCAGAGCGGGTGCCAGTGGGTGCCATTCCAACAAAAATCACTGTGAATTAGCTGAGGTCACGGCCGAGCCTCCAGTGAGACACGTAGAGGGTGCCCTGGGGCCAGTTTTGGGGGGTTTCTCAGGGGAGATGTGAGGAGCCAGCCAAGCCTGGCAGGAGTTCCTGTTCTGGGCCCAGCTGCTCCTGGGGCTGAGCTGCTCCCCTGGCCACAGCTGCGGGCTTGGCAGGTTGCGGTGATGGCACCTCAGCAGGGACCTCGTGTCCCGGGACTGAACACGGTGGACCACACTGTCCTATATAATGCAACAGCCTTGCCCGGCCAGTGTGCTCAGTGGTTGAGCGTCAACCTATGAACCAGGTGGTCACGGTTTGATTCCTGGTCAGGGCACATGCCCAGTTACAGGCTCAATGTGGGGCGTGCAGGAGGCAGCCAATCCATGATTCTCTTTCATCACTGATGTTTCTGTCTCTCCCTCTCCCTTCCTCTCTCTGGAATCAATAAAAGTGTTTTAAAAAAACAAAACACAACAACAATGTAACAGCCTTATACCCACATGCAAAGGACCCCCCTGCCCGACACTCCCGCGGGCGGCTGGGCTTCAGGGTGCCGTCCTCATCTGTAAGCTGCCGCCTGCCACCTGCAGGGATGCGGCCTCGGACCCCGGCCTCCCCGGCTCAGCTGCTCTGAGAGGAGGCTCGCTCCTGCCCACACCGGCCGGAGGCAGATTGATTTCTGCAGAAACGCCTTGTGGGACGAGATGCACCAGAGGAACAGCCAGGGCAGTGCAGGGACCCCCCCTCCTGCCCCTCCCCTCCCTCCCCGCCTGATGCCTTGCTCTGCGGGGGGCCCAGCAGCGGGGCCCAGAGAGGCTGAGGGGGAGCCTCATGCTGGGGGACATTAAATCCAAACCCGCGTGGATTTGGGGGATGAAAGTGCGTGTCTCGCCGCACCGGCCCTCCCAGCCTCTCCATGTTAGCAGCTCATTAATACGCCAGGAGCGGGGTCTTCTTGGAAGACAGATGCCAGGGCGCAGGAGGGAAATGGTGGCGTGTGAGCTTGAAAGGGACGGGCGGGCGGGAGAGCTGTGCTCACGGGGCTTGGGGCTCAGGGAGCAGAGACAGTGCAGGCGACTCAGGGAGGGGCAGCCCCCACCTGGGCCCTGAGAGCCCTGCAGGCCCCACCGGAGATGCCAGGACAGGGCTGCTCTGGACACACCAAGCCCAGCGTGGAGACGAGCCGGTCCCGAGGTGGAACCGGGCGCCCAGGGCAGAGGAGGAGGCCCCGGCGGCAGACATGAGGAGCCGCCAACAGGGACCAGGGAGCCACGGTGAGGGCGGGTCAAGGGGAGGGGAGGCCTGGGAGTTGCCGTCTGCAGGTGGGACTTGGGTCAGCAGAGGGAGGCTATTGGGGGCCGTGACAGCAGTTAGTGGCGCTTCGGCCAGCGTGGGTGCCCGGATGAGCGGACAGGTGTGTGGGGAAAGCAGACGCGGTCACGGAGGGGTTTGCTGTGAAAGAGGCCACCCCCCTCCCGGCTGGAGGGGGGCGGGGACGACTGTTCTCCCTGAGGGGTCACAGCGAGCCGCCTGCTGATGGACTGACCCACAGCCACGGAGGAGGGGGTGCTGGAGAGTGTGGGTGCAGGCGTGGACGCAGCCACGGTCACCGCCACGGCGAGGGGGGAGGGGGCAGTGGTGCTGAACAGCAGGGACACGCGGGCCTGGGGGAGAACCTGACGAGGTGGGGTCTGCACAGGCCGGGGGGGCCATGGGAAGAGCTCAGTCCACCCCCTGCCAAGCCCCTCCGTCCCCTCGCTGTGAAAGAGGCCCCCCCCCTCCCGGCTGGAGGGGGGCGGGGACGACTGTTCTCCCTGAGGGGTCACAGCGAGCCGCCTGCTGATGGACTGACCCACAGCCACGGAGGAGGGGGTGCTGGAGAGTGTGGGTGCAGGCGTGGACGCAGCCACGGTCACCGCCACGGCGAGGGGGGAGGGGGCAGTGGTGCTGAACAGCAGGGACACGCGGGCCTGGGGGAGAACCTGACGAGGTGGGGTCTGCACAGGCCGGGGGGGCCATGGGAAGAGCTCAGTCCACCCCCTGCCAAGCCCCTCCGTCCCCTCCCCGCTCCCGCCCGTGGCGGAGCCCATGTCCCCTGTCCTCGCTGTAGGGCAGCTGTAAAGGGGGAGAGAATGAGCGAAGCTTTTGCAGCTGGCAGGGGGGCAGGAGGCTCCGACCCCAGGAGGCCGGCCTCGCACACACCGCTGGGCCCCAGGTGTCTCTGCTCCCTGAGCCCCAAGGCCCTGTGAGCCCCGCCTGGCCAGGCCTGCGGCCGTAGCTGGCTGGTGTGCGGGCTCTTGGCTAAAGGCTGCTCTCTCGTCCTGGCCGGGTTCAATCCTGCTGGGAAAGCAGGATTGTGGCCCTGCTGGGAAAGATGGCCTTGGCCACCCTT
>NW_005371930.1:19249-19639 GCF_000412655.1 Myotis brandtii | reverse complement strand
CTGGGCCCCTCCATGGGCAGGACCAGCAGCACCGGGTGATCCAGGCTGAGCTGCGGTCCCTGTTCCCAGTGTTGAGGTTTAGACGTAGAAAAACAATTAAAATTAAACCCATGACCCTGAATGTGAAGTGGAGTAAAGGGCAGATGGACGTCTTGGTGAATCAAACAGGAAATAAAGCAGAGGCCGGCTCCACCCATTCACCAGGGACAGCCCGGACGAGGTCCCTCCAAGGGTCCCTAAAAACACACTATGATGGCGCCCTCTTCAGGGTACACAGTCACTGCAGAGTGCTAACCCTGTCTCCGACACTAACCCTAACCCTAACCTAGCCTTAACCACAACCCTAACCCTAACCCTAACCCAAACCCTAACCCTAACCGTAACCCTAAC
>NW_005371930.1:10257-11330 GCF_000412655.1 Myotis brandtii | reverse complement strand
CAGGGACCTGCCCCCCTCCTGCCCCTCCCCTCCCTCCCCGCCTGATGCCTTGCTCTGCGGGGGGCCCAGCAGCGGGGCCCAGAGAGGCTGAGGGGGAGCCTCATGCTGGGGGACATTAAATCCAAACCCGCGTGGATTTGGGGGATGAAAGTGCGTGTCTCGCCGCACCGGCCCTCCCAGCCTCTCCATGTTAGCAGCTCATTAATACGCCAGGAGCGGGGTCTTCTTGGAAGACAGATGCCAGGGCGCAGGAGGGAAATGGTGGCGTGTGAGCTTGAAAGGGACGGGCGGGCGGGAGAGCTGTGCTCACGGGGCTTGGGGCTCAGGGAGCAGAGACAGTGCTCCCTGAAGAGTGACCCGCTCTGGCACCTGCTCGCCTCCTGCACTCTCCCTGGCAGCGGGCGGCGGGCGGGGCTGCAGGCGACTCAAGGAGGGGCAGCCCCCACCTGGACCCTGAGAGCCCTGCAGGCCCCACCGGAGATGCCAGGACAGGGCTGCTCTGGACACACCAAGCCCAGCGTGGAGACTAGCCGGTCCCGAGGTGGAACCGGGCGCCCAGGGCAGAGGAGGAGGCCCCGGCGGCAGACATGAGGAGCCGCCAACAGGGACCAGGGAGCCACGGTGAGGGCGGGTCAAGGGGAGGGGAGGCCTGGGAGTTGCCGTCTGCAGGTGGGACGTGGGTCAGCAGAGGGAGGCCATTGGCGGCCGTGACAGAGCAGTTAGTGGCGCTTTGGCCTGCGTGGGTTCCCGGATGAGCGGACAGGTGTGTGGGGAAAGCAGACGCGGTCACGGAGGGGTTTGCTGTGAAAGAGGCCGAACACCCCCGGCTGGAGGGGGGCGGGGATGACTGTTCTCCCTGGGGGGTCACAGCGAGCTGCCTGCTGATGGACTGACCCACAGCCACGGAGGAGGGGGTGCTGGAGAGTGCGGGTGCAGGTGTGGACGCAGCCACGGTCACCGCCACGGTGAGGGAGGAGGGGGCAGTGGTGCTGAACAGCAGGGACACGAGGGCCTGGGGGAGGACCTGACGAGGTGGGGTCTGCACAGGCCCGGGGGGGCCATGGGAAGAGCTC
>NW_005371930.1:7415-9543 GCF_000412655.1 Myotis brandtii | reverse complement strand
GGGAGGCCCTGCGCTGGGCCCCTCCATGGGCAGGACCAGCAGCACCGGGTGATCCAGGCTGAGCTGCGGTCCCTGTTCCCAGTGTTGAGGTTTAGACGGAGAAAAACAATTAAAATTAAACCCATGACCCTGAATGTGAAGTGGAGTAAAGGGCAGATGAACGTCTTGGTGAATCAAACAGGAAATAAAGCAGAAGCCGGCTCCACCCATTCACCAGGGACAGCCCGGACGAGGTCCCTCCAAGGGCCCCTAAAAACACACTATGATGGCCATCCTCTTCAGGGTACACAGTCAAGGTCCCTCCAAGGGTCCCTAAAAACACACTATGATGGCGCCCTCTTCAGGGTACACAGTCACTGCAGAGTGCTAACCCTGTCTCCGACACTAACCCTAACCCTAACCTAGCCTTAACCACAACCCTAACCCTAACCCTAACCCAAACCCTAACCCTAACCGTAACCCTAACCCTAACCCTAACCCAAACCTAGCCTTACCCTAACCCTGACCCTAGCCCTAACCCTAGCCCTAGCCCTAACCCTAACCCAAACCTAGCCTTAACCCTAACCCAAATCCTAAAACTAACTGTAAACTTAACCCTAGCCCTAACCCTTAACTAAACATTAACAGTAAACCTAATACTAGCCCTGACCCTAACCCAAACCTAGCCTTAACCCTAACCCAAACCCGAACCCTAAACCTAACCCAAAACCTAACTCCAACACTAACCCTAACCCTAACCCTAACCTAAACATAACGCTAACCCTAAACTTGGACTTAACCCTAAACCTAATCCTAGACCTAATCCTAGCCCTAACCCAAACCTTAACCCTAACCCTAGCCCTAGCCCTAGCCTTGACCCCAGCCCTAACCCTAAACCTAACCCTAAACATAACCTAAACCATAGCCCTAACCCTAACCATAACCCTAACCCTAACCCTAGCCCTAACTCTAACCCCAGCCCTAACCCTAAACCTAACCCTAAACATAACCTAAACCCTAGCCCTAACCCTAACCCCAGGCCTAAACCTGACCCTAACCTGTGCCCTAACCCTAAACTTAACCCTAAACCTAACCCTAAGCTAAACCCTAGCCTTAACCCTTACCCTAACTCTAACCCTAACCCTAGCCCTAAACTTAACCTAACCATAGCCCTAGCCATAATCCTAAAACTAACCCTAGCCATAACCCTAATCCTAAATGCAGCCTTAACCTAACGCTAAACATAACCATAACCCTAAGCCAAGCCCCAAAACTAAAAGTAAACCTAGCCCTAACCTAACTCTAGTGCTAGCCCTAATCCTAAACCTAACCATAACACTAGCCTGAGCAATAGCCCTAACCTTAACCCTACACTAACCCTAAAGCTAGCTCTAACCCTAACCTTAACCCTAACCCTAGCCCTAGACCTAACCTTGACACTAACCCTACACTAACCCTAAAGCTATCCCTAACCCTAAACATAGCCATAGCCCTAGCCCAAACTGTAACCCTAATCCTAACCTTAAACCTAGCCCTAAACCTAACCCAAACCCTAGCCCTAGCCCAAACCCTAACCATAACCCTAGCCCAAGCCCTAACCTTAAACTTAACCGTAGCCCTAACACTCCCCTAAACCCAACCATAACCCAAGCCCTAACCCTAGTCCTAACCGTAAACCTAGCCCTAGACCTAGCCCTAACCATAACCCTAAACATAACCCTAACCCTAGCCCTAGCCCTAAACATAACTCTAACCCTAGCCCTAGCCCAAAACCTAACCCTAACACTAACCCTAGCCCTAACCTTAAACCTAACCCTAGCCCTAGCACTAACCCTAACCCTAGCCCTAAACCTAAACCTAACCCTAACCCTAACCCTAACCCTAACCCTAACCCTATCCCTAACCCTAAACCTAACCCTAACCCTAACCATAACACTATCCCTAACCCTAACACTAATCATATCCCTAACTCTAACCCTAACCCTAACTTTAACCCTAACAGTAACACTTCCCTAACCCTAACACTAACCCTAGCCCTAACCCTAACCCTAACCCTAGCCATAACCCTAACCCTAGCCCTAGCCCAAAAACCTAACCCTAACCTAAGCCCTAACCCTAGTACTAACCCTAACCCTATCCCTAACCCTAA
>NW_005371930.1:4075-7184 GCF_000412655.1 Myotis brandtii | reverse complement strand
TAACCCTAACCCTAACCCTATCCCTAACCCTAACCCTAAACCTAACACTAACCGTAACCCTATCCCTAACCCTAACACTAATCCTATCCCTAACTCTAACAGTAACCCTAACCCTAACTTTAACCCTAACCCTATCCCTAACCCTAACAATTACCCTAACCCTAACCCTAGCCCTAGCCCTAACCCTAACCCTAGCCCTAGCCCTAACCCTAACCCTAGCCCTAGCCCTAACCCTAACCCTAGCCCTAGCCCTAACCCTAACCCTAGCCCTAGCCCTAACCCTAACCCTAGCCCTAGCCCTAACCCTAACCCTAGCCCTAGCCCTAACCCTAACCCTAGCCCTAGCCCTAACCCTAACCCTAGCCCTAGCCCTAACCCTAACCCTAGCCCTAGCCCTAACCCTAACCCTAGCCCTAGCCCTAACCCTAACCCTAGCCCTAGCCCTAACCCTAACCCTAGCCCTAGCCCTAACCCTAACCCTAGCCCTAGCCCTAACCCTAACCCTAGCCCTAGCCCTAACCCTAACCCTAGCCCTAGCCCTAACCCTAACCCTAGCCCTAGCCCTAACCCTAACCCTAGCCCTAGCCCTAACCCTAACCCTAGCCCTAGCCCTAACCCTAACCCTAGCCCTAGCCCTAACCCTAACCCTAGCCCTAGCCCTAACCCTAACCCTAGCCCTAGCCCTAACCCTAACCCTAGCCCTAGCCCTAACCCTAACCCTAGCCCTAGCCCTAACCCTAACCCTAGCCCTAGCCCTAACCCTAACC
Source organism: Myotis brandtii (assembly GCF_000412655.1). Taxonomy (NCBI): domain Eukaryota; kingdom Metazoa; phylum Chordata; class Mammalia; order Chiroptera; family Vespertilionidae; genus Myotis; species Myotis brandtii. The sequence continues at coordinate 6,417 of NW_005371930.1, read as the reverse complement.
CTAGCCCTAGCCCTAACCCTAACCCTAGCCCTAGCCCTAACCCTAACCCTAGCCCTAGCCCTAACCCTAACCCTAGCCCTAGCCCTAACCCTAACCCTAGCCCTAGCCCTAACCCTAACCCTAGCCCTAGCCCTAACCCTAACCCTAGCCCTAGCCCTAACCCTAACCCTAGCCCTAGCCCTAACCCTAACCCTAGCCCTAGCCCTAACCCTAACCCTAGCCCTAGCCCTAACCCTAACCCTAGCCCTAGCCCTAACCCTAACCCTAGCCCTAGCCCTAACCCTAACCCTAGCCCTAGCCCTAACCCTAACCCTAGCCCTAGCCCTAACCCTAACCCTAGCCCTAGCCCTAACCCTAACCCTAGCCCTAGCCCTAACCCTAACCCTAGCCCTAGCCCTAACCCTAACCCTAGCCCTAGCCCTAACCCTAACCCTAGCCCTAGCCCTAACCCTAACCCTAGCCCTAGCCCTAACCCTAACCCTAGCCCTAGCCCTAACCCTAACCCTAGCCCTAGCCCTAACCCTAACCCTAGCCCTAGCCCTAACCCTAACCCTAGCCCTAGCCCTAACCCTAACCCTAGCCCTAGCCCTAACCCTAACCCTAGCCCTAGCCCTAACCCTAACCCTAGCCCTAGCCCTAACCCTAACCCTAGCCCTAGCCCTAACCCTAACCCTAGCCCTAGCCCTAACCCTAACCCTAGCCCTAGCCCTAACCCTAACCCTAGCCCTAGCCCTAACCCTAACCCTAGCCCTAGCCCTAACCCTAACCCTAGCCCTAGCCCTAACCCTAACCCTAGCCCTAGCCCTAACCCTAACCCTAGCCCTAGCCCTAACCCTAACCCTAGCCCTAGCCCTAACCCTAACCCTAGCCCTAGCCCTAACCCTAACCCTAGCCCTAGCCCTAACCCTAACCCTAGCCCTAGCCCTAACCCTAACCCTAGCCCTAGCCCTAACCCTAACCCTAGCCCTAGCCCTAACCCTAACCCTAGCCCTAGCCCTAACCCTAACCCTAGCCCTAGCCCTAACCCTAACCCTAGCCCTAGCCCTAACCCTAACCCTAGCCCTAGCCCTAACCCTAACCCTAGCCCTAGCCCTAACCCTAACCCTAGCCCTAGCCCTAACCCTAACCCTAGCCCTAGCCCTAACCCTAACCCTAGCCCTAGCCCTAACCCTAACCCTAGCCCTAGCCCTAACCCTAACCCTAGCCCTAGCCCTAACCCTAACCCTAGCCCTAGCCCTAACCCTAACCCTAGCCCTAGCCCTAACCCTAACCCTAGCCCTAAACCTAACCCTAACCCTAACCCTAGCCCTAGGCCAAACTCTAACCCTAACCCTAACCCTAACTCCCCAGAGGTGGGTGGGCTGCCCACACTGCATCCTGACAACGTGGAAGCAGCTGCGTGTGCCCCTCTGTTGCTGTTACACTTTGGAAATGAGCTGCTTAACCCCCTTATTGAGGTGGGAGTGGCTGAGGAGCTGGGTGGCCTTGGTGGGGCACCTGTGGCGTCTGGAGGTGCAGCCATCCCGGGCTCTGCTGTAAACAGCCGCCTCCGCCTCCAGGAGCGTCTGCTGCCTCGGTCCCAGGGGTGAGACTCAGCCCTCTGCCCGCTGGGAGCCGACATGCACCCCTTACAGGCCTGTCCTCTGTACGGGGCGCTGCTGGGCATTCATCTCCCATGACTGGGCAGCTCACCTCCCCCTTGCCCCCTCACCCTCCCCGGACTGTCCTGCTCTCCCTGAGCGTTTTCCCGTGTCCAGCGCTGCCTGGTAAGTGTGCGAGGCAGTGTTTGTCTTTCCGCAGGCGGCCTGTTTCACTCGGATGTGGTCAATGGCAGGGTTTCCTTCTTTTGTAAAAAAGAAAATGTTTTTATTGATTTTAGAGAGAAGGGAAGGGAGAGGGAGAGAGTGATAGAAACACAGAAGAGAGAGAAAAACATCCAACGTGTCTGCCTCCTGCACGCCCCCCACTGGGGAGGGAGCCCACCACCCAGGCGTGTGTCCTGACCAGAAATCAAACCGTGGCCTCCTGGCTCACAGGTCGACGCTGACCAGTGACCCACCCTGGCCGGCAGCTTTCCTTCCTCTTAAGGCCGCACAGCGTTTGTCTGTGTGCATGGACCACGCTCTGGTCCGTTGGCTCCTCTGCGACCCCCAGGCGGTCCCTGTCCCGGTGGCTGGGAACGAGGCTTCCATGGCCACGGCGGGTGGACATCGGCCACGGTCCAGCTTCGACAGTCACCGGCGAGTTTCTGGTTGGAAAGATGGGCACAGCCCGTGGCAGGCGGGCGGGAGGGAGGAGCACTGACCACATGTGAGCGGGCGGGAGGGAGGAGCACTGACCAC
>NW_005371930.1:0-721 GCF_000412655.1 Myotis brandtii | reverse complement strand
GGGAGGGAGGAGCACTGACCACATGTGAGCGGGTGGGAGGGAGGAGCACTGACCACGTGTGAGCGGGTGGGAGGGCCCGGCCTCCGTGTCACGCTCCCTGGAGACTGTGAGCTCTGGAGGCCGCGCACCGAGGACGTGGCACATGCTCAGTGTGGGGGGCGTGGCAGGTTCAGGAAGGAGGCTCTTTCCCGTCTCAGACGAGACAGGGCCTGGGCTGCCTGTGGGGGACAGCGGGCGGGTCTGAGTGTCCCCGCGGCTCTGCAGTGACTGGCAGGGCCGTCCCGGCTCAGGGGGGCGGAGGGAGAGGACGGTGCGGGAGGGGAGGCAGACTCAGCTCCGGTCCCCGGGGCCTGACTGTCCTCCCGGGGGTGGGAAAGGTCACTCACTGACCGCCCAGTCACTGTGTCAAATGAGCCCCTGAGAGCGCCTGCTTCCCCTCAGTCACCAGCACGTCGGCCAGACGGCGGGGTTCACGGCGGACAGACGGCTTCCCAGCTGGAACCCGCACTCGTGGGCGGAGACAGAAACTGGAGCGGGCCTCAGAGGCATAGATGGACGGATAGTGGGTGGATGGATGGAGGGATGGATGGATGGATAAGTGGATGATGGATGGATGGAGGGATGGATGGATGGGTAGGTGGATGATGGAGGGAGGGAGGGAGGGAGGGATGGATAAGTGGATGGTGGATGGAGAGAGGAAGAAATGGGACTGAGATGTTTG
>NW_005371929.1:0-981 GCF_000412655.1 Myotis brandtii | reverse complement strand
ACCACTCTGCCTGCCTGCCTGATGTCCCTAACTGCTCTCCTGCCTGCATGATCACCCCTAACTGCCTCTGTCTGCCTGCCTGATCACCCCTAACTGCTCCCCTGCCAGCCTGATCTCCCCTAACCACCTCTGCCTGCCTGCCTGATCACTCCTAACTACTCGCCCCTGCCGGCCTGATTGCCCCTAATTGTTCTCCCCTGCCAGCCTGATTGCCCCTAACCGCTCTCCCCTGCCAGCCTGATAGCCCCTAACTGTTATCCCCTGCTGGCCTGATTGCCCCTAACCGTCACTACCTGGGCCCCTGCCACCGTGGCTTTGTCTAGAACAGGGGTGGGCAAACTTTTTGACTCGAGGGCCACAATGGGTTCTTAAACTGGACCGGAGGGCCAGAACAAAAGCATGGATGGAGTGTTTGTGTGAACTAATATAAATTCAAAGTAAACATCATTACATAAAAGGGTACGGTCTTTTTTTTTTTAGTTTTATTCATTTCAAACAGGCCGGATCCAGCCCGCTGGCCGTAGTTTGCCCACGGCTGGTCTAGAAGGATGTCCAGAAAACGTCCGGTCCGGTCATTCCGGTCTAATTAGCATATTACCCTTTTATTAGTATAGACTAGAGGCCTGGTGCACAAAATTTGTGCACTCGGGGGGGAGGGAGGTGTCCCTCAGCCCGGCCTGCACCCTCTCGCAGTCCAGGAGCCCTCAGGGGATGTCTGACTGATGGCTTCAGCCCACTCCCTGTGGAGGGAGGGCCAAAGCCATCAGTAGGACATCCTTCACGCTCCCATGGAGGCAGGAGAGGCTCCCACCACCGCCTCTGCACTTGCCAGCCATGAGCCCGGCTTCTGGCTGAGCCGCGCTCCCTCTGTGGGAGTGCACTGAACACCAGGGGGCAGCTCCTGCATTGAGCGTTTGCCCAACGGTGGTCAGTGCGCATAATAGCAACCGTTCGGTCGATTTGCATATTAGCCTTTTATTA
>NW_005371928.1:220-749 GCF_000412655.1 Myotis brandtii | reverse complement strand
AGGGAACCCTCATGACTGTTGGTGGGAATGTAGACTGTTGAAGCCAATGTGGAAAACAGTACTGAGTTTCCTTAAAACTTAAATTTCCTTTTGACACGATTCCACTTCTAGGAATATATCCAAAGAAACCCAAAGCATTAATTCAAAGAATATATGCATACCTTTGTTCATTGCAGCATTTAACAATAGCCAAGGTCTGGAAAAAGCTGAGTGCCCATAAGCAGATGAGTGGATAAAAAAGCTGTGGTTCATTTACACAGTAGAATACTACTCAGCCATAAAAAAGAAGGAAATCTTACCTTTTATGACAGCACTAGAGGCCCGGTGCACAAAAATTTGTACACTCGGGGAGGGGGTCCCTCAGCCCTGCCTGTGTCCTCTCGAAGTCTGGGACCCCTGGGGGGATGACCACCTGCTGGCTTAGGCCTGCTCCCTGGGGGATTGGGCCTAAGCTGGCAATCAGACATCCCTCTGGCAGCCCCGCAGCCCTCAGGGGATGTCCACTTGCCAGCGGGGAGCAGACCTAAGC
>NW_005371928.1:0-207 GCF_000412655.1 Myotis brandtii | reverse complement strand
GGACATCCTTAGTGCTGCTGAGGAGGCAGGAGAGGCTCCCACCACCACCGCTGTACTGGCAGCCATCAGCCTGGCTTGTGGCTGAGCAGAGCTTCCCCCTGTGGGAGCGCACTGACCACCAGTGGGCAGCTCCTGCATTTGGCAAATGCAGGAAGGAAATTGAGCATCTGTCCCTGGTGGTCAGTGTGTGTCATAGTGACCAATCAT
>NW_005371927.1:28035-28820 GCF_000412655.1 Myotis brandtii | reverse complement strand
CCGCCTCTGAGGACAGGAAGGTCCCAGCGAGAGCGGGAGCGTCAGGGCCAGAGGAAGTGGGTTTGGGGGGCAAACCTCCTCTGATCAGGGCCGCTGGCATCTCAGAGGCCAACCTGGGAGGAGATGGAGGCCCTCAACGATTTCCTTTCCCAGCGCCCAGCCCTGCCCTCGCCGTGCCCCATCCCTGAACACACAAGGGAGACGGCTGCTTCCCAGGAGGCTACAGCAACCCCCCCCCCCAGGACACCCAGGAGCCCCTTCTCTCTGTGCCTGGAGGGAGGGCTGGGGGTTTGGCTTGGGACTGTGGGAGCAGGTGCCCCAAGCCCTCAGCGACCGGGACTTTCTGGGGGACCTCAAGGTACTCCTGGATGCCCAGTGCAGATCCCCTAAGCGTCACCCACGTCCTGGCAGCTCAGGGCCCCTGCTCCCGGGACTGAGGCCCTGCCCCCCGCAGGCACCAACGAGCTCCGTGTGGACCTGGTGGACTTCCAGGACACCCGCCACTTTGCCAAGTACCAGTCTTTCAGGCTGGGGAGCGAGGCCAAGAAGTACCAGCTGGTTGTGGGCGCCTTTGTCGGGGGCAACGCCGGTGAGTGTCAGCGTACGATGGGTGGTGGGCAGTGGTGGTGTCCAGTGGGCTGTGGGCAGTTGAGGGAGGGCAGTTGGGTGGGCAGTGGGCGGTGGGCGTGGGCAGTGGGGGTGGACAATGGAGGGTTGACTGTGGGGGTGGGCAGAGGGGGTGAACAGTGTGGATGGGCAATGAAGGGTGGGCAGTGAGTGGGCAG
>NW_005371927.1:20431-25644 GCF_000412655.1 Myotis brandtii | reverse complement strand
ATGCCTGGAAACACAGCTGGTAAGGTTACACAGTGATGGTGTTGGACAGCATACTGGGTGTCTAATCTGGTGATGTTTACATTTCCAGTCACCAATACATATGGGGGCTGGAAACAGGCTTGTATGCCATAGCAAGGGCTTGATGAACATGCTCCTTTAATATCAGCTAAGAAAGAGCCAGTAAAATTAAGAAAGTCAAGGGCAGCGGCTAAACGCCACAGATATTTCTGTAAATTTCCTGTTTTTGTGGTCAGGGCGTTACCCACAAACCCTTCTGGTGACATAGGCTCGTGATGGGGACGTTTAGCATCAAGCCTGTGAGACCAATCCAATACATACAAGTCAGAGCCAGAAATACTATGTCTCACTGGTACAGGGTTGGCACAATCTTGCCATTGAGGAAATGCTCCCAGCTCAGTAGTGGTGCTATTAGGGCAGGAGGGGAGCAGGGGATGCCAATCAGACAGCCATCGGGTGACCTTGGGGAACCCCAGGTTAGTAACTGTATGAATATATTTTCCCATATCCCAGGGGCCTGCAATGTTAGCAACGTCTGTGCCTCCAAAGGACATCTTATTTTCTTGGCCAAGCTGCAAACATCCTGAAGTCCCCCTTTTAGGTAAACAAATAGGGGACTCCCCACTGAAGCCATTATAAGTATAATCACCTTGGGAAGGAGGAGTTATGTGCTTGTCGGAGCTGCCCCCGACCATGTTGGCGTTGTTAGTAAACACTGGCACTGGTTCTTGGTCCAGGTGGCTGGACTGACCACAGCGCCCAGAGGCTGCGGACAGTAAGGCCTGGCAGGCGCCGTCCCGGCACCGTTCTTTTGAGAGAAAACTGAGAAGGGCCCGGCCAGCGGGGCTCAGGGGTTGAGCATCGACCTATGAACCAGGAGTCATGGTTTCATCCGGGTCAGGGCACAGCTCCGGGCTGTGGGCTCGGTCCCAGTGTGGGGCGTCAGGAGGCAGCTGATCATCAGTGATGTTCTCTCATCAGTGATGCTTCTCTCTCTCTCCCCCTCCCCTACCTCTACGAAATCAATTAAAATATTCTGTTTAATAAAGCGGTAACATGCAAATTGGCCCTCACGGCCTCTAGTCAAAATATGGCCGTCCCCACATTGTCACAAGATGGCCACCCCACGTCATCACAAGGTGGCTGGCAGGGGAGGGCAGTTAGGGGCGACCAGGCCTGTAGGGGAGGACAGTTGGGGGCAACCAGGCCTGCAGGGGAGGGCAGTTGATGGGGACCAGTCCTGCAGGGGACGGCAGTTGAGGGGGACAAGGCCTGTGGGGGAGGGCAGTTGGGGGTGATCGGGCTGGCAGGGGAGCAGTTAGGTGTCTATCAGGCAGCCAGGCCGGTGAGTGGTTAGGGGCAATCTGGCAGCCAGGCAGGTGAGTGGCTAAGAGCCAGCAGTCCCAGAATGTGGAGGGATGTCTGACTGCCGGTTTAGGCCTAATCCATCAGTCTGACATCCCCTGAGGGGTCCCAGATTGGAGAGGGTGCAGGCACCAGGCCTCTAGTATCAAATAAATTTTTTAAAAAGAGTGAGAAACACTCGGAGGAGCAATCGCCCAGGCAGGCTCAGAGGTGGTGGCCTTGAGCTGCATCCCTCTGCTGAAAGGTGGTGGGCGCTGATGGGCAGGCTCTCCCATCCGCGAGGGCAGGTGTGGGGGCTGATGCTGGAGGCCAGGCAGTGAGAGCGGGTGCGGGAGCAGGTGGCAGGCCGCGTAGGGAGCCCCCACCTTTCAGAGAGAGTCCCACCTCCTGCAGGAGCCTGTGGCCCCTGGTGGGCTCATTCCAAAAGCACCCACACCGGTGGGCATGGGGCCCCGGGGGAGGAGCAGCTCTCATTGGAGGGAGATGATGCCGCCTCTACCTCGAAGGTGAGGACAGTGAGTGAGCCTGGGAGAGGGGAGAATGGGGGAGGGGCCTCAGTGAAGCCCGCAGGCGAGGCCCTGCTGAGCCCCCCACTTCTCGCATCTCCCTCAACCTTGAGGTCTGGCTGCACCTGCCCCTCTGGGCTGTAGGACAGGACCTTCAGGTGTGGGTGTGGACGGCAGCCTGGGGCCGGTGCGTGCTCCAGGCACAGGCGCTGGACTCGGGGCTGCTCTCAGGCCCGGGGCCTCCGCTCCCCGCAGTCACGTCCCCAACAATTGTCAGCAAGAGCTCACCTGCACCTGCAGTTGCCCACGCCGGGCGGGCCTTCAGGAGACAAGAGCTGAGACGGTGCCCGGCCTTTCTTCGCTCCCGGTCCTGGGAGAGAGGAGACGTGCCCAGCCCGGTTCTGGCTCCAAAGGGGCTGAAGTCCACGAGCAGGGGATGGGGTGAGCGTGATCCCCTCCGCAGGGTTGGCCATGGCTGCCGTGAGATTCCGCCTCCAGAGGCCGAGCAACCCGGTGTGAGAGGCGACACCCACTCCTCTCCGTCCTGGTCCGGCTTCCTGGCAGGGACAGATGGGCATCGGGCAGGTTGGGAGGGTCTCCCTAGGCAAAGGGCCAGATCCAACCCTTTGTCCACTTTACCGACCCTGCTATATAGGTAGTCAAAAATCATCGTGCTTCTAAGCGTGTTCTCTGGGAGTGGTTCTGCCTACACTCCTGAAGCAGTGCACGTGACACCTCCATGCGTGGAGTGACAGTCAGCCCTCCAGGGTAGCAGAGGCCGCAGCAAGACGCCAGAGAGCCAAGGCCAGGAGCAGAAAGACAGTGGGTGCGCCTCATGGGGGCAATGTCAGCGCATTTAGGAGGAAACGGCCCCCAACATGACTACAGAGCAGGACAGTATCCATTACAAAGGGGACATGACGCATAGGCTCACCATAAATTATCCCTTAGGGGACTGACTACGAGCAGCAAAAGCCAAAAAAGGACTTAAAAACCCTCTGGAAATCCAGTAAAAGATGAAATGAAGAGAAAACCATCCTTCTTAGACTTAAGTCTATACTCTGAACACGACACACACAGTCTGCGTAGCAGGTGGGGCCAGGAAAGGCTCCCACACGAGAAAACCAAAACCAAAGGCTCCCTAAAAAACTTGGCTTCTGAGACCCAAGTCTAGTAGGACAGTGTAAACAAGGGGATGTCACAAAATCAAAGGCATCCCAGGAGCTCACCAGCCCCCGAGGTGGCGTGGTGTTCATTTGGGAGGGGCCCTGGGCAGCCCACACGCCGGACTGAAGCAGCGCACCCCACCCAACGCCCTTTCCCAATGCCCCGGCGGGGGGGGGGGGGGGGGGGGGTGTGTGCAGGGCAGACTCAACTCTCCAAGGAGGAGAGAAACCGGAGTGGGGGACATGGGGGCTGACAGGAGAGCACGTCCCATCCAGGGACTCGCAGGAGCCCAGTCGGGCACAGAAAGTACCCAGGATGCACAGAGCGACCCTGGGAAGCACCCTCGCCGGGTCTCAGCTGATGTCCGGACGCTCAGCAACACGCTTTCGGTCCTGGGCCCCTGGCGTCACGGGGCTGAGGGTCAGGGCCGCCCCAGGGAAGCGGGAGGAAGTGCGGGAGGCTCCTGACCACCGGCCCCAGGGCGCAGGGTTGGTGGGAATGCAGCTGACCCTCAGGCCTGGAGCCCCTGCTGGGTGGGCCAGGAGCCCCCACATGGGACTGTGCAGGCTCTGACCTGGGAAGGCACAGTTTCAATCTGATGAACCTTTGATCGTTCACTCTGTTCTTATTTCCTGGATCTGAGACGCTCACCTGGTGTCACCTCAGGTGTCATTTGTTCCGTTTATAACAGCCTTAACGTCAAAGGGCCCCTGACCCCTTCCCCTGCGCTTTCAGGTCTGACCCGTGACCTGACTCTGCCGTGACAGGCGGGTGTCACTGACCTGCCCCCGGGCCTGGAATCATTCTCGCTCCCTCACTGGCTCGGCGCTCGGACCCTGCGACCTTTGAACTGCATCTGCAAGACGCGTCGATTGGAACATGTGTCCCCGCGTCCCCGCTGTCTGCCTTTAGGGGGCCTCTGAGCATGCACTGATTCTTAGAAATGGGGGAACGTACACATACTAGGAACTACGGGCCTCGTCACTGTCCCCAAACCCTGACTTGCACATCAGTCACTCACTCCTTCCACGACTCAAGTGAACGTTTTCCATTGGACGAGCAGGCTGTCACTCTAACAGGCCACGTGCTCTGAGCCGTTGCCAACACCCCAAGTGTAGGATTTGGTACCGAGCCAGGCTCGACTGCCTGCTGCTGCCGCCAGTCCTCCAGGGGCGGGTGCTGCTGGGAGGAAAGACGGTTTATTCAGGAGCCGGCAGCCCGAGGAGACTGCACACTCTCTCTCATAGCAAAGGTCATCCCTTTTTAAAATTTTTTTTTTCATGAATCCTCACCACGGAATATTTTTATTCATTGCTTTTCAGAGAGAGGGAGGGAGAGGGAGAAAAAGGGAGAGAAACGTCGATGTGAGAGAGACACTTCAACTTGTTGCCTCCCCCACACGCCCCAACCAGGGGGCAGGGAGTGAACCTGCAACCCAGGATCCTGCCCTCGATCAGGAGTCAAACCCGACACCCTTCGGTGCTCAGGCCAACACTCTAACCACTGACCACAGTGGCCAGGGTGCAAAGACCGTCTTAACAAATGGACTCAGGCAGAGGTTTTGTAGGAGGAGGAGGAGGCGGGGGGAGAACAAAGGGATGGAGGGAGGGGTTGAGAGTTCTCCGCTGAGGGGATTGTCCGCAAACCCGGTCTGTTCAGATCACGGGTCGAAGGTCAGCAAACGCCTAGCAGCCGGGATGTCGGGGGCCGGAGGCTGCTTCCTAGGAACCATCCCTAGAATTCTTTTATTTTTTTTAAGTGATCCTATCTTTTTTTAAAAATATATTTTATTGATATTTTACAGAGAAGAAGAGGGATAGAGAGTTAGAAACATCGATGAGAAACATCGATCAGCTGCCTCCTGCACACCCCCGACTGTGGATGTGCCCGCAACCAAGGTACATGCCCTTGGCCTGAATCAAACCTGGGACCCCTCAGTCCGCAGACCGGTGCTCTATCCACTGAGCCAAACCGGTCAGGCTTTCCCTAGAATTCTTAAGAAAACAGGCTGCTGTACGCAATCACATGCTGCTCACAGATCATCCTTCACAGGAAAAACGATAAGGGAATGGGGGGTGGTGACTAGCTGACGTAGCTTCCCTGGCGCTAGAATATGATCCTGGGAAGGTCTGTCTGCGGCCGGCCTGCCTCGGGGGG
>NW_005371927.1:14956-20038 GCF_000412655.1 Myotis brandtii | reverse complement strand
CCCCAGCCCTTTGCAGACCCCCAGCCCTTGCCACCCGCAGGCCTGTGCAGGTCTCCAGCCCCCATGACCTGTGAGCAGCCATTTGGCTCACCCTTTGGCTACTTCCCCTGTCACCTCTGTCCTTCCACCCAAGGAAAGTGGTTTATTCAGGAGCCAGAGCCAATGTAAGCAGCCGGCTTACGGGGGGCACAGCACAGGTCTGTGGGTGACGGCTGCTCCCCACGCTGCCGGCAGGACCGGAGTAAACGCTCACCCATGATCCCAGCCGGTCTCTGCTGAATTGGCTCAGGCAGGACCGGCAGCCCGGGACCCGTGATTGTCCGTTACATGCACTCACCTCGGTGGCTAATATGTAACTTGTAGGTGAAGGACACTTGAGTACAATTCCCAGAAACTGGCTTCCCGGGAAGCGCCTCCCGCTCTCAGGGGCCCTGACCCAGCAGGTGAGCTGGCGATCAACCACCCAAACCAGACGCAGAGAGCACGCTGGACGCCGCTGACCGGCAAGACGACCGGGACCTTCTGGGAGTTCAGCTTCCTTCCCAACATTCCCGCTCCTTCCCTGCCTTTCCCTCCTCTACTCTGTCCACCCCTCCTCTCCCCTCCCCTCCATTCCTCCCTCTCCCCTTCGCTCTTCTCTGACCACTCTGGACCCCAGGGAGTCTCTAACCCTCTGGAACCCGCAGCCCATTGCATGCCAGTGGGTTCCTCCCCGGCCACCCCTACTATCCTGGGGGTCCCTCCGGGGGGTCCCCTGGGCAGAGCTGGGGGACGAGAGGGGGCTCCTGGGCTTTCTCTAAGGACACAAGCAGGCAGCCTGGCCAGCCGGTACCTCCGGGGGGTCCCCTGGGCAGAGCTGGGGGACGAGAGGGGGCTCCTGGGCTTTCCCTAAGGACACAAGCAGGCAGCCCTGGCCGGTGTGGCTCAGTGGATAGAGTGCCAGCCTGCGGAACGAAGGGTCCCAGGTTCCATCCCGGTCAAGGGCACACGGGCGGGTTGGGGGCTGGATCCCAGGGCGGGTGTGATTCTCTCATTGGGTGTTTCTAGCTCTCTCCTTCCTTTCGTCTCCAAAGTCAATAAAAATACATCTTTAATAAAAATAATAAAGACACACGCAGACCCTCCCCACACAGCCCTCCCCTCGCGGAGCATCTGGTCCCACTGAGGAGAAGGGGGGCCACTGCAGAGGGAGGGCTGAGGGCGTGGTGGGGGGACCGTCCCCTGGGGCTGGGGAGGAGGTGGCCTGGCCAGGAGGGAACTAGAGCGGAGGCGGGGCTCACGCAGCAATAAAAGGTGCCAGCGCCTTGGCAGCGGGACCCGGGATGCCACCAACCAGAGCAGCCGCTGCCATGGGAACCGTGGTCCTGGCCCTCGCCCTCCTGGGCACTGCAGCCGCCACGGCCGACAACTGTCCAGGTGAGCCAGGCGCCAGGCTGGCCGGCCTGACCAAGGTCCCAGAGCCCAGGGCCTCCACACAGAACACTGCCTGCCCCCTGCCGGGTCCTTCCAGAACATTCTTCTTCAGACTAAGGCTTAACGACCCTCTGCAGGGGCACCTGCCTCGGGGTCCTCCCACGAGGGGCACAGGTGGTGTGAGGGGGGGAGGCTGGAGAGCGCCCCTCCCCCAGCCCGGGTCAGTGCAAGGTCGCACCCAGTGCTGGGGGCCTTGAGCCTCGGGGGACAGGCGGCCCCAATGCTCCCCGATGTGGCACAGCAAGAGGGCCAGGGTCCCAGGGTCCCCACGGGCCTGACCTCCTTCCCTGGCCCAGGAGCTCTCCAGGGGGCTCCACCCCTCCCTCCAGAGTATCAGCCTGTGGGCGGGGCTGGGACCCCAGACCAGGTGCTGCCTCCCAGGGCCCCGGGGCCTGCAGTGCGGCCTGTGAGGACGTGGGAGAGAGCATGTCCCCCTGTGACGGGAGAAAGGCCGCTGAGTCGGGAGGAAGGACACTCGGGCCTCACGGGGAACGTCACGCTGAGTCCATTTTCTCCCCTCATGGCGTCCTATTTTCTTTATTTAAAACAAAAGGATCTTTTACAATTTATTCATTTGCCAGAGAGAGAGGGAGGGAGAGACGTGGATTTGCTGTTCCCGTTGCTCGCGCCCTGATGGCGATCCGCTCACAGTCTCAGCGACCTGTATGGCCCTCTGACCGGCCAGGCTCCACCAGGGCCTCTCATTGTCCCCACCCCCAGGTGCCCTGTTGTTAATGAGCAGAAATTAAGCGAATGCAGAAGTGAGGTCCCCATTGGCTCCGCCCAGGGAGGACCTGCAGAGGAGAGGCCCGCGGACCATGTGACCCCAAGGGGACCCCGAAAGGCGGCGGGTTTCTGGGTCCCCACACCCTCCCTAGAGGCCGCGTATTTGTGATGGACACACTTGAACTCTGAGAGGCAGGTGCCTCTCTGGCTACAGTTCTGGGGGGGCTGCTGTGTGTCCTTGGATCACAGGGATCCCCACCCTCCGCACCCTCCAGCCCGGGAAATACCCGGTGGCAGGTGGACCCTAAGGCCAGGCCTGAGAGAGGACCGACCACAGGCTCAGCAGAGGCGGGACCGCCTCCCCTCCAGGCTGGCCCTCCAGCTGAGGCAGGCGACCCGGGCACAGCCATCTGCCAGGCCGGGTCCCCAGGGTGGCAGGTCCCTCGGGGTGGGAACAGCGGCCCAGGTCCTCACCCTGAGGGGCACCCCTGCTTCTCTGCAGACGTGAAGGTGCTGGGGCTGGAGGCTGACAAGCTCACCATCCTCCGGGGCTGCCCGGGGCTGCCCGGGGCCCAGGGGCCCAATGGAGAGGCAGGCGCCGATGGCAGGAGAGGTGAGTGCCCAGGGGAAGGGGGACTGGGCCTCATCCCTGCCCAGGGAGACCCGACAAGGCAGGGCCCCCAGCAGGTCTCAGGAGGGACCTGGGGCTTGGTCCACTGGGGTGTGGGCCCCCGTGGGAGGGAGCTGGTCTTGGGTCACCCACGGAGCAGCCGGGCCTGTGTGGGTGGCCAGCATGGCTCCTGGTGATGACACACCTGCTGGGGGGGACCCGGCTGGACTTTCCTCCCTTCCTTCCCTGGTCCCAGCTGAGCCCGGGGGGCCTGCCTCCGGGGGCGACCACAGCGGGCCCGGCAGTCACAGCCAATGGAAATGCCCAGGGTCCCCGGATGATTGCAGAGCTGGTCTCGGGCCTGGTCCCCTGGGAAGGCCCCTGGTCGCAGGTCCTCCCTCCAGCCCGGGATTCCCAGGCCACGTGCCCGAGGAATGGGGGTGACACGCGGCACTGCCCCCGCCCCCCGCTGTCTCACAGATGCGGAGGCTGCACTCACTGGACGGGCCGCAGTGGGGGGAGCTCTTCCTAAGGTCTCACACATTTGCATCGGCCACTCTGACCCCCCAAAGCCTCCTTCTGCTCTCACTCTGCAGCCGGGCACAGAGCCCAGAGGGGCTGAGTGACTCCCCGAGGACACAGCCTGAGGAGCGGGGTTCCCCGGGGACAGGTGGACCCCGAGGCCGGGCCCACCACCTGGGGGAGGACCGACCACAGGCTCAGCAGAGGCGGGACCGCCTCCCCTCCAGGCTGTCCCTCCAGCTGAGGCAGGCGACCCGGGCACAGCCATCTGCCAGGCCGGGTCCCCAGGGTGGCAGGTCCCTCGGGGTGGGAACAGCGGCCCAGGTCCTCACCCTGAGGGGCACCCCTGCTTCTCTGCAGACGTGAAGGTGCTGGGGCTGGAGGCTGACAAGCTCACCATCCTCCGGGGCTGCCCGGGGCTGCCCGGGGCCCAGGGGCCCAATGGAGAGGCAGGCGCCGATGGCAGGAGAGGTGAGTGCCCAGGGGAAGGGGGACTGGGCCTCATCCCTGCCCAGGGAGACCCGACAAGGCAGGGCCCCCAGCAGGTCTCAGGAGGGACCTGGGGCTTGGTCCACTGGGGTGTGGGCCCCCGTGGGAGGGAGCTGGTCTTGGGTCACCCACGGAGCAGCCGGGCCTGTGTGGGTGGCCAGCATGGCTCCTGGTGATGACACACCTGCTGGGGGGGACCCGGCTGGACTTTCCTCCCTTCCTTCCCTGGTCCCAGCTGAGCCCGGGGGGCCTGCCTCCGGGGGCGACCACAGCGGGCCCGGCAGTCACAGCCAATGGAAATGCCCAGGGTCCCCGGATGATTGCAGAGCTGGTCTCGGGCCTGGTCCCCTGGGAAGGCCCCTGGTCGCAGGTCCTGGCCTCTGACTGGACAGCGGGGACTAGGAGGGCTGGGGTCCGGGTCCCCTCCCTCTGGTTCCAGAGGATCTAACCTGGAGGCCTGAAGGGCCACGGTCCCAGAGTTTGCTCACTGACATGTTTGAATTTGCAGGAGAACCAGGCCCATCTGGAGTCCGTGGGAATGCGGGACCCCCCGGGCCCAAAGGTAACTCAGCAAGGAGCCTGGAGAGCCCGGGCAAGTCCCCCAAACCCTCGGGGGCAGGGAGAGAGGAGGGGCACTTCCTGGGTGTCACATGGGAAAATTCCTAACCATAACCTAACGGCAACCATAATCCTATCCTCATCCCAAACACTGACCCGATTATTACCCCTAACTCTAACCCTGATTTTATCCCTAACCCTAACGGTAACATAACCCTAACATTATCCATATACTGATCCTTATCTGTAACCCTAACCCTATCCTTATCACTAATTCTAACCCTCACACTATCCTTATCCCTAAACCTAAGCCTAAGCCTAAGCCTAACCCTAACCCTATCCTTATCCCTAAACTATCCATATTCCCTTACCCTCACTCTAACCTTGTCCCTAACGCTAACCCTAACCCTATCTCTGCCCCCAACATGGTGCTCCCTCACCCAGGGCCTGGGTCTGGGTCTGGGTCTTTGTCCAGAGCACCCAGGGTGCACACCGCGGATCCCTACCCCAGCCCAGCACTGACCCGGCACAGAAAGGAGACCCGGCTCCCTTGCCCCATGACCTGTCTCCGCCCTGGGCTCTCTCAGCCCCAGGAGGGGGGGACAGGCGAGCCCTCTGGCTGACGGGGTCTGGCATGAGCCTGTCCTGTCCTCGAGCCTGTGCTGACCCTCCTCTCTCTGCAGGAGACCGAGGGGAGAAGGGCG
>NW_005371927.1:13239-13952 GCF_000412655.1 Myotis brandtii | reverse complement strand
CTCACCGCTGGCCAATCACATGGGACAGCACTCAGCCAGTCCCCTGCCTCACCGCTGGCCAATCACATGGCACAGCTCTCAGCCCCGCCCCTGCCTCACTCCTGGCCAATCACATGGGACAGCTCTCAGCCAGTCCCCTGCCTCACCGCTGGCAAATCACATGGAGCCCTGTCAGCCCCGCCCCCTGCCTCACAGCTGGCCAATCACATGGAGCCCAGTCAGCCCCGCTCCCTCCATCACCCCTGGCCAATTACATGGGACTGCACTTAGCCCCGCCCCCTGCCTCACTGCTGGCCAATCACATGGGTCAGCACTCAGCCCCGCCCTCCTCTCCTGCCTTAGGACCCCATTGACAGTCCTAGTCTCTTGTCCCCAAAATATTAGAACCCCTATGGTCGGTGCCCCGAGACCAAGGTGGGGGCGCCCTGGGGGGGCGGGCACACCGGCCCTGTCAATCACAGCTGGGTGGCCCTGGTGGGGTCTCTGTCCAGCCCTGGAGCCTCCTGCCCACGCAGACCCCACTGTCCGTCTCTCTCCCGCGCGGGGCCTCCACGTGCCGCTTCCCTTCCCAGGACCTCGGAGCTGCAGGGAGCTGCGCACCAGGGGCCACACCCTGAGTGGCTGGCACACCATCTACCTGCCCGGCTGCAGGCGGCTGACTGTGCTGTGCGACATGCACACGGACGGCGGGGGCTGGACCGTGAGTGCCGGCG
>NW_005371927.1:9145-13107 GCF_000412655.1 Myotis brandtii | reverse complement strand
GGGTCTGGGCTGTGGGCTGGGCCGTGCTGGGCGGCAGCGCCGTCTCCCCTCCCCCAGGTGATCCAGCGCAGGGTGGACGGCTCCGTGGACTTCTACCGGGACTGGGCCGCCTACCAGCAGGGCTTTGGCAGCCAGCTGGGCGAGTTCTGGCTGGGCAATGAACACATCCACGCCCTGACCGCCCAGGGTAGGGCTCCGGCCGCGGCCTGGGTGTGGGGACCCGAAACCTACCTGCCTAGACTTCCGACCTGGGCCACCTGGACGGAGCCCGCTCCTCCGCCCCCACACGTGCCGCCTCTGAGGACAGGAAGGTCCCAGCGGGAGGGGGGGCGTCAGGGCCAGAGGAAGTGGGTTTGGGGGCAGACGTCCTCCGGTCACGGGTGCTGGCATCTCAGAGTCCAACCGGGGGTGGGGGGGACACGGAGGCCCTCGTTGGGGTCCGGCCCAGCGCCCAGCCCTCCCTCACCACCTACCGTGCCCGGTCCCTGAACACACATGGGAGACGGCCGCTTCCTGCAATGCTGTGGCAACACCCCCTCCCACCGAACGCCAAGGACCCCCTTCTCTCTGGGGCTGGAGGGAGGGCTGGGGGTTTGGTTCAGGACTGTGGGAACATGTGCCCCAACCCTCAGCGACCGGGAAGTTCTGGGGGACCTCGAGGAACGTCCTGGGTGCCCAGTGCCAGGTCCCCTGAGCGTTATCCACGTCCTGGCAGCTCAGGGTCCCTGCTCCCAGGACTGAGGCCCTGCCCCCCGCAGGCACCAACGAGCTCCGTGTGGACCTGGTAGACTTCAAGGGCACCCGCCACTTTGCCAAGTACCAGTCGTTCAGGCTGGGGAGCAAGGATGAGAAGTACAAGCTGGTCCTGGGTGCCTTTGCCGGGGGCAGCGCCGGTGAGTGTCGGCCGGGTGGTCGGGGTTGGGTAGTGGTGGTGGTCATTGGGCTGTGGACAGTGGGGTGGCAGTGGTGGATGGGCAGTGGGGTGAGCAGTGGGAGTGGCCAGTGGGGGGTTGTACAGTGGGGGTAGGCAGAGGATGGGCAGTGGGTGGGCAGTGGGTGTGCGTGCAGTGGGGGTTGGGCTGTGTGAGTGGGCAGTGGGGGTGGGTAGTGAGGAGGAGGCAGTGAGTGGGCAGTGGAGAGCGTCTGGGTGGGTCCTGGCTTTGTGTCCCTGGGGCCTGGGCGGGGCCTTGGCCTCACCACGTTCCTCCATCCACACGTTGGGATAACCCGCCTCCCCCTGGATGCGCCCATGACGATGGCGGGACACACGGGCTACAAAGTACAGGACCTGAGCATCCCCTCCTGACCGCCCGCATTGGAGCAGGGGGACAGGACGCCCGGGGAGCACCGCTCAGGGCGCACGTCCCTCCCGTGGAGCCCGAGGGACCTGGACGTCTCAGGCAGTGGCCTCCCCTCAACAGGGCACCGTGCCCGTTAGCTGGCGGCACAGAACAGAGCGGGGATACCAAGTCAGGGGATCCGCCGACCTAGCGTTCGCTGGTGTGTGCGGCACCGTCTGACTTTGCAGCGCACGACGTGCAGCTGGACAGCTCCGGCCGGACCTGGTGCCAGCACCTCCTGGCACTGAGTGTAAGCGGCCCCACTTCTCCTGGCAGGTGACTCCCTGACCAAACACAACAGCTCCCTGTTCTCCACCAAAGACCAGGACAACGACAGGGCCTCTTCCAACTGTGCCCAGACTTACCAGGGCGCCTGGTGGTACTACAGCTGCTACATGTCCCACCTGAACGGGCGCTACCTCGGGGGCTCCAACGAGAGCTCTCCGAACGGCATCATCTGGATTTCAGGGAACGGGAAAAATTACAGCTACATGGTGGCCGAGATGAAGGTGCGGCCCGTGTAGGGCGGTCGGCGGCCTGGAGCATCTCCGAGCAGGTCCCCCGACCCCCAGCCCGGGCACAGGAGGCCCCCCCGCAAAGACAGAGCTCACCCTGGCCTCGCCTCGTGCCCATAGGGACCCTCAGCTTTGAGACCCAACAGACTCCTCGCCCTTCCTCTCCCACCTGCTTGGTGAGGGTGACCCAGACCTTGCACACTGCACGCATTCTCAATAAAGAATCGCCTCGCTCTGCAGGCACACGATGCCAGTCTATACATATTTCTCTTTTCTGCGACCAGCACAGCTAGAGAGCAGACAGGAGTCCTGAGTAGGGGCGATGGGGGATTGGGAAAATGAAAGAGACAGACACAAAGACAGTAGGGAAAGCTGGGACAGGGTGGATCAGCTGCCCTCTGATGGAGAGACAGGGACCCAGAGCAGATACAGTGGGTTTATTTTATACAGTAAGTTACCAGGAAATTTTACTAAAGTTTAAGATAAAGAAAATATGTGCATTCTCGCTGCTTCTTTGTAATCGTCACTTCTGGATGGGCCTGGATAATCGTGTTTGTCCTGGTGCCTGGCTGGAACTCAGGTGCCTGGCGCCTGAGCTAAAGGTCAGACTGACAACACACCTGCCTCTACCGAGGTATGTTTCCAGGTCATGGGTCTGCCAGGTGTCACTGGATTCAGATGACAATCAGCTCAGGGACCTTTCTCAGGCTCTCTCTACATCTCCACCTTCTTAATATTTTAAATTTAGCTTGGACATCTAATTGAAGCCCTCGGACTTGAGATCTCAGGAGCTTGCTGCTGACTAAAAGAAAGCAGGTTAAGTTAGTGGTACATAAAGGAATCCTATTAGGTGCCAGGTGGTGTGTTTTAACATTTTCCATGGATTAAATCCTTTTAAATCATCCAGCAATTCTTTTGCCAGTTTCACTGGAGATATAATTTTATCATGACTATTCAGAATGGCTTGCACATGTTTGCGTAGCCATATGAGGTCTATACTGATATTAATATGATGCCATATTCCCTGTAGGTGCATCTTGATTTTACTCCAGTCCCATAGAGAACTGTCATAGCGGGGCTGAAGTCACACAAATATATGTGAAAGCAGCATGGCTTTGTAGCTGCTGTCTCATCTTGACACTTTCTAATTGATTGCCTAGTCCCATCACTACAGCTTCCAGAGCATTTAGCTTTGTTTCTAACTTTTTGTCTATATCTTCTTGATCATGAAGTGTAGCCGAGGTGTTCTGAGCCAATTCATTGACAAACTTTGCATTCTGGATGCTTTGGGTCATTGGAAGAGAAGCAGCTACAGCAGGTGCGATGACAGTAACGAGGGTAACAAGACCAGAACTAATAAACCCGCAGCACACTGTGACTGGGAGAGCTGATTGTGCAGTTCCTGCGATGCCTGGAGGCGTGCATCATGATACCATCTCCCTGTTATGTGGGTAGGAAGCATAATAAAGGAAGGCTGCATTGAAATTACTATATCTCCATTCAGGTGATGCCTGGAAACACAGCTGGTAAGGTCACAGTGATGGCATTGGACAGCATAATGGGTGTCCAATCTGGTGATGTTCACCTTTCCAGTCACCAATACATACGGAGGCTGGACACAGGCTCCTAAGCCATGGCAAGGGCTCGATGGACACGCTCCTTTAATATCAGCTAAGAAAGAGCCAGAGAATTAAGAAAGTCAAGGGCAGCAGCTAAATGCCACAGACCTTTCTGTAAACCTCCTGTTTCCGTGGTCAGGGCGTTACCCACAAACCCTCCTGGTGATACAGGCTCGTGATGGGGACGTTTAGCATCAAGCCTGTGAGACCAATCCAATACATACAAGTCAGAGCCAGAAATAGTATGTCTCACTGGTACAGGGTTGGCGCAATCTTGCCATTGAGGAAATGCTCCCAGCTCAGTAGTGGTGCTATTAGGGCAGGAGGGGAGCGGGGAATGCTGATCAGACAGGCATCGAGTGGCCTTAGGGAACCCCAGGTTAGTGACTGTCTGAATATATTTTCCCATATCCCAGGGGCCTGCAATGTTAGCAACGTCTGTGCCTCCAAAGGACGTCTTATTTTCTTGGCCAAGCTGCAAACATCCT
>NW_005371927.1:5939-8070 GCF_000412655.1 Myotis brandtii | reverse complement strand
GGTTCGGGGGGAGGGGCGGCCCTCATTGGAGGCAGGTGTTGCGGCTTCCACCTCAAAGGTGAGGACAGTGAATGAGCCTGGGGGAGGGAGGTAGGGGAGAGGGGTCTCAGGGAAGCCCGCGGGCGAGGCCCTGCAGAGCCCCCCTCTTCTCGCATCTCCCTCAACCTGAGGCCTGGCTGCAGAAGGTACCTGCCCATCTGGGCTGCAGGACAGGACCTACAGGAGCAGGTGCATGTGTGCCCGGGAGACTGGGGCCGGTGAGTGCTCCCCGGGGATGGTGTGTGCTCCCACAGGCGTATCCTGGGACCCAGGCACAGGCGCTGGACTCGGACGGGGTGCTTTGAAGCCTGGAGCCTCTGCTCCCCACAGTCACGTCCCCAGCAATTGTCAGCAAGAGCTCACCTGCACCTGCAGCTGCCCATGCCGGGCAGATCTTCAGCAGACGCGAGCTGAGACGGCGCCCAGCCTTGCTTCACTCCCGTCCTGGGATTGAGGAGACAGTGCCCCTCCTGGTCCCAGCTGCAAAGGGGCTTAAGTCCAGAATGGGGTGAGCATGATCCCATCCGCAGGGGCCCGGCCATGGCTGCCATGCAATTCCGCCTCCCGGAGGCCGAGCGTCCCGGCTGCGAGAAGCGACACCCACTCCTCTCCATCCTGGTCCGGGTCCCGGCGGGGACAGACGGGCCTCGTGCAGGTTGGGAGGGTCTCCCTCTGGGGCGTGTGTGGGGACGAGCGTGTGTGGCCATGCGAGGACCTCGCTGCCCTTGGGGACTTTCTCAGACTCGTTTTCAAACGAGGAACCACTGGCCTGAGAGGCCGAGGCGGCTGGGACGAGGTGGAGACTCCGCGTGGGAGACACACAGACGAAGAAGCCCTTTAGCGTCTGAACTACTTGTTGCTACCAAACAAGTTACCCTGTAGGTGTGTGAGGCCCTGAGAGCTGGTCATTCTAGAAAGTTCCCGGGTGTCCCGCTCGGCTGGGAACAGGCAGGCCTGTGGCCTGGCCGTGCTGGGGGCTGCCTCCTGCCTCCTGGCTGCCACGTGGCTCCAGACAGGCCCCCCCTCCCTGGCCTCCCGGGGCCGGATCCCACCGTAAACACGCTCCCTCCGGAGACCCGGGAGCTCTTCACAGGGCAGAGCTTCAGATCTGAGAGGCGCGGGTGGTGTTTTCCCTTTTCCCAGCGACGCGCTGGTGGAAGCCAACTCACCACCTCGCTTTCCAGGGGGATTCCGCACAGACAGAGGAGCGAGGGGAAGAGGGCGCGAAGGCCCCGCTGGGGGGAGGCGGTGTGCGGGGCAGACTCGCCTCTTCCTTCATCGCCCAGAGGAGGAGAGAAACCTGAGTCAGGACACCGGGGCTGACAGGAGAGCACGTCCCATCCCGGGACTCCCAGGAGGGCAGTCGGGCACAGAAAGTACCCAGGATGCACGGAGCCACCCTGGGAAGCGCCCTCGCTGGGTCTCAGCTGATGTCCGGATGCTCAGAAACACGCATTCCCGCCTGGTCCCTGGCGTCACTGGGCTGAGGGTCAGGGCCGCCCAAGGGAAGCGGGAGGAAGGGCGGAAGTCTCCTGACCACTGGCCCCAGGGCACCAGGTTGGCGGGAATGCCGCTGACCCTCAGGGTAGGGGCCGTCACCAGCCTGAGAAGGTGCGGGCCTGGAGCCCCCACATGGGCCTGTGCAGGCTCTAACCTGGGAAGGCACAGTTTGAATATGTGAACCTGTGATTGTTCGCTCTGTTCTTATGTCCTGGCTCCGAGACGCTCACCTGGTGTCACCTCAGGTGTCATTTGTTCCGTTTATTACAGCCTTAACGTCAAAGGGCCCCTGACCCTTCCCTGCGCTTTCAGGTCTGACCCGTGATCTGACTCTGACCCGTGATCTGACTCTGACCCGTGACCTGAAGCTGCCGTGACAGGCGGGTGTCACTGACCTGCCCCCGGGCCTGGAATCATTCTCCCTCCCTCACTGGTTCGGTGCTCTGACACTGCGACCTTTGACCCGCATCTGTAAGAGGCATCGATTGGAACATGTGTCCCCGCTTCCCCGCTGTCTGCCTTTAGGGGCCCTTGAGCATGCGCTGATTCTTAGAAATGGGGTGACGTACACATACTAGGAACTCCGGGCCTC
>NW_005371927.1:4418-5661 GCF_000412655.1 Myotis brandtii | reverse complement strand
CCTGACTCTGACCCGTGACCCTGACTCTGACCCATGACCTGACTCTACCATGACCCTGACTCTGACCAGTGACCCTGACTCTGACCCGTGACCTCACTCTGCCGTGACAGGCGGGTGTCACTGACCTGCCTCCGGGCCTGGAAGCATTCTCCCTCCCTCACCGGCTCGGCGTTAGGACTCTGCGACCTGTGACCTGCATCTGCAAGGAGGTTGTGTGTCCCCGAGTCCCCGTTGTCTGCCTTTAGCTGGGCTTCTGAGCATGCGCTGATTCTTAGAAATGGGGCGACGTACACATACTAGTAACTCCGGGCCTCGTCACTGTCCCCAAACCCTGACTTGCACATCAGTCACTCACTAGTTCCACGACTCAAGTGCACCTTTTCCATTGGATGAGCAGGCTGTCACTCCAAAAGGCCGCGTGCTCTGAGCTGTTGCCAACACCCCAAGAGCCGGATTTGGTACCGAGCCAGGCTCGGCTGCCTGCTGCTGGCGCCAGTCCTCCAGGGGCGGGTTCGCTGTGAGGAAAGACGGTTTATTCAGGAGCCAGCAGCCCCAGGACACTGGAGACTCTGTCGCAAAGGTCATCCCTTTTTTAAAATTTTTTTTCATGAATCCTCACCTCAGAATATTTTTATTCATTGCTTTTCAGAGAGAGTCAAAAGAAGGAGGGAGGGAGAGAGAGATAAAGGGAGAGAAACATTGATGTGAGAGAGACACTGCAACTGCTTGCCTCCCGTACACGTCCCGACTAAGGGGCAGGGAGTGAACCTGCAACCCAGGAATGTGCCCTCCACCAGGAATCGAACCCGAGACCATTTGGTGCTTGGGCCAACGCTCTAACCACTGACCACAGTGGCCAGGGTGCAAAGACCATCTTAACAAATGGACTCAGGCAGAGGTTTTGTAAGAGGAGGAGGGGGGGGGAGAACAAAGGGATGGAAGGAGGGGTTGAGAGTTCTCCACTGAGGGGATTGTCCGCAAACCCCATCTGTTCAGATCACAGGTCGAAGGTCAGCAAACCTCTGGCAGCCGGGATGTCCGGGGCCGGAGGCTGCTTCCTATGAATCCCTCCCTAGAATTCTTAAGAAAACAGGCTGATGTACGCAATCCCATGCTGCTCACAGATCATCCTTCACAGGAAAAACGATAAGGGAATGGGGGGTGGTGACTAGCTGACGTAGCTTCCCTGGCGCTAGAATATGATCCTGGGAAGGTCTGTCTGCGGCCGGCCTGCCTCGGGGGG
>NW_005371927.1:0-2197 GCF_000412655.1 Myotis brandtii | reverse complement strand
GCAATAAAAGGTGTGATTGTCTTGCCAGCGGAACCCGGGATGTCGCCACACTGGACAGCCGCTGCCATGAGAACCGTGGTCCTGGCCCTCGCCCTCCTGGGCACTGCAGCCTCCACGGCCGACAACTGTCCAGGTGAGCCAGGCACTAGGTGGGCTGGCCTGACCAAGGTCCCAGAGCCAAGAGCCTGGGCATGGACCACTGCGAGCCTCCTGCCGGGTCCTTCCAGAACATTCTTCTTCAGACTGAGGCTTAACCACCCTCTGCAGGGGCACCTGCCTCGGGGTCTTCCCACGAGGGGCACAGGTGGTGTGAGGGGGGGAGGCTGGAGAGCGCCCCCTCCCCCAGCCAGGGTCAGTGCAAGGTCGCACCCAGCGCTGGGAGCCTTGAGCCTCGGGGGACAGGCGGCCCCACTGCTCCCTGAGGTGTCATAGCAAGAGGGCAAGGGTCCCAGGGTCCCCACGAACCCTGACCTCCTTCCCTGGCTCAGGAGCTCTCAAGCGGGTGCCACCCCCTCCCTCCGGAGTCTCTGGCTGTGGGAGAGGCTAGGACCTGGGAGGGTTTCTGGTCACAACACCCTCCCTAGAGGCTTTTTATTTGTGATGGACGCACTTGAACTCTGAGAGGCAGGTCCATCTCTGGCTCCAGTTCTGCGGGGGCTGCTGTGTGTCCTCGGATCACAGGGACCCCCACCCTCCGCACCCTCCAGCCCGGGATTCCCAGGCCACGTGCCCGAGGAATGGGGGTGACACGCGGCACTGCCCCCGCCCCCCGCTGTCTCACAGATGCGGAGGCTGCACTCACTGGACGGGCCGCAGTGGGGGGAGCTCTTCCTAAGGTCTCACACATTTGCATCGGCCACTCTGACCCCCCAAAGCCTCCCTCTGCTCTCACTCTGCAGCCGGGCACAGAGCCCAGAGGGGCTGAGTGACTCCCCGAGGACACACAGCCTGAGGAGCGGGGTTCCCGGGTGCAGGTGGACCCCGAGGCCGGGCCCATCACCTGGGGGAGGACCGACCACAGGCTCAGCAGAGGAGGGACGCCTCCCCTCCAGGCTGGCCCTCCAGCTGAGGAAGGAGGCCCAGGCACAGCCATCTGCCAGGCCGGGTACCCACGGTGGCAGGTCCCTCGGGAGGGGGACGAGGGGGGGCAGCGGCCCAGGTCCTCACCCTGATGGTCACCCGCGCTTCTCTGCAGAAGTGAAGGTGCTGGGGCTGGAGGCCGACAAGCTCACCATCCTCCGGGGCTGCCCAGGGCTGCCCGGGGCCACGGGGCCCAAGGGAGAGGCAGGCGCCGAGGGCAGGAAAGGTGAGTTCCTCGAGGAGGGGGGCTGGGCCTCGTCCCTGCCCAGTGAGACCCGACAAGGCAGGGCCCCCAGCAGGTCTCAGGAGGGGCCTGGGGCTTGGTCCACTGGGGTGTGGGTCCCCGTGGGAGGGAGCTGGTCTCGGGCCACCACAGAGCTGCCGGGCCTGTGTGGGCGGCCAGCACGGCTCCTGGTGATGACGTACCCGCTGCGGGGGACCCGGCTGGACTGTCCTCCCTGCCCTCCCTGGTCCCAGCTGAGCCCGGGGGGCCTGTCTCCAGGGGCAACCACAGTTGGCCCGGCAGTCACAGCCAATGGAAACGCCGAGGGTCCCTGGACGAGGGCAGAGCTGGGCTCAGGCCTGGTCCCCTGGGAAGGCCCCTGGTCGCAGGTCCTGGTCTCTGACTGGACAGCGGGGACTAGGAGGGCTGGGGTCCGTGTCCCCTCCCTCTGGTTCCCCAGGGACAAACCTTGGGGCCTGAAGGGCCAGGGTCCCCAGAGTTTGCTCACTGACATGTTTGAATTTGCAGGAGATCCAGGCCCATCAGGAGTCCGTGGAAATGCGGGACCCCCCGGGCCCAAAGGTATTTCAGCAAAGAGCATGGAGGGTCCGGGCAGGACCCCCAACCCTTGGGCAGGGAGAGAGGCGGGGCACTTCCCGGGTGTCACATGGGAAAATTCCTAACCATAACCTAATGGTAAACATAAACCTATCCTTATCCTAAACACTAACCATAACCCTGTCCTTATTCCTAAATCCATCCTAATCCCTAAACCTAACAGTAACCTTGTACATAAACCTTTCTATATCCCAAACCCTAACACTAACCCTATCCGCATCCATAACCCAAAACTTAACCCTAAACCTAACCCTATCCCTAACCCTAATCCTAACC
>NW_005371926.1:24267-24916 GCF_000412655.1 Myotis brandtii | reverse complement strand
CCATATCCACCAGGGACACCCAGGGTGAAGTTCTCAGTTCCGGGGACAGGCCAAGACCATGGCCCCATTGGCCACTGATTTCTCCCCCATGGTCCTGCCTCACTAGGGGAAAAGCCCTCAGAGGTGATGGGACCACGTCTACCAGACCAGAGAGGACGGGACTCTCACCCCCTGAGGCTGAGCATGCACAGGGCTCTCAGCAGGTCCCAGGAGGCCTCCAGGGCTGACCCTGAGCAACAGGGGAGGGCCTCGCCTGAGCCTCCTCCAAGGAGCATTCTGGAGACAAGTCATCAGCCAACCATGTCTAACAAGGACCGGGTCAGAGACCCTCCTCTGGCACCACCCCCCTTGGGGGTAAGGATGAGGATGGCCGATGCAGAGCCTCTTCCTGTCACGTTCCATCCCAGGCTTGATTCAGACTCAGAGAGAAGCCCGGGGAGGGGGGAGGGTCCTGTACCTGTTGTTGTTGAAAGAGAGGCAGGTAGGGATGACATTGTGGAAGAGGTTGTCCATGAGTCTGAAAGGGAGAACAGAGAGAAAGGCCATGGTGAGGCCTCAGGAAAGGAGTCCTTCCCAAAAGGGTGGGTCAGTCAGCGTGACTTTCCCATGTGCCTCCTGCACGTGCTCCCTGCCTGTCCACAAGCCTCCC
>NW_005371926.1:18672-20510 GCF_000412655.1 Myotis brandtii | reverse complement strand
TGACCCTGAGCAACAGGGGAGGGCCTCGGCTGAGCCTCCTCCAAGGAGCATTCTGGAGACAAGTCATCAGCCAACCATGTCTAACAAGGACCAGGTCAGAGACCCTCCTCTGGCCCCACCCCACATAGGGGTAAGGATGAGGATGGCCGATGCAGAGCCTCTTCCTGTCACGTTCCATCCCAGGCTTGATTCAGACTCAGAGAGAAGCCCGGGGAGGGGGGAGGGTCCTGTACCTGTTGTTGTTGAAAGAGAGGCAGGTAGGGATGACATTGTGGAAGAGGTTGTCCATGAGTCTGAAAGGGAGAACAGAGAGAAAGGCCATGGTGAGGCCTCAGGAAAGGAGTCCTTCCCAAAAGGGTGGGTCGGTCAGGGTGACTTTCCCATGTGCCTCCTGCACGTGCTCCCTGCCTGTCCACAAGCCTGCCGCTCGGCTGGGTCATCCGGGTCGAAGGCCTGGGAGAGACCAGCCGCATCCCTCCACGTCTCTGACCGCCATATTCCACCCAAACAGAAGGCCTTTCCCATCTCTCCCCCATGAGCCAGGCAAGGACTGGTGGCTTGAGGTGTTAGCCTGACTCTGAAGCTTGGATAGAAAGAGTCAGGGCCTGGTGCCTGATCCTGTAGGCAACGACAGGTCCTGGTACCCAGAGGACCCTCATCACACGCTCACTGACATCCCCGGGCTCTGTCTCTGCCACCTAGGAATGCGCGTGTGACCATCCTGGCCCTCAGGGTGCGGTAGGTGTGAGAGGAGGAAAGCAGCCAGAAGCCTGCTGTCCCGTCATCAGAAAGCCAGTGGGCATCAGTGTCCACTATCCCACAAAACCCTCCTCTGCCTGGACTCACGGGGCCACCTTCATGGAAGGAAAGGCACTTCTTGATCATCGGCCGCTCTCTCCAGGGACAGTCTCTAAGTGTCTGATGAGAACTCAAAAGGAGGATAGACAGACCGAGTCTCTGGAATCACACCCTCTTACCACCACAGTTAAGGAGACAGAGGGCAAATGTGTGGTCCAGATGGGCTTGAAAGAGCCATTGATCAGTTAGGGAATGCGGACCAGGAGAGGTGGGCAGGACAGAGGGACATCCAAGGAGAGGGGCAGGGACTGTGGAGGCCTGAGTAGCTTTGGAAAACAAAAGGACAGTCAGGCACCAAGCTCCCACGGGCCCGGCCCAGATCCCCGGTAGATGACCCTCAACTTCTACACACAGAGCTGAAGTCGTGCACATGGCCTCGCGGTGGACGCAGAGGTGCTGCCCAGAAACTTGCAGTCCTTCCAAATCGACGCCCTCTGTCCCTTTGCCATGGCCTGCCTCCCAGAACCCAAGGACTTCCTGTACATTGTATGGAAGCCAGTGCCATGCCTGGGACAGGCAACCAGGACGCTGGTGTTGAACACACAAAATAAACGAGGAATGAACCCACCAAATAGGGTCAGTCAATGTGCACACTGATGTTTCAGCCTTGACCCATTCTGTTATTGAGAGTTTACACCAATATTTAGAGTTTTCCATGGGGTCCAATACCCCATCCACAAGGCCCCCAGTGACTCCTTGCATTCATTGGCCACCTGCCAGCTCCCACCTAACCCTGCTTCCTCCCACTTTCTCTGTCCTTCACAAAGGAACTCTGTGCTCTCAGGTTATCCCCTCTGCTTCACTATATTGGAGCCCCCAGGTGACACCATCCTCACAGAGGGGAGGTGCTTACCAAATCGAACACCCAGGGGCCCGCTACCCTGGAAGGAAGCCCCAGGCACCATCCAGGTGGCAGTGACCTGGCTCTAGGGCCACAGGGACACGTCGTCCATGTCTGTGCTGAGCTCCAAGCCCGAGAC
>NW_005371926.1:17577-18611 GCF_000412655.1 Myotis brandtii | reverse complement strand
AAAGCAGCCAGAAGCCTGCTGTCCCGTCATCAGAAAGCCAGTGGGCATCAGTGTCCACTATCCCACAAAACCCTCCTCTGCCTGGACTCACGGGGCCACCTTCATGGAAGGAAAGGCACTTCTTGATCATCGGCCGCTCTCTCCAGGGACAGTCTCTAAGTGTCTGATGAGAACTCAAAAGGAGGATAGACAGACCGAGTCTCTGGAATCACACCCTCTTACCACCACAGTTAAGGAGACAGAGGGCAAATGTGTGGTCCAGATGGGCTTGAAAGAGCCATTGGTCAGTTAGGGAATGCGGACCAGGAGAGGTGGGCAGGACAGAGGGACATCCAAGGAGAGGGGCAGGGACTGTGGAGGCCTGAGTAGCTTTGGAAAACAAAAGGACAGTCAGGCACCAAGCTCCCACGGGCCCGGCCCAGATCCCCGGTAGATGACCCTCAACTTCTACACACAGAGCTGAAGTCGTGCACATGGCCTCGCGGTGGACGCAGAGGTGCTGCCCAGAAACTTGCAGTCCTTCCAAATCGACGCCCTCTGTCCCTTTGCCATGGCCTGCCTCCCAGAACCCAAGGACTTCCTGTACAGTGTATGGAAGCCAGTGCCATGCCTGGGACAGGCCACCAGGACCCTGGTGTTGAACACACAAAATAAACGAGGAATGAACCCACCAAATAGGGTCAGTCAATGTGCACACTGATGTTTCAGCCTTGACCCATTCTGTTATTGAGAGTTTACACCAATATTTAGAGTTTTCCATGGGGTCCAATACCCCATCCACAAGGCCCCCAATGACTCCTTGCATTCATTGGCCACCTGTCAGCTCCCACCTCGCCCTGCTTCCTCCCACTTTCTCTGTCCTTCACAAAGGAACTCTGTGCTCTCAGGTTATCCCCTCTGCTTCACTATATTGGAGCCCCCAGGTGACACCATCCTCACAGAGGGGAGGTGCTTACCAAACCGAACACCCAGGGGCCAGCTACCCTGGAAGGAAGCCCCAGGCACCATCCAGGTGGCAGTGACCTGGCTCTGGG
>NW_005371926.1:8802-14830 GCF_000412655.1 Myotis brandtii | reverse complement strand
CAGAGGTGCTGCCCAGAAACTTGCAGTCCTTCCAAATCGACGCCCTCTGTCCCTTTGCCATGGCCTGCCTCCCAGAACCCAAGGACTTCCTGTACATTGTATGGAAGCCAGTGTCATGCCTGGGACAGGCCACCAGGACCCTGGTGTTGAACACACAAAATAAACGAGGAATGAACCCACCAAATAGGGTCAGTCAATGTGCACACTGATGTTTCAGCCTTGACTCATTCTGTTATTGAGAGTTTACACCAATATTTAGAGTTTTCCATGGGGTCCAATACCCCATCTACAAGGCCCCCAATGACTCCTTGCATTCATTGGCCACCTGTCAGCTCCCACCTCGCCCTGCTTCCTCCCACTTTCTCTGTCCTTCACAAAGGAACTCTGTGCTCTCAGGTTATCCCCTCTGCTTCACTATTTTGGAGCCCCCAGGTGACACCATCCTCACATAGGGGAGGTGCTTACCAAACCGAACACCCAGGGGCCAGCTACCCTGGAAGGAAGCCCCAGGCACCATCCAGGTGGCAGTGACCTGGCTCTAGGGCCACAGGGACATCTCGTCCATGTCTGTGCTGAGCTCCAAGCCCGAGACCGGTTCCACACACAGGGACTCCCTCAAGGCCAAGCCCCAGGCCAGGAGGTCAGCTTTCGAATCGCTCTGGTATTCATCACCATCCTGGGAAAGGAGCCTGGACGTCCTGTCCTGCCAGGTCTAAGGATGCTCCAAGGTAGGGAGCTCCAGCAGTGCCCACCGAGGTGAGCAGGACTGCCTCCCCCATATCCACCAGGGACACCCAGGGTGAAGTTCTCAGCTCCGGGGACAGGCCAAGACCATGGCCCCACTGGCCACTGATTTCTCCCCCATGGTCCTGCCTCACTTGAGGAAAAGCCCTCATCGGGGATGGGACCACGTCTGCCAGACCGGAGAGGACTGGCACTCTCACCCCGTGAGGCTGAGCATGCACAGGGCTCTCAGCAGGTCCCAGGAGGCCTCCAGGGCTGACCCTGAGCAACAGGGGAGGGCCTCGGCTGAGCCTCCTCCAAGGAGCATTCTGGAGACAAGTCATCAGCCAACCATGTCTAACAAGGACCGGGTCAGAGACCCTCCTCTGGCACCACCCCCCTTGGGGGTAAGGATGAGGATGGCCGATGCAGAGCCTCTTCCTGTCACGTTCCATCCCAGGCTTGATTCAGACTCAGAGAGAAGCCCGGGGAGGGGGGAGGGTCCTGTACCTGTTGTTGTTGAAAGAGTGGCAGGTAGGGATGCCATTGTGGAAGAGGTTGTCCATGAGTCTGAAAGGGAGAACAGAGAGAACCAGGAGGTCAGCTTTCGAATCGCTCTGGGATTCATCACCATCCTGGGAAAGGAGCCTGGACGTCCTGTCCTGCCAGGTCTAAGGATGCTCCAAGGTAGGGAGCTCCAGCAGTGCCCACCGAGGTGAGCAGGACTGCCTCCCCCATATCCACCAGGGACACCCAGGGTGAAGTTCTCAGCTCCGGGGACAGGCCAAGACCATGGCCCCACTGGCCACTGATTTCTCCCCCATGGTCCTGCCTCACTTGAGGAAAAGCCCTCAGAGGTGATGGGACCACGTCTGCCAGACCGGAGAGGACTGGCACTCTCACCCCGTGAGGCTGAGCATGCACAGGGCTCTCAGCAGGTCCCAGGAGGCCTCCAGGGCTGACCCTGAGCAACAGGGGAGGGCCTCGGCTGAGCCTCCTCCAAGGAGCATTCTGGAGACAAGTCATCAGCCAACCATGTCTAACAAGGACCAGGCCAGAGACCCTCCTCTGGCCCCACCCCCCATAGGGGTAAGGATGAGGATGGCCGATGCAGAGCCTCTTCCTGTCACGTTCCATCCCAGGCTTGATTCAGACTCAGAGAGAAGCCCGGGGAGGGGGGAGGGTCCTGTACCTGTTGTTGTTGGAAGAGAGGCAGGTAGGGATGACATTGTGGAAGAGGTTGTCCATGAGTCTGAAAGGGAGAACAGAGAGAAAGGCCATGGTGAGGCCTCAGGAAAGGAGTCCTTCCCAAAAGGGTGGGTCAGTCAGCGTGACTTTCCCATGTGCCTCCTGCACGTGCTCCCTGCCTGTCCACAAACCTCCTGCTCGGCTTGGTCTTCGGGTTGAATTCTGGGAGAGACCAGCCGCATCCCTCCACGTCTCTGACCGCCATGTTCCTCCCCATCAGAAAACCTTTCCCATCTCTCCCCCAAGAGCTAGGCAACGACTAGTGTGTTGAGCTGTTAGCCTGACTCTGAAGCTTAGATAGAAAGAGTCAGGGCCTGGTGACTGATCCTGTAGGCAATGACAGGTTCTGGTACCCAGAGGACCCTCATCACACGTTCACTGACATCCCCGGGCTCTGTCTCTGCCTCCTTGGGATGTGGGTATGACCATGCCAGCCCTCAGAGTGGGGCTTGTGTGAGAGGAGGGGAGAAGCCAGCGCCTGCTGTCCCGTCATCAGAAAGCTAGTGGGCATCATTGTCCACTATCCCACAAAGCCCTCCTCAACCTGGAGCCACGGGGCCACCTTCATGGAAGGGGAGGTACTTCTTGACCATGGGCCGCCCTCCCCCGGGTGGCCCCCAAGTATCTGATGAGAACTCAGAAGGAAGATGGACAGACAGAGTCTTTGGAATCCCCCACCCCCATAGATAAAGAGTCAGACTCTAAAATTTTCATCCACATGGGGTTCAAAGTGCCATGGGTCAGCTGGAGAGGGCTGACAGGCAGAGGGGGGCAGGAGAGAGGGACATCACAGGACAGGTGGCTGGGACTCACCTGGCCAGGTTGTGGAGGAATGAGTAGCTGTAGGAAAAGAAAGGACAGTCAGACACCAAGCTCCCAGGAGCCTGGCCCAGATCCTGGATTGATGAACCTCAGCTTCTACTCACGGAGCTGATGCCGTGCACATGGTCTCACTGTGGACACAGAGGTGCTGCCCGGGACCTCACAGTCCTTCCCAAGCCACGCCCTCTGTCCTTTTGCCTTGGCCTGCCTCCTGCTACCTGAGGACTTCCTGTCCAATTTATGGAAGCCAGTGTCATACCTGGGACAGGCCACCAGGGCCCTGGTGTTGACCCCACAGAATGAACCGGGAATGACCTAGCAAATGTTGTCAATAAATGTGCACACTACTGTTTCAGTCTTGATGCATTCTGATATTGAGAATTTATACCAATTTCTAGAGTTTTCCATGGGGTCATAATACCCCAGCCCCAAGGCCCCCATTGGTTCCTTCCATTCATTGGCCACCTGCCATCTCCCATCTCCCCCTGCTCCCTCCCACTCTCTCTGTCCTTCACAAAGGACCTGTGCTCTCAGGTTGTCCCCTCTGCATCACTATCTTGAAACCCCCAGGTGACACCGTCCTCACAGAGAGGAGGTGCTTACCAACCCTCACACCCAGGGGCCAGCTGCCCTGCAAGGAATCTCCAGACACCCTCCAGGTGGCAGTGAGCTGGCTCCGGGGCCACAGGGACACCTCTTCCATGTCTGTGCTGAGCTTCAGGCCCGAGGCAGGTTCCAGACACAGGGACTCCCTCACAGCGAACCCTCAGGCCAGGCGGTCAGCTTTGGACACGCCGAGAGAATCATCTCCATCACGGGCAAAGGAGCCGGGACATCCTGTCCTGCCAGCTCTAAGGATGCTCCCAGGTAGGGAGCCCCAGGATTGCCCAGGGCGGTAGCAGGACTGCCCCCCCATATCCACCAGGGCTACCCAAGGTGGAGGTCCACGGCTCTGGAGACAGGCCAAGACCATGGCCTCCTTGGCCACTTATTCCTTCTCCTCGGTCCTGCCTCACTTGAGGCAAAGCCAGCGGAGTTGATGGGACCAAGTCTGCCAGACAGGAGAGGACGGGCATCCTCATCCCCTGAGGCTGAGCATGCACAGGGCTCTCAGCAGGTCCCGGGAGGCCTCCAGGGCTGACCCTGAGCAACGGGGGAGGGCCTGGGCTGAGCATCCACCAAGGAGCACACTGGAGACACGTCATCAGCCAACCATGTCTAAGAAGGACTTGGTCAGAGACCCTTCCCTGGCCCCACGCCCCTAAGGGATAAGGATGAGGATTGCTCATGTGGAGCCTCTTTCTGTCATTTTTCATCCCAGGCGTGATTCAGAAGCAGAGAGGAGCCCTGGGTGGGTGATAGGATGATGTACATTTTGTTCTCAGTGAGGCAGCTGTGGCATGAGCTGGCCATGTGTCTGGAAGGGACAACAAAGAGAATATTCGTGAGGCATCTCTGGTAGCAGACCTTCCTTAATCTTGTGTCAGAACCATGACCGCTCCCCATGCCCGTCCTGCTTCTTGCTCTGTGTGTGCACCAGCCTCCTGCTCAGCTGGGTCATCAGCAAGGATGGTCCCGCTGGAGAGGAGCCTCCCCCTCCACATCTCTAGTTCGGCCTGTGCGCCTGCATTACCCACCCGGCGTGTCCCTTCCTGAGCCAGGTCCTCGCTGGCAAGACTGTGGGGCGGCCCCGACTCTGCATCTTCGTCAGAAAAGTCAGTGGACGTGGTCGAGGACCTGGCGCAACCACAGGTCCTGCTGCCCGAGACCGCGCCTAGGACGGTGAGCAGGAGCGCCCGCCTGACCCCGCACAGGCCCCCAGGGCGGAGCTGCATGGCTCCGGGCAGGTCCTCCTGCTGGGCAGCTCGCTGGCTCCTCCGTGGGCCTGGGTGACCTCAGGCAAAGCCTGGGAAGGTGCCAGGGCCCCTGCCAGGCTGGGAGGACAGCAGCCGGGGCCTGAGCAGGCACCTGCCATCCTGCTGGTCGAAGGACGCGCCCCGTGACCGTCCATGGCGGTGAGTAGGCGGCCACCCTGCCCTGCTCGGGGCTTCTTGCTGTGGTTCCCTAGGAGCACAACCCGCCCTCCTCCGACATGTTCCTCTTACGTTTCATGCTTTAGGCCCTTTGGGGTGCGTCCCAGTCCATCCCGATAGCCCCTCCACTCACCGGACTCCTCCCGTGTGTCCTCAGAGTGAGTTGTGGGGAAAGGGCAGTGGCTGCTCTCCCACCAAGCTGCTAGGACTTCCGGGGAGAAATGCCCTCGGGGTGCTCCCTGGAGAGGCTGTGGGCCACCTGCCCCTCCTCTCGGCAGCCGCTGGGCAGTGCTGCGATCTCTGGGGCATGGCACCCGTCACTCCCCCAGGCTGAGGATCCCCTGTGCCTCCTGGAGTCTGGGAGGGGCTCGGGCACATCTCTGGGGCTCACTCTTGGCTTGGAGCTTGGTGCACAGGTGCCCCCTGGCGCCCCAGGTCTGTGGGGCAGAGCTGGCGGGGTCAGCAGGTCTGTGCCAAAGGAGGGGCTGCCCTGGGCTCTCAGCCAGAGTCACAGGCTCCTGCTGACCCGGCCTTGACGGGCTCTTCCCAACCCCTGGGACGCAGAGAGTGTAGGACCTCCGTCCCAGCCGCGCCCCTGTGTCCCCCGAGGACAGAATGGAAGTTGAGCTGCTGAGTAAACGCCACCTTTCTCATCGGGGTTTTGCCTTCCTGTGTGACTTTGCAAAAGTCAACAAACGTGCTTAGCCTCCAGTTCTTTCACTTTAGAAGGCGGTTTGGCCCTGGCTGGTGTGGCTCCGTGGATAGAGCGCTGGCCTGTGGGCTGAAGGGTCCCAGGTTCAATTCGTGATCAGGGCACATGCCCAGGTGGCGGGCCCCATCCCCAGAGAGGGGCGTGCAGAAGGCAGCCAATACATGATTCTCTCTCATTATTGATGTTTCTCTCTCTCTCCCTCTCCCTTCCTCTCTGAAATAAATAAAAACATTCTATTTAAAAAAGAAGGAAAGGAGGGTGTCCCCAGCTGGTCTGCTGGTGGCCCCATGCGGTGCACACACATCCCCACCAGGCCCCGAGGGCGTGGTCTGGGTGCTGCTTTCATGAAAGCCATTTCCCGGGAACTTCATCTTCAGAGCTTCCCTGGAGGCCTGGGGCAGGAGTGCGGGCTAGAAGGTCTCTGGAAATCAGGGTATTTTTGCCCTGTCCTCTGACATTCATGAATTAGCAAAAGGGACATCAGAGAAGG
>NW_005371926.1:5009-8438 GCF_000412655.1 Myotis brandtii | reverse complement strand
CTGTCCCGCCTGCCCCCGCTGCCTGGCTGGTGCCCTGGGCGACAGGAGTGACCGAGCCAGAGCTGCCAGCCGAGCGCCGCTGAGGGCCGTGCAGGGCCGGCTTCCCACCCATTGTCCGGGCTCACCCCACGGCCACGCGGAGGCCTGGCGCCCCTTCCCTCGCTGCAGGAGCCTTTCTGAGACCAGTGGCCCCCGGCCTCGTCTAACCACGACCCTGGCCTTTCTCAGGCGGAAACAACCAGAAAAGCGCTTCCTTCCCAAATCCGCGCGAGTGGGGTTTGCCCGTGAGCTGAGCAGCCGCAGAGGAGACAGTACCTGCGTGGAGGACGCGGCCCAGCAGCAGACACATTGCCAGGGTGACCCTGGGGAGCCCCATGGTGCCGGCTCTGCTGGGAACACGGACGCCTCAATATTTATGGGTTCCAGCCGCCAGGAGGCGTGTCCAGGGCATGACCTTCCTATTGATGCCATAAATCAACATGAGGAAGCGTAACGGTCCCGGCTGAGCTGTGGGAAGACGAGGGTGTGTGCGATCGATGCCGCTCAGATCATCGGGCTGCTCCCCACCTGCCACCGCGCGGACCTGAGGGACCCGCTTCCAACTTCCTCCTGGCGCGCGGCCCGCGGGGCCCCAACTTCGCCCCCGAGGACTCAGGTGAACTCGTGGGAAGGCGGCTCGAGCAGGATGTGGACTGCTGGGCAAACAGCCCCGGTGCCAAAGGGAAGGCCCCTCTCTGGGCCAGGCGGGCCTGGCAGGGCCACACACTGGTCCCTGGCCTGGGAGACCGAGGGCAGCATTCACGCAGATGGGGCAGGAGGAGCAGGGGCGAGTCCACAGAGGCCGAGGCCGTGGCTGGACAGGCGGCAGCCCCGGCGTCTGGACCTCACACTATTCCCACAGCACAGGGCCGAGGACCGGGGCTTCAGCCGGACCACCTGACATCTCACGGGGTTTCGGATCCTGCTCTTGGCGGTCATGGGGCTGGGACGGACCTCAAAACCCACAAAACCAGCCCTGACCTCCCCCTGCCTTGTGCACAGCCCTTCTCCTGGTTTTTTTGTAAACACTACTTTTAAATATATTGATTTCAGAGAGGAAGGGAGAGGGAGAGAGAGAAACATCAATGATGAGAGAGAATCATGGATCAGCTGCCTCCTGCACACTCCACACTGGGGATCGAGCCCCTAACCTGGGCCTGTGCCCTGACCGGGAATCAAACCCTGACCTCCAGTTCATAGGTCGATGCTCAACCAATGAGTCACACCAGCTGGGCTATTTATTTATTTTTTTATGAAGGAAAATTATTGTGTGTTTTTTGTTGTTATTGTATTTATTTGTTTAATTTTTTAAAGTATTTTTTATTGTTGATAGTATTACAGATATCTCTCCCATCCCCCTTGGAGGTATTAATGCCACTTGCCGTGGGAACCTGCAGAAAAGCACCCAAATCCGACGGCAGGAGCAGTTTCCCTGAGACAGGAACCCCTACAGGAGTCACCACACCCAAGAGTGGGGAGACCGGACGGGGAACCAGGCCTGAGTGAGCAAGAGGCACGAGGGTCCCGCCAGCAGACCCTGAGCCGCCGTGGACAGCCCGGCTCGGACCGGGATCGTCGTCCTGAGAGCGGGCGAGATTTCCCCGATGCACGCCTTCCCGTGGCTGACCTGTCCTTGTTCCCTGTGGGATCGGGCCTAAACTGGCAGTCGGACATCCCTCTCACAGTCCGGGAATGCTCACTCCCAACAGTTCACCAGCCTGCCTGCCTGCCTGATTGCCCCTAACCGTTTCTGCCTGCCAGCCTGATCACCCCTTAACCACTCCCCTGCCAGCATGATCAACACCTAACTATTCCCCTGCCAACCCAATCACCCCCAACTGCCCTTCACTGCAGGACTGATTGCCCCCAACTGCCCTCCCTGCCAGCCAGTCACCCCTAACTGCCCTCCCCTGCCGGCCTAGT
The DNA here is from genome assembly GCF_000412655.1 of Myotis brandtii. Classification (NCBI taxonomy): domain Eukaryota; kingdom Metazoa; phylum Chordata; class Mammalia; order Chiroptera; family Vespertilionidae; genus Myotis; species Myotis brandtii. The sequence goes on along the minus strand of NW_005371926.1, from coordinate 6,476 downwards.
CGCCTTCAACTGCCCTCCCCTGCTGGCCATCTTGTGACCACATGGGGGTGACCATGTTGTGCGAGAGTGTGACGGTCAATTTGCATATTACCTCTTTATTATATAGGATGTCCCCCATACATGTAACTCTTAACAAAGAGCAACAGGGAGAAGGGACTCACACAGGCTGAAATCATTTCTTTAGTAAAACTAAAAATAGCCCGGCTGGCGTGGCTCAGTGGTCGAGCATCGACCTAGGAACTAGGAGGTCAGGGTTCATTCCCGGTCAGGGCACAGGCCCGGGCTGCGGGCTTGATCCCCAGTGTGGGGCGTGCAGGAGGCCGCCGATCAATGATTCCCTCTCATCATTGATGTTTCTATCTCTCCCTTCCTCTCTGAGATCAATAAAAATATATTTTAAAAAATAAAAATAAAAAAGGGGTCACAGGTCCCCCCCCCCTCAGCTGAGAGTCGGCTGTGCCCAGTGCGCTCAGGTGGCAGGTGTGGCCGGGAAGGTGCCCCGGGCCCCCCCTGGAGAGCGGGGCCACATGGGGCTCGGGAAGCCGTCAGACCCACCGCTTTGCTCACCCGCAGCCCTGCCAGCCTTGCCGTGGCCGTGACGAGTGGTGTTGAAACAACAACAAAGACTCAAATCCAAGGAAACTGGAACAAAGGAAGGGGCTCTGAGGACGCAGGGCAGTGACGAGCCGCAGCTCTCGCCAAACCAGAGGAACAAAAGTGGGAGGGGTCAGCCGAGCCCGAGAGCCGCGGCCAGAATGGGCCCCTTGTGCGCGGCCGGAGGAGGAAGCCAGGCTGGGGCCGCCCCGCAGGTGAGTTCCTTGAGTGAGAAGGGGTTCATTCACATTTCCTTCTTCCTGTTACACACGAGGCCCCCAGAGCCAGCGTGTGTGAGTGTGTGCGTGCATGTGCATGCATGTATGGTGCCTGTATGTGCATGAGTGTGTGTGCATGTGTGTGTGCACACATGTGCATGCATGTATGGTGCCTGTGTGTACATGAATGAGTTTGTGCATGTCTGTTTGTGTGTGTACACATGTACATGTATGTATGGAGCCTTGTCTGTACCTGAATGCGTTTGTGTGTGCATGCGCACACAGTACATGCATGCACAGTGACTTGTGTGCATGAGTTTGTGTGTGTGCATATATGTTCATGCATGTGTGGTGCCTGTGTGCACATGAGTTTGTGTATGTGTGCATGTATGTACATGCATGTATGGTGCCTAGAGTGCATGAGTTTGTGTGTGCATACATGTACGTGCATGTACTATGCCTGTGCGTGCATGAGTGTGTGTGTGTGTGTGTGCGTGTGTGTGCACATGCTTTCCCCAGAAGACACCTGACTGACCACTTCAGCGGTGGAAATGGGTGGCGCTGGGGGGATGGCTTTCCCGCAGCTTTGCAGGTGCCTCTGTGCAGCTCAGAGATGAGCAGCAGGGGGTCCAGCCGGGGGCGGGGGGGCGCGGGG
>NW_005371926.1:1728-3542 GCF_000412655.1 Myotis brandtii | reverse complement strand
GTTTTGAGTTATATTTGTATAAATATTTGTATTTAAGATGCAAATGTGAAATCACTCCAGTACATGGGCTGCCCGCGCTGGGCCTGGTGGGGGACTGCCCTGGGGGACTCCCTGGTTCTGGGGGGCCTTGTAGAGGCTGTGGAAGGTCCTTGATATTTTGGGGGGTGAGGTCCCCAGATCTCATAAGTGTCTGATGGCACCCACTTTAGAAAAGTCTAGGGTTTGACAGAACAGCAGCCAGAACTCCAAGGCCCGCAGCCAACACCACAGCCTCGTCTTCCTTCTCCTTCCCCCCATTTCACAGATGAGAGCACAGAGTTTCAGGAAGTCAAACCAAGGGGTCCGGGCCTCCTGTCACCACCAGAGCCAACCAAGCAGAGACAGGGTTGAATCCTACATGAGCGTTTATTCCAGTCCTGTCGGCAGCACAGGGAGCAGGGGGTCACCCACAAAAATCCACTCTGCCCCCCCATCAGCCACTGCTTATATTGGGGAGAAGGACAGAGATCACATGGGGAGCAGGCAAAGGGCATGGCAGATGGCAGTTTACGTTTTACACGCTTGGCCTTGCGAGAGGCACAGTCAACGTCGTCATAACGGTGAACGTCTAGTGTCATTCCCGATCGGGCTCCACTCCGCAGGGCTCTGCGCTCTCGGGAGGTCAAGCTACATGCCGACCTTATTGTGAGCAGCTCACACCTGCAGCCACAAGCCGGGGGAGGGGGTGCTCCTCGAATCCCACCTCCCGGGAGCCGCCCGCACCCACTGACCGAGCCGGTTGCCTTTGTAGGAAATGAGCCTGAGGCCCGTCCCAGCCCCTGGCACATCACCCTGTGTGCGTCTTCACCTGGCGAACCTCTTACGGGATTTCCCACGGCCCCGGCTGTGCTGGAACTGACCGCCCCGAGGGGTCACCAGGAGGTTAATGCTCATTGTCCACGGCCATCAATCACCCTAACGCAGTGGTCGGCAAACTCATTAGCCAACAGAGCCAAATATCAATAGTACAACATTTGAAATTTCTTTTGAGAGCCAAATTTTTTAAACTTAAACTATATAGATAGGTACATTGTTATTTACTTAATTAGGGTACTCCTAAGGCTTAGGAAGAGCCACACTCAAGGGGCCAAAGAGCCGCATGTGGCTCACGAGCCACAGTTTGCCAACCACTGACCTAGTGCGTGGATGGCGGGAAACCACCTCCCCAGTGGCTCTGTTAGGGGTGACTCTGATTCCCAAAAGTCTCCCAGACAAAGTCCACCAGCCGCTCCTGGGGCCACGCCCGCACTATCAGGGGCTCCCCGACCCGCTGAGATGTGTGGAACGGGAGGGATAATAAATTTCCACTTAGCGAAGCCGGCGTTTGCTGGAGACGCCATAAACCGCCCGCTGCTGCCCCTGATAATTGTTAATAGGGGGCAATTATGAGCTACCGTTTACCCAGACCGTTCTGTCCTCCACGGAAATCTGAAAATCTCGAGAAGCGGTTGGTCCAACCCCGTGTTCTAAGGACCCACACTTCCTGCTCATTCAGCTCATGGAGCCGCTAAGACTGTTCATGTTTTGAGCAACTTCTGTTGCAATAAATAGAAAAGTTGCAGATGTTCTCAAATCTTAGGTCACAGAATCAGGGGGTCTGGGAGGGTTGGGAGCCCTGCCAGGCGCTCAGGTAATTCTGAGGCAGGTGGTCGAGGCAGGTCGCTGCCCTGCCTGGGTTCAGGGCCATCCCCTCCCCATGGCGATGCCCTGGGCTGAGCCACACCTGGTGGAGGGACACCTGGGGTGAGGCTAACAGTTCCAGCCCCTCCTCCATG
>NW_005371926.1:0-978 GCF_000412655.1 Myotis brandtii | reverse complement strand
GAACCCTGACCTCCTGGTTCATAGGTTGATGCTCAGGCACTGAGCCACGCCGGCCGGGCTGTAGGATCATATTTTTCCTTTGTATGATGGGGACCCTCGTTGCTCCCTAATTACTGCTCATCACTTGTGTGTGAGATTTGGAGCTGGAAACTCTACAGACACAAAGATTTTGGAGGTCGTGTCCCCGAGGACGGAGGGTGCTGCAGGGGGAAGAGACGGCAAGGTCTGTGGGGCAGAAGTAAAGGGTGTCCCAAAATTCATGCCAGAAGTAATTTTGATAGAAAACACAGGTTTATAGTTAAAAATTGTACATTTTTTAATTGATTCATAAAGTATACAGTATAGGGTTATGTAGGGAATAGCACATCGGGTAAATGGCCTCCACGGCTTTGCTGGCACATACACAAAGCCGTGGTCTTCATTGGTCTTCATTGTCCCTGCTCCTGGGCCATCATTGGTACTTGGTAATGCTTATCAAGTTGAAGGGATTGAAATCAAAGGGCAACAGATATTAGAATCTGATTCAATAAACCAAGTAAAATTAGGCTTTTATTTTGTTGTTGTTGTTGTTGTTGTTAATGCTCACGCAAAATTCAAATCTTGCGTGAATTTTGGGACACCCTTTACAAAAGGGTCTTAAAGACTGAAGTCAAGGCCAGCCAGAGTGGCTCAGTGATTGGGCGTCAACTTAGGAACCAGGAGGTCACGTTTCAATTCCTGGTCAGGACACAGGCCTGGGTTGTGGGCTCGATACCCAGTGTGGGGCATGCAGGAGGCAGCTGGTCCATGATTCTCTCTCATCATTGATGTTTCTCTCTCTCCCTCTCCCTCTCCCTTCCTCTCTGACATCAAAAAACATATATTTTATAAAAAAGCAGAAAGTCCCGGATGGACGCCCAGGGTCCTTGGATGCGCCTTGGAGGGGACATGGGAGCTGGGAGTGTTATGCCCAGAGTTCGGGGTCCCCAATAATCAACC
>NW_005371925.1:0-221 GCF_000412655.1 Myotis brandtii | reverse complement strand
AGATACCTAGGAAGAAACTTAACTAAGGAGGTAAAAGACCTGTACTCAGAAAACTACAGGACATTGAAGAAAGAGATAGAGGAAGACATAAACAAATGGAAGAACATACTGTAGTCATGGATTGGTAGAATCAACATCATTAAAATGACCATACTACCCAAAGCAATCTATAGATTCAATATATTCCCCATTTAAATACCAACAGCATACATCAGAGACCT
>NW_005371924.1:0-899 GCF_000412655.1 Myotis brandtii | reverse complement strand
CCAGAATTTAAAAGACACATTTTTCTCTGGGCCTCCATAGAATTTAATAATAAAATGTAACTCTTGAAGTCAGCGTTGCAGTTCAGCCTCTGCTCCGGCAGGGTGCTGTAACTGTAGTCGCTGGCCATGGAAGTTGGCACTGCAGTTCAGCCTTTGCTTCGTCAGGGTGCTGTAGCTGTAGTCAGCTGGCCAGCTTAATAAAGGCTCTTAAATTTAAATTCTGAGTTGGTGGTCTATCTCGCTGAGTGAACCCAAAGCATTCGGAGGCCCCAGCGAGATCCCTGGCAGGGGTGAGAGGGACCCCTTATTTAGGGCAGGAGCCTCTCCCCCAGCAGGGGTGTGAGGGACCCCCTATTTAAGGCAGGAGGCTCTCCCCCATTTATCGCCAGGCACGCAGCGAGATACCCCATATCCCTGTGGGGAACGACTACCAAGGAGGCCTCCAGTCTCCGTCCCGGGTATCAGGGAGCCGGAGGAGACTACACCCAAAACTTTCAATTCGGAAACCGAGCCACCTGGACTCTCGAGGGAGGTAAAGAAGACCGGTCATTAATCTGGAATTGGGACATCAGAGCACATCCCACCAGTCTGGACAGAGGTGTCTGGGAACCTTTCTGGACCTAGCGCTCTTCTCTCAGAGAAAGGGACGGAGCAGGCAGCAGTCCCCATGGAGTTCCCTGCAGCTTCTGTCCTCAGAGGACGTGTCCCCTGGTTGGGGCTCCTGCTGGCCAGTAAGGAAGGGAAAATCCCAGGGAATGGAAGGGAGGTGGGGAGTTGGAGACTGGCCAACATCTACTGGGGAGGACAGCACTCTGTGAGGGAAGGAAGGGCTTCCCTTTGGACCTGAGTGAAAGGACAGGTGTGCAGAGTAGGATGAGAGAGGGAGCTCGCAACAGTAA
>NW_005371923.1:0-427 GCF_000412655.1 Myotis brandtii | reverse complement strand
AAAATGAGTTCGCATGTCAGAGGTTCGCCATCACTGATCTAGACCCAGCTTATTCTTTCTCTGCCATTTCTTCATCCATTCGCCGCCCTCACTCAGGTTTGTGAACCCTTGGCTGAGATGGCTCGGCACATAAATTAATTCTAAATAGATCAAAGACCTAAATATAAGACTCAAAACAATTAGTTACATAAAAGAAAATTTAGATACCAAATTATGGACCGTGGTTGTAAAGAACATTTTATGAAACTTGACCCCAAAAATAAGGGAAGTAAAGACAAAAATAAATAAATGGGACTATATCAAACTAAAAAGCTTCTGCACAGCAAAAGAAACTGACAATAAAACAAAGAGGCAGCCAATCAGATGTGAGATGTTATTAGCAAACATTATCTTCAACAAAGGTTTAATTTCCAAATATATAAATAAC
>NW_005371922.1:0-1522 GCF_000412655.1 Myotis brandtii | reverse complement strand
CCAAATTAAAGTAGCCATTCAAGTGGCCTCCAGTTCAGAATGCAGGCCTAGTACCCCAGGTCCTGTTGGCTAACCTGCCTTCCTATGAACTGGACGTAGAGCTGGGACAGTGTTCTCTCACAGAAGTGATCTCTAGAGTGTCAGTAAATGGGCATAGCTCCCCGGCAGTGCCGGTCATTGCTTTTTCTTCCCTCCCCTTACTGGCTTTATTCTCTCTGCACTATTTCTTTCTAGGGGGAAAGCTTTCCAAACTCTGAGGAGTAGAGGTTAATAAAAACAGTGAATGGAAATTACCGTACAGGACTCTACATAAGCTCCATTACTACACAGGCTCCTTCAACTGACATCTCCTGAAATTCTTTAACTGATTTCAGATTGATTGGTTAGTGGTCAATTTTAGCAGAATCATTTGTATGTGCCTCTTGAGTGGCCACGTGGCTTTCCGCATTGTTCACTGCTTTTTGTGATTAAACTGATAGAACATCCCCATCTTATTTATTAGACTCTCAAACTCTGGAACACCTAGGACCTCGAGGCGGAGAAGGAGTGCTGGATTTGGATCAGACGCAGGTTCAGACCCCCACTCGGCTCTGACTTTGGAGGTTACCTCTTCTCCTCATGCCTTCTTCACCCAGGAGTGACCCACTTAGAGAGTTGCCTTCTGAATGTTGATTACCTGCAGTGGTTATTGTGATGGCTGGGCTCTGAGAGACGCTCAGGAAGTGGTAGTTATTTCCTCTTTCTACTTGGGAGGCAATCCATCTGGCCTCCCGTCCAATAGAAGACTTCTTTTGTGAAATACCAGGCAGAGAATGGAAGGAAGCCTGAGGTTTCCTCCAATAAAATGCAACTCAGGTCCCTTTCGGGAGTGGAGGTGGAAACTCCACCTGGGAAGAGTGACTTGAGCACTGTGTCCTTGGGATTGACCGTATGTCCCTCGGCCACCTCCATGCTAGCAGTGGGCGTCACCTTCTCCAGTGACTGCTCTGGCCCAAGCAGTGCTGGTACAAAAACAATGACATGAAAACAGACGCTCAGGGGTAGGTAACTAGGTCATTGGTCCTACCAAAGAGTTTACTTGTGTTCAGCCTGGAGTTTTCTGCCTGCTTCCCCATGGCTGAAATTACCCTTTTCTACTGCCTGTGAGGATGCTGAACATGTGTGTACTGTTTGGCCCAAGAAGAGAGGTCCAGAGAGAAATGGGAATTCCTGCTCTGGCCGGTGTTACTCAGTGGTTAGAGTGTCAGCCTGCTCACTGAAGGGTCGTGGATTCGATTCCAGTCAAGGGTGTATACATGGGTTGCAGGTTTGATCATTGGCTCTGATCAGACAACTAATAGATGTGTCTCTCTCACATCAATGTTTCTTTATCCCTATCTCCTTCCCTCTCTCCCACTCTGTCTAAAAAAATCAAAGGGGAAAATATACTCTGGTGAGGATTAAACCCTCCCCGCCCCCACCCCCCCAAAAAAGGGAATTTCCTTTTCCTCCTGAGGCTCACCTTTTGAGCTCCAGTTCCATA
>NW_005371921.1:162831-195330 GCF_000412655.1 Myotis brandtii | reverse complement strand
TGCTCACCTGCCCAGAGTGACTGGGGCTGGGTGGAATTACAGAGTGTTGCACCCTAGATAGGCCCTGCACTCCCCACTTTGCCACAGTCTCTATCACTCTGCATTGCCTCTTAGCATGGCAGCCAAGTGTCAGTTCCCATTTAACCCCTTCCATCTTGACTATTTGCCTCCTTTACACCAATATTCTGCTCCCTGTACTGAATCCACTACCTCTGTTTTTTAATGTAGCTTTTATTGGGAAACAATATTTGCTACTATGAATAAAATTAGACCTTTCTCCTTCCTGTTGTTCTGAAGCATAGAGAGTGAACCACTCATTCTGCCATTAAGTCAACCTTTCCAATGTCTGTTCAGATACTACTTGTTTAGCATTAAAATCCTCCCTTTCCACTCCTTCTCTTTTTGAATATCCTTTTATTTAAACTCATCTTTAAACTCTTCCAGGAAGTCTTCCATAGTCTCAACCACCTCAACAGACAGGGCTGTTTTTTCTTTAACTCTTTGCATATAGCACTCTCTGTTCATTTCTGTCAAAGAAGTTATCATTGCAATTATTGACTTACTTGTTTATTCCACTGAAATATAAACTTGGAAAAATTATCACCCCTCTGTATATGTCATACTCTATCCAGTTGTCATGCCTTTGCATATGCTGTTTCCTCTTCCTAGAATACCCTTTCTTATTTACAGCACTCTTCTTGGCACAACTAAATGCTATGCATCTCTTAGAGCTTCTCAAGCATTGCTTTTTTAGTGAAACTTTCTATGGAACCTTCATACAGGCTTGATTCCCCTAACCTACACTCCCATAATGCAATTCTAGACATAGTACCTATCACAGTATACTCTACCTCTCACACAAAAATGTCAGGAGGCTCTTGATGTAATTGAAAGTCTTTATTCACCATAACTTTAGCATTAAGTAGTATGCCTGGTATATAATTGAATACACACACACACACACACACACACACACACACAAACACATACTAGAGGCCTGGTGCACAGATTCATGTACTGGTGGGGTCCCTCGGCCTGGCCTGTGGGGATCAGGCCGAAACTGGCTCTCCGACATCCCCTGAGGGGTCCTGGATTGCGAGAGGGCAGTTCTTGGGTGATGCACCCCGCAATCGGGCTCCCTCCTCTCTGGTTTCAGGTGCGTCACCCGAGAACCGCAGCTGCCAAGTCACCGCAGCTCGGCAGCTCCTGCATTGAGCATCTGCCCTGGTGCTCAGTGCATGTCATAGCTACCAGTCGGACGTTCAAACGGTCAGATGGTCACTTAGGGTTTTATACACACACACACACACACACACACACATTCACACATGAAAGGAAAAAAGAAGGAAGGAAGAAATTCCTTTGTGACAGAGTAGACTGATATCCAAGTTCTAGTGTTACCCTGTACTTTTTTCCTTTCCACTCTAAGTCCAGCTGGGCTACTGCTCATTGCTCATGGAATACTATTGATATAACTTGCCTGCTTTCCTACCTCGATTGTTTAGTAATTTCTTATGAAACTACTATGTAGTATTTTATTTGGTCAGGCAACTTCTCAGTGGCTTTTCTTATTGCTTGAGTCTCCCTATCTTGCATTTGGAAAGGTCCTAGGTACAAGTCTATTGTTCGGTTGTGTAATTTAGTGTTATGTATCCCTTCTTGTTCTCCATCATATCACCCATCTTTTATCAGAATGGTATCTGTAATCATTAAGGCTATTTTGGAAGCCAGTAATGAAAAATACATTTTGGATAAGCTTAAACCAAAAAATAAAAATTAAAAAAAATTAGATGTCCACCCAGATGTCATACAGGACAACTATGTCATAGAAAGGACAGGTTTTCAACTGAACCTAAGGGACAATCTCACTAAAAAGCTTTGAAGTCATCATGACGCTCTCTTTACCTTAATATCTTCATCTAACAGCTCAAACTAATCAACTTAATGCCCTATGTCCCAAGCCTAACATTCCCAGGAGAGAGCCCTGAGCAGTTTGATGATGGTTTCTTTTCCTTAGAACCATCAACTCCAGCTGAGAGGAAGTCACACTTTTTACAAAGCACTGCTTCTGTGGTTGACATGTGGGAAGTGGAGGAAGAGCCAGAAAAGCAGTGTGGCCAGTCTATTCCTTGGCTAGACATTTGGGAATGGGAATCTATTTAATTGACAGTTGCTTATTAATATCTACCATATCTAGATACTAAAAAATGCAGTAATGAATAAACTAGATCACTCCTATGGTGAAATCAACATTTTTTCCATTCATCAAAAATAATTAGTGGACACCTACTATGTACAAAGACTGTGCTGGGAACTATGATGAGGTGAAAGCAAAAGATAGGGTGTTTGAACAAGTAAGTGTTACATAGAACTGGCCAGTCTAGTCATTTTTTCAGACATTCACTGAATATATTGCACATGCCATTGTGTTAGACTGGATTCTGAAGGTATAGAGATGAATGAGAAACTGTTGTGGTTATTAAGATGTTCACAGACTGGAACGGGAGCCTGACATCTAAACAGTTCATTTCAACCCAGGATAATTCAATATTTTCTGACAAAACTCTAGAAAAGTGGAGAAACCTACATGAAGCAAACTGTTTTAGAAGAATCCAGGAAAGAGAGAGAGTATAGTTGGCAAAAAAAAGTCTAACTATAAAGAAGAAATCTAGTCCCAATGGATGTAGCTGGAACAAAGATGAAAGCAGAGGGTACAGGATAGATTTAGAACATGGGGACAGCCAGTCAGGAATTTTAATATAGATGTAGAAGATAAACCCATAAATGTAGGTAGGACTAGATAGTGGCATGTTAATAAGTTAAGATTTTTTGTTTAGCAACAAGAAGTAACTGTTTCTGAGCAGGCAATACCTTTTTAAGTGGTTACCTTACAGGTGGGCTACTTCTTGGTGTTCCTGCTGGTGGAGTGGGTTGGTATTATTTGGGGGATGGAAAGAGGCAAGGATCTGCTTAAAAACTCTGTAATGGAGATTATCTTCTCCTCTAATTTCTGTTATATTTTCATAGCTCTTGAGGGACTGAACTTATATTGCAGCTCTCCATGTTATCGTGTTTCCAATGCAACTGCAAGGTCTTTGAAAATAGGAGCGTTGTTCCTTTGTGCATTCCCTAAAGCCTAGCACAAAGCCCTGTTTAAAATGGGTTCTAAATAAATATTGAATGGATGCAAAATTTGATAGAGGAATGAATGAGTGAAAGAATGAATGGTTCCAAGAGAGGAATTTAGAAATCCCATCGATGAGTGTCCTTGCATTTGTTCACATCTTGAGCATCCTAGGGAGACCATGCATCACCGAACAAACCTTGGCTGTTACTTTCTAAATGTTTGAACTGTACACGTTACTCTATTTCCTGAGCCTCTAGTTATTATTTTTTTCCTGCTGAAATGGGGCTAGTAATTCTCACTATCTCACAGTGGTAGTGTGAAGAGGAGAAAAAACACCGTGTATAAAGCACTTAGCTTGTTACTAGGACAAAGAGAGAACCATTAAATGGTAAGGTTAGTATGTTTTCAATAGCCTACTGGTGATAGGGCTGAAAATGGACTCTTGCCTTTTCCCGTCCTTTTATTTAGTCAGTCATGCAGTTCATGTTTGGTCAGAAATATTTGTAAATGCCCATTATTGGGCACAGAAGGCACAGAGTGAAAAAGATCCACTACATCACGATACAAGAACTCCCCATGTAATGCAGAAAACTGGGAAGTGACCATGCATTTACATCACAATGGGATTTGTGCTACTAAAGGGAAATGCATTTGGAAGATGCACTGTTTGAGCACACCTGCAGGAGGACAGCAGGTAGGGCGAATTCAAGGAACTGTGAGTAATTCATTTGGTTAGAGCTTCAAGGGCAAGGAAGTCCTCATGAGGCTGCAGAAGTGAGCTAAGTCAAGTCAGATAGACCTGTCAGTTTTTCCGACTTTGAGAAGGGATTCCTAAACTCCACTCCAACCCCAAATATCTTTGCTTAAGGCCAGCTCTTTAGTTTCCTTTCTGACTCTGCCAAGTCGCCCATGTCTTAGGAAGTCCTGGGATTCTCAGAAAGCGAAGGCGGCACAGCAGGCTGCCCTTTGCTGGAATCCAGGCTGCCTCTCTAGGCTTATCTTTCCAGCAGGAGCAAGGATCCAGCCAGGGCTGACTTGAGTCAGCTTGCCAAACTCATTCTGCACACGTGTTCTCTGAGAGCTGACTAAGAAGGCCTTCGCTGGTGGTGTTAAAAATCAATATTTTTCAATCTGTTTGGATACGGGAGGTCTGGTGCTGGCTGTGCAAGGAGAATCTGAATGGAACAAAAGAATCAGAGGCACCGACAGGTTTCACAGAGCACTGAGAGTCTTTGAAAATTAAAGTTCTGTTTTTGTTTTTCTCCCCAGAGTTTTGTTTTAGTTCCCTGAACAATACCATCATTGTCTGTCATTAAGGACAGGAAAGACAGGGCTGCATTGCTGTGTTTCATGGTCCATCTTACCCTCCGCGATGTCACAGTGTAACCGGTTTGGCACAGGGCTCTTCCATTCATGCTTTCATTCTTTGGAGTGCTAGCTGGGAAAACATTTTTTTTTCCTCTAGAGCAGTGGTTCTCAACCTGTGGGTCGTGAGCCCTTTGAGGGTCAAATGACCCTTTCACAGGGGTCGCCTAAGACCATCGGAAAACACATATATAATTACATATTGTTTTTGTGATGAATCACTATGCTTTCATTATGTTCAATTTGTAACAATGAAATTGGGGGTCACCACAACATGAGGAACTGTATAAAAGGGTCGCGGCATTAGGAAGGTTGAGAACCACTGCTCTAGAGTTTGTAAAGTAAGCCAAACATGACTGGGCCAGAGGGAGGGGGAAAAGGAAAAGAAATTACTTCATCAGACTCACTCTCTGAACCTGCTGGGAAGAGATGAAAAAAAAGTCCAAATTAGGAGACATCCAGTCCGGTGCTTTCCCTGAGAAGTGGGCATTGTCCTCTGGTGGGTCACGCTGATTCGGCTCTGGCCACAGTAGTTGCCTTTGACATAAATGTCAACTGACATTTATCTCCGGAATGAGTCTTGCCATTTGTCTCTGGCCACCCAGTTTCAGGATTTTAAAATATGCCTGAAATAAGCTTGGGTTCACCAATGCTCGGCTTTCTCCTTCTGGATTACCTAGAGCCACGAGGACAACCTCTGCTGGGAGCCCACGATCTGGCTGAGACACGCCAAAAAGTAAAGTGTGTCTTCCCAGGTGGTAACTAGTCAATCTGACAAGGGCCATGGATATATTTGTTTGGAACTTGACCTCTGCCAGGAGCTTTACCTACACAAGGTTACTTAATTCTCACTACCATCCAATAAAGCATGTGCTATTATTCCTCTTTTATGGGATGATAAACATGGCTCAGAGAGGCCAGTGATCTGTAAATAATCACAAGCCAGTGCATGGGGAGATGGATTTAAATCTAGATTTATTGGTTCCTCTTTTTCCGTAACACGCCCACGCCTTTCCTCCCTCTTTTATCCTCAAAGTACATTCTCTCTCTCTCTCTCTCTCCCCACCCCCCACCCCCAAGGGCCCTTTTTTGTTTGTTTTTTTGCCTCTGTAACTTGTTTTCTATAGCTCACTTCCTCTACTTCTATGACTTTCTAAATAAACGTTTCCTTATAGTTTGAGTATTGACTCTGAATACTTTCTTAGCCAGAACCCAAGTACTGAGGTTGCTGAACTGAGGTCTAACATCTGGTGGCACTTCGCCACCAACATTTGGGCAAAAAGGTAGATAATTTGGTTTGTATTCTCACCAGTGCCTTTCTGGGACTGATGGCCTTCTCCATGTATCTGTAGGAGGGAAAATTCAGAATCTGCAAGAGAAATGTCAACACACTGGTGGGCTGCTGAGGGGAAAGCTACCATGGATATAAACCAAGGCTCATCTCTATTTACATTTTTCTAGTTCTCACAAACATTTCTGGAATGAGTCCAGTTTTAATAAATAAGCCAGTGATTTCTCTTCAGTGCTCAAATACACTGGATGAAGATTTTGAATCTGTTAGCAACTTGAGAGTGTTGAAATTTAGATTTTGATTAGCAGAATGGGCTTTGGGGCAAAAACAGATTTAGGCTCCATCTCTATATCAGCATTTTCTTGCTGTGTTTTCCTGGGCAAGTTACTGCATATCTCCCAGTCTCCAATTCCTCGGAATGCTGATAAGATTACTTTTCACGCAGTTATTTTGATGATTAAAGTGATAATTGATGTAGGTGCTTGTAATAGTAACTATTATTATTAGTTTGAAATCAGAACATTTGAGCTCTGATTCTGGTTCTTTTATTTGCTTAGTTACTAATTTTTATAGTCCTAATCTAATGCAAAACCAATGTAAAAAAAATACCTGAAAAGACAGGACAAAACAATAAATAAAAACAATGTCATAAAATAAGGGTGTTTGAGTTAGTTCCTAAATATCTTTACTACCAAAGTATTCCTTCTTTTAGTCTTCATCTACTACTTGAACTAAATTTATTAATGTTTAATTTGTTTTTCTATTTTAAATTATCTGAGCATGCAGCACAAACAATAGTTATTAAGCCCACAATAGGAAGACTAAACAGAAACAAAGCAGTAGTAAATCTTATTTTATTTTATTTTTTAAATATATTTTTGTTGATTTCAGAGAGAAAGAGAGGAGAGAGATAGAAACATCAATGATGAGAGAGAATCATTGATTGGCTGCCTCCTGCACGCCCCCCACTGGGGATCGAGCCCACAACCGGGGCATGTGCCCTTGACTGGAATTGAACCCAGGACCTTCCAGTCCACAGTCCAATGCTTTATCCACTGAGCCAAACCAGCTAGGGCAGTAGTAAATCTTATTAATGACTCCATGTTTTCATTAACACATTAGGCTTTGTCTTGTATAAATATTCAATTTCCAATGGCTTTTAAAAAATATATCTACAATACCTTAAGAATCCCCATGGATTCATTCTTGGATCCCAGGAGATTTGAGAGCTTCAGGTTTGGCATTAATGACCTTGTCTAAAGTCCCTGCAGCTATATTAGGTCTTCAAAACCCTGGTCTGTCCTTAAATATTAAGGTTGTTTTCTCCTATTTTTTTTTAACTTTCTTTCTAATTTCTGCTTAACTGATTTATTCACCATCGTGTACCATGATTTTCCCCTCCTTTTTAATGGCATGCACTTTTAGGGCAAGGATGTCACTCTGGAGCCTTGTTCCTCAAAGTGGGGTCTGGGGACGAGCAGCATCAGCACCTCCTGGCAGCTGGTGACACGCTGCACGTTAGACCCCACTCCAGACTAAACCTGAATCTGTAACTTAACAAGATCCCCAAGCGGTCTGCATAGGCGTTCAGTTTGAGCAGCTCTCCATTAGAATCTACATCAGAACTGAGCATGGAACAGGTCCCTGGTAAACGCAAATTCCTGATCTGTTGCTTGCACAAGCCATTGAACTTCTGTGGGCCCTAGTAAAATAAGGATAAAAGTGCTCGCTGGTCTTATCTGGAAGTTTTGTTGTTCGTTTCTAGGAAATAATCAATCATAAAGTATTTCATAAGCTTGTTAACTGATCTATATATTGTTTCATAATTATTGCGTAACACTGAGAATCAGAATGAAAAGCAGACCTTAAAAATTCTTTTTACAATTCAGAAAGCACTTCAAAATCACATCACCATTCCCCTGCCTTTCCCTTGGGGATTGTAAATCCCTTCTTCTCAGTTGTATCCAGATTGAATTAGAGTGATCGGTTTACCCACCTGCCTCCTCTTGTGATCTATTAATTCCTTGACAACAATGATGTGGACACCATATTTGACTCACCTCTGCTTTCTCGCCTTCCTTCTCTGCTCCTTCACCTCCTCCCAGTGCCTAGAACAGAGCCGGCCCTCCATATGTGCTCATCGACTGAGCAAACATATGTAATACTACTCGACAGCATCTCTCTGAAAAGCAAAACGCAGCCAGTGCAGTGGGTACCTGCAGCACCTGTTTAATAGGGTTGTTAAGAGAACCAAATGAGACTGGGCATGCGGTGGCCCTATGTGAGCTGTAAAACACTGGATAAAAATGAGAGAGTATTATTAGGCATATGTAGTCTGGCAGGGTCTTACAGATGGCAGTCACCTGTTGTTAGGAAAACTGTCTTTAGCCAAAGCCCAAACGGTAGTGACTTCAGAGGCTCTTGAGGTGGGGAATTATTAGCTGTTGCCTCTGCTCCATCCTGCGCCAGACTGTTCATTTGCCACCTGGGCTAGGTCTCCTGTTGCGCTGGGGGAGCTCGGCCTCCTTGTAATGCTGGTGTGCACACCCTGCTTTCAGGAGCTGTGGGTGGCCCTCTGGGCACGCTGCATTTGGTTGGCAAGGACGCCGGTCTGTGCCATGTGCTTGCTGCGTTTACATGTTGTGTTGCTTCATTAGGGAGACTGGCTCAGACTGTTTTGCTAAAAAGCAGTAAGGGCCGCACTGGGACAACATACTTGAATAGACATTTATTTTCTTACAGGGCAAATCAATGAGTAATTTTCTGGTTTGAATGCTATATTTACCACTGTCGGGGGAAATGCTCTCAGGCATGTTCTATTCCAAGGTGGCCTTATAAAAGAGATGGTAAAAGTATATATTATTTATGATTTCTAGAATGTACTTTTTTTTTTCTTAAACATTTCCAGGGTGCGGTTGCTCCCCACACCCTGACCCTGATGGGCAGCCCTCTCAGAAGTGGGCCATGTGCTCATGCAGGTCAGCTTTCTTTAAATGCTGTGAAAGAAGAAGGCAGACAGGCTTTTTCCTAAATCAAATCCCAAAGCCAGCCTCTATCCTCTACAGCAGTGGTTCTCAACCTTCCTAATGCCTCGACCCTTTAATACAGTTCCTCATGTTGTAGTGACCCCAACCATAAAATTATTTTCGTTGCTACTTCATAACTGTAATGTTGCTACTGTTATGAATCGTAGTGTAAATATCTGATATGCAGGGTGTATTTAGGCAACCCCTGTGAAAGGGATGACCCACAAGTTGAGAACCGCTGCTCTACAGTGTATCAAGGGCAAGGATGGAAAGACACTCCACCTGCCCCTAATGGTCCCGCTGCTCAAAGCAAAGGAGAGACGTGGATCAGGGAGTCTGTGGGTGACCAAAGCCTTGTGTTGTCAGAAACAGTGGAATAGTCCAGTTGGCTTGATTCCCTTCCAGCAACCGAGTCACTTCAATTTGTGAGCTAAGAGGTCTTAAGCTTCAATGTCTTATTTATTTATTATTGACACTTTATTATTGACACTATTACAGATGTTCCCTCCCCCCCCCCTCTTTCCCACCTCCACCCACTCCCCACCCCCCAAGGTCTTTTTTAATTTTCAACTTTTGAAAGCTGGAACCTTTCACTCAACTTCATCAAAATACAGAGGAGGAAAAAAAGAAGGCTCAGAGAGGTTGGGTGATCCATTTAAAGTCACACAGACAGTGTTATCAAAGCTGGGGTGACATCCTCTCCTGGTGAATGAGTCCCATTGTCCTCGTAGAGAAATAGCAGAATTCATGGAGGCTGGGAGAGCACTGCTATTTTCATTGACAGAACCAAAGTCTGAGGCCAATTTGTAGCTGTGGAACGTCGGGAGAGCCTAGATATTTTTGAAGACCTTTAATATGAGTTATTCTCATCTATAAAATGAAGACACCAGTCATTATCTATTACAGGTTTTTGTGTGCATTTAAGATCATGTTTGTGAAGTCTTGGTAAACTGCAGGAATGTTGTGGAGCTATAGAGACTTACAAACAGATCCTTCCCATTCTGACATGTTCAAATTGTGAGATGTACACGTTCATTACATATTAGGAAACATCCAGATATTACATTCACCATGAAAACTTGGAGAATATGGCCATCTCACGTTAAGACTGAGCTTTTCTTACACTGAGTTTAGCAACAGAGTGTTTAACACCGACTTTAGAAACTCTTTAAGACTGTTTTCACAGAAAGACCCAACAGCCGCCCCCTCTGACTGGGTGAACTGTGAATATCTGGACAGGCAGTGGTTGTTTTTCCCTAGAGACAAAGGGGTCATTCATCAGATTTCATGGAATCTGTTCTTTGTGGCATATTCACACGGGCACTAGCTTCACCTTGTGCAGGATGACATGCTACAGGTCCAAGCACCAAGGAAGGCAGCCCTGAGCTACGAAAACCAGTGTTGTTCTGCCTCCCTGGGCAGTGCACTGACTTGCTCAGGCTACTGGATTTATATAAGTGATCTGATTTCCCGGGACTTCCTGGAGCTTAGCGACTCTCTCTGTGCAGTTCTCACAGTCAGCTGTAGGTGGCGATGTTGCACCGAGAACCTCCTCCGCAGAGGCAGTGGCAGGCGGAGGAGCATCTGCTGAGGCTCAACTCTGTGAATCCTGTTTTAAGTACCTCTGGTTGGTCATAACCCAGCAGTTCTGCTCCTGGGCCCCCTGCCTACCCATCATTCGCCACCTCTACAAGCCGGGAAGGAGGCTGTCTCCCTCCCTCCTCCCTCTTCCCTCTTCCCTCCTCCCTCCTCCCTCTTCCCTCTTCCCTCTTCCCTCTTCCCTCTTCCCTCCTCCCTCCTCCCTCCTCCCTCCTCCCCTTTTCTTTACAATAGTCTGTGATTAATGGCAGCACCAGTGAACAAGTGAGAGGGAGAAGGTACTTGTGTAATGGAACAGCAGCCAGATTAAATGCAAGCGGGTGCCGAACCTCTTTAGCAAGAGAGCATCCTTGCACATTTGTTTTCCCTTTTCTTCCCTAGCAGCCCCCTCCTCAGAGCGCAGGCAGGCTCAGCGACTTCATTAATCAAGGCGCTTTGCAGGGGCTGATGAATTTTAACAGCAAATTGTCTCTTACAATCCTTTGCTGTCATGTATCCCTGCGCACTGGTTATTTCATCCTCGCCAATTAGTCAAGGCAGCCGCAAAAGCCACCCTGGAGTTTATTAGCAGGAAACAGGTTTTCTTGTTCCCCCGGGGGACGAGCTTTCTCGGTTATTTCAAATGTGAAGAGTCCCTTTGCTTTAGTGTTTTGGTTTTGGGACACACCTAAGTCGCTTCTGATCGTCCTCTCTTTCTAAGATCATTTATCAGACTTTTCTCAAATCATATTGCCTTTCCTCACTGTAAGGACTGGAGTACCTTGAATGGAAGGTGGATGGAAACAAACCTGGGTTAAGACACCCCTTTACCTACAACGGTTCTGAAACTTGTCTGCATATGGAAATTATTTAGAGAGGATTTTATTTTTTATTTTTATGGTTGACAGTGTTACAGATGTCCCCCTCCCCCCTCCTTTTGCCCCTCTCTACCCAGCACCCCAGCTTCTCCCCAGGCCTTCACTGCCCTATTATCTGTGTCCAAGGGCTATGCATATATGCATATATGTTCTTTGATTATTCTCGTCCCATCCCTCCCACTCTCCTCCCAGCCCCTCTGAGATCTGTTAGTCTGTTCCCAGTATTCATGCCTCTGGACCTATTTTGTTCCTCAGTTTATTTTAAAAAGCACCCCTGCTCTCAAGCCATACCAAAGGCAAGTTATGACAATTTCTGGAGCTGTAGTGTGGGCATGGATATTTTAAATTTTCCTCATGTCATTTTGTAGCCTGGATTGACATCTGCTTTAAGAGTTCCTTGCTCACCTGGAGTTCATTTATAAAATGAGAGACTTCTGTCACTGATTTTTATGGTAATAGCATAATCCCCTTTAAGTTCCAAAAGAAGGATTTTGAGGAGCTGCACTGGCTGAAGCAAGAACATGTCTGTGGGGCTTCTGAGCTGCTGTAGTGCTGCTGTGGACTCTTTCCCCAAGACGAACAGCTTTGGTGGCCAGATATTTGCATAATTCACTTCCTTTGGTCTTCTTTGCATTCATTCTATCATTTCAACAAACATCTATGGAACATTTTCCTCTGAGCCAGATTAAATCTCTGCCATCATGGATCTTAGCATTCAACAAATACACAAATTATATTCTATTATGATAAGCACTGTCAAGAAAAATTCAGGGTGCCCTAAGAGCATTTCATGGAGAGACCGAATCTAGCCTGCTAGTCACAGATGGCTCCCCCAGGAAGTGACATATACAAGGAGACCTGAGAGTTGATAGGAATTAGCCTGGTGGTATAACCAGACAGGTCCAGGCTGCCTGTCACTACTTGAGCCAATTCAGCAGAAATGGGGTTGAATCATATATGAACATTTATTCCAATAATGCTGGCAGTATGGGGGAGCAGCATGTCATCCACAACATCTACTCTGCTGCCCCACCATAAACCAGCTGCTTATATTAGGTAGAAGGATGAAGATTACATGGGGAAGTAGGCAAAAGGGATAAGAATGGGTATGCAAAGTAGGCAGTTTACAGGTAATGCAGACTGGTTGCAAAGGCCTACAGCAGTGGTTCTCAACCTGTGGGTCGCGGCCCTTTGGGGGTCGAAAGACCCTTTCACAGGGGTCACCTAAGACCATCGGAAAACACATGTATAATTACATATTGTTTTTGTGATTAATCACTATCCTTTAATTATGTTCAATTTGTAACAATGAAAATACATCCTGCATATCAGATATTTACATGACGATTCATAACAGTAGCAAAATTACAGTTATGAAGTAGCAATGAAAATAATTTTATGGTTGGGGGTCACCACAACATGAGGAACTATATTAAAGGGTCGCGGCATTAGGAAGGTTGAGAACCACTGGCCTACAGGTATGCAAAGGGCTGGGGTCTTCAAAGGGCTGACACTTCCGGTTTCTGCAACAAAGTTGTTAATCTTTCCATGATAACCGGCAGCTCCCCTGATGTGGAGGTTGGGCGCATTTCCAGGTGAGCTCCCAGGTCCCAGCCAGGTTAGCATGTACTTTCTTTAATCAGAACAAAACAATCAGTTAACAGAGCACGATTAATATTTCTTATAATTATAGCTGGTCCCCAATATTCCATTTCTGCCCCTAACAGTAGGAGGTGGGATGGGGAGAGGGAATGGGTTAAGGAGGAAGGAATAATCTGTGCAAAAGGCCAGCAGAAAGGGGGTTTATTATAGGTATTGAAAGTGGGATCTGAGGCTAAAAGGGAGAGAGACCAGATTACATGGGGCTTTGCAGGTCATTTTTGGGACTTCATTTGAAAGTTAACAGGAGTTATCACATGATTTTAAGAAGAGTTAAATGCTTAAACTAGTGCTTTTAAAACTGTTACTTTATGAAAATTACCAAAATGGCAAAGAAATAACCTCAAAAACATAAAAGTGGCAAGAATGGATAAAATCAACTTTTTCAGAATTTAACCAAAGGCTTACAAAATTGTGAGACTGTTTATTTAAGAAAAATGATTGACGCAAAGTTAGAACAATGAGTTCGCAGTACTTGAATGTGCCCTATTCCAGTCTCCCACTCCCCAGCTCACCAATGGTTGTGAAAACTAGCAGCCTTGAGAGCCTGGTAGCTAAGAAATCCAGATGCCTGGCAGCCACTGCAGAGGCACACAGGGTTTGGAGCCTCTCAAAAAGCCCTCCTCTCCAAGGCATTGTCACTATTTGATCTACCTGGCAGCTTCCTGCAAAAACCCCATCTGACCCAGAGATTGCTCTGTGGGCATTGGATGACAATCATTGTCTACTGTTTAACATCACCAATATCTAAGGCAGTGCTGCCGGTTGAGGCAAACAAGAGACAGGACAAATAAAGGAGAATCTTGGGATTGAGATACCTACAAGGGCCTTCGGAAAGCTCTGATGTATTCCTGGGGATTTATAAGGCCATGCCCATGCACAGGGCTGTTTACGTATTCAAAAAAGACCTAAGAAGGCCCTAATTTTTCACCTCTGGCTGACTTTGAGGGTCTGTTCAAGCAGGAAGTAAAGGCTGAGGCACGTGTAGACTTTTGGAGTGCTGAAGATGTGCCCTGGCACACACACAGAGCCGTATAGCAGAGGTAGGGGACTTTTATTTCAAGGAATTTAAGAAAATCTTTATCTAATCATTAGCTGACCATTGAGATAACCAAGCAGATACTTTAGTCAGTGGTTAGACATAACAAGGAATACGGAATTTGCAGAATTAGATCAAGGAATTTATTAAACAAATGGCGGCAGCAGCAACAACAACATAATGCAACAGCATAAAACCCTGCAGGGGGTGGGGTTCCCACAGTTGCCACAGTATATAAGTTATAATGTCCACTTTTAAGCCAAACATTTAGAAGACATGCAAGGACAGGAAAGTGTGGCCTATACATGGGAAAAGAAGCAGTCAGTAGAAATTGTCCCTGAGTAAGTCCAGAAGTTAGACTTACTAAAAGACTTTACATAACTATTATGAATATATGTACAAAGAACCAAAGGAAGCCATGCTTAAAGAATTAAAGAACATATAAGAACAATGCCTCTCCAAGTACAGACTGTCAATGAAATGAGGGAAAAGATTTAAAAGAACTAAATAGATATTCTGGAGTTGAAAGTATAATAATTGAAGTGAAAAAACAACAACAACACCACTAAATGATTTCAATAGCAGATTTTGCTATCAGAGAAATTAGGGTATCCTCTTTCCCAGTGGGTGCTGGGGGTGGGGTCCTTATATCTCGAGAAAAAGAAATTTCTCAGATGTTCCCAGGAGGATGAGTGATTTTTATTTGCATAGAATTATATCCCTGCGTTTCCAAAGTCCCATTTCAGTCGTAGAAGTGTAGCAGGGGTTTCAGTAAGCCTAAAAGCAAAGCCAGTGTCTGGAGTTTCTGTTCCATGTTGCAGCTGGGTCCAGATCAGCAGGGGGCTAGGTACATGCCATTAGTCCACTGTGTGGAGGGGTCTTCGTGGGCCATGTGGGTGAATGCCACGAAGCAGGAGCGGGAGAGCCCTGCAAACCAGGAGTCAAGCTCAGCATGCCAAGAGAGCGAACTCCTTTGTTCAGGAAATTAAGTATCCAGAATTTCTGCATGCTTGCAGTGGCTACTCCCCACTCAGGCCAATAACCTGTTCCCTTGTGTGACTGACAGCAAGCATCTTCCCTATGTGCCCCCAACTTTATTGGGCACGCATCTATTCTCCTCCCTCTCCTGTACCTTCCCCAGTGGTCTGCGGGGAATAGACCCATGGCTCCCTGGGTAGTGTAAAGCTTTAGCTTCCTGGGAAAGTTGCCCAAATGATATGCCTATAATATTTGGCCTTTGCCCTTTCCTCCTTTTCTATTAAATAACTAAGTCAATTACAACAGTATCAATTTGACCCGGTAGAAGAAAGATTCAGTCAACTGAGATTATATATTCTGAAGATCAAATAGAAAAAAATAATGAAAAAAAAAATCCCAGAACCTTGAAGACTGTGGAACACACCATCAAGCATACAAACATGTGCATAACAGTAATCCAAGAAGGGGAGAAGACAAAGCGGTGGGCAGAAAGGAGATTTGAATAATTCACAGAAATTTCCTAAATTTGATGGGAAAAATCAATTTATGCATTCAAAAAGTTCATGATCTCCAAGTAGGCTGTACTCAAAGAGCTCCACACCTAGACATCATATTCAAATTGCTAAAAGCCAAAGACAAGACAAGCACCTGAAGCAGCAAGAGCAAAACTCATCGCATGCAAAGGTTCTTGAATAAGACGAAAGTTGGCTTCTCATCAGAAACCATGAAGACCAAAGCAAAATCCATATGGATTTTTGGTTGGAATTTTTATCTTTCAGCACCTTGAATACATCATCCTACTGCTTTGGCCAACTGGATGGGACCTTGCATTTTCCATAAAAGCAGGTGCTGTTTAGATGAATTAATATAGCCTCTACCTGAAACCTATAATGGCAGTGTTTGTATTTGCAGAGAGAAGACCAAAAGATAATTGAGAGAAATATGAATTTAGAGGAATGTTTATAATCAATCATACTGCATAGAAGGGTTGCTACACAAAAAAATGGAGCAATTATAGGCTAATGGCATCAATTTGAAGAGTTTTGAGAGGTTACTATTAAACCAGTATCATGTAAAGTTGAATTTTAGAAAAAGAAGTGGACACAGGATTACTTACTTCAGTGATTCCCATACGAGGGTGTCTGTGCCCTTCAGAATCCCAGAAATGCAAGGAGGATTTATTGTGACCTATTTTCTTTCTTTCTTCCTTTCACATAATTTTATTCTACTCAATTTCTCTTTCACAATACAAAATAACAGGAACATCAACAACAAACCTGTATTTATTAAGACTATTGATATAGCACAAAACTGTAAATAAATGAAATGCATATGCCGTTTTCATTGCCTCCCCCATCATAAAATAATATGTAAATATGCAGAGATACATGGGCGTTAGTTCTTTTCACAAAACAATATCATATTTTACATATTAGCAAATATTTGGGGTAAAGTCATTCCAGGCAAGGAGAATAACAAGTGTAAAGTCCTTATGTTAGGAAAAAAAGAACTTGTGTTTTAGAAATAGAATAAAGGTTATTGGTGCTGTGCATTGTGTGAGAAGGGGAGAGAAAAGCAAAAGGCAAGGACTGGAGGGGTAGGCAAGGGCTAGATCACAGAATCTGGTAGGTCATGTCAAGGAAGATGAATTTTATTCTAAGTTCAGTGGAAAGCCAATGAAGGGGTAAGCATGATCTGATTTGCTTCTTTTTTTAAGTATATTTTTTTATTGATTTCAGAGAGGAAGGGAAGAGGGAGAGAAAGAGATAGAAACATCAATGATGAGAGAGAACCATTGATCGGCTGCCTCCTGCACGCTTCCCACTGGGGATCGAGCCCGCAACCTGGCATATGCCCTTGACTGGAATCAAACCTGATACCCTTCAGTCCACAGGCCGACACTCAATCCACTGAGCCAAACCAATTAGGGCTCTGATTTGCTTCTTAACAAATAACCCTGGCTGCCAAGAGGAATGAATTGCACTGAGCAGGAGTAGAAACAGGGAACAATCAGTGTGCTATGGAAAATAATTCAGCTAAGAGATGATGGAGACTTGGACCACAGTGGTAGCATTGGGGAAGATCTTGAAGTGGCTGGATTTGGGTCTACTTAGGAAGTAGAATAAAGAGGGTTTACTGTTTATTTTTATTTTTTTCAGTGTGGCAAGCACCCACTCTTTGGGCATATGGAACATTATAAAGTTCATGAACACTCTATGATTTACCCTTGATGTTGCCCTATAAATGTCACACTCCTCTGCTGAGAACCTTATCTTGCCTGGCCCTATCATGTTGGGCTCATGCAGAATTCTGTGAATACTTTTATCATAGCTCTTATCAGAACATATTGTAAATTGTTGTTTCTTTCCTTAAGCAGGAAGTTAACCCAGTCATAAACACAGAGCTTGACAGTGTCAGCATTTAATAAATCTCTGTCGAATGAGTACGTGAGAGCGTGCCTTATGAGACACTACAATGAAGGGGTATAAATAATGTCTCTGAGCCTAGCAGCAGTTCTAGATGGGATACTGCCAAGGGTCAGGGGCCCATCCAGAGGATTTCTTTTCATTCCTTCAGGAACTCTCACGAAGAATGATCAGAACATCTTAGGTGGTAATGGTCTGGAAAATGGAAAGGGGCTCACAAACTGGAAAATGAAAATAGTAATCTCAGATGTTACAAAATTAGCTTAAAAGGCGAGCTAACTGGAGGGAGGAAAGCAAGTCACCCCAAGAGACAATATTAAATTCACCTGAGTACAGGTCAAGTCCCATTATCTAATACATTAATCTTGCAGGCTTTTTTTTTTCATTTCCAAAAATTACTTTTTAAGCCCTGATTGATGTCCTATTATTTCAAGGTGTGGTTCATACTCTAAGAGCCCCACAGGAAAAATGGTCCAGTAGTGGGAAATTTTCATAAAAATGGGATTTCTGATTCATATCTTCTCTTTACCTTGCTCTATTTTGTAAGTGAATCTCTGGGACTTAATCTTCTCATACATTAAAGAAAAATAACAATATAATAGTGTACTCTGCACTCTCCCCAGCTCTAATATCCATAAGTTCTATAGCATTTATTGTTTTAGGGTTTGTCTTATTGGTTTGGTGATAATATGGTAAGGAACAGAGAGTCATGATTCTACTTAAAAGTATATAAAATATTGGTATGGGTAAATTGTAAACTCAGGATTTTTCATGAAGCCATTTGGGGCATACATTTGACATGAAATCCCATCTATTTATCTTTGCATGTCTATAGAGCAGCAATATCTAAGCCTAATTTAAGATACATAAAAGTCATGGCTATGACATAAGAATCCATAATATTTTATATTTAGAGAACGTATCATTCCTCTCAGGAAAAATCTGTAGGTAAGTATGATTATGAAATGCGATGGTGTTCCCCAGTCCAATGTTTTCTATATCCTACTGTTTCACTGCTGATGGCTTATCATATTCTTATGAATAGCCCATGAACTGTATTCCTTAATTATGTAGGTGTCAGTATGTCCCATTTTTCCCTTTTGCTAAGTATCAAGATACCATTTAGAAATTAATTGCATCTTCTCCTCCAGACATGTAGCTTCTAAATTCTATACAGTTTAGCCTTGATATATCCAAGCCTAATTTTTATCAGCACCAGTACTTTTGTTTGAAGGTTTATGATTCCAAAATGTCTGAACCAGTATTCTTTTCCTGTTGAGAATGTGCCTTTAAAGAAAATAGACAGCTTAGAAACAGCTTTTGTGTGTTAGTAACCCTTCCTTTTTGGGGATGGCAAGGGACTCCTTTACCTTTTTGTTTTGATTCCTTCTTTAGCCCTACCAGGCATGTGGTCTCTTTTTGTTGTTTTCCTAGACCTTTTGCCTTCCCTTTAGTTTTGAATGGATTCAGGTTATGGAGTCATTTTCCTTGTGTACTTGCTTAACTCTTGTCATATCTCAGAATATTCTAGAACAACAACAACAAAAGCATTGCATAAAGGGAAAAATAATTCTCTATTTTCATGTCTGGGTTAGATTATTACATTTACTTTATATCTGAAGAGATAATTTCTGTGGCATGACAGCAGTAGAGTATCTTATTTTAGTGAAACACACACACACACACACACACACACACACACACACACACACACACACAACATCATAGAGACTTCCTATGGAATTTAAGTGTCTTCCAACAGCTTGGATTAAAAAGTCTAGTTTATGATTGGTACAAAGGACTTGTATAGGAAGCAGTGCCGCCGAGGCCTTGGCAAGTCACTTAACTTCTATTTCTCTTTGAAAAGGAAATAATAATACATGTCATATTGATGTTGTAAAATTAAAATAAGAAAACAGGATGAATGTTCTGTATAGGCCTAACAGAATGTGACCTAATGCTCACTCTATTGGTATGAAAATGAAGATCTAAGAGTTGAGAGGAGTAATAGTTTGCCTTATACAGTTTAAAGAGACTTATTGAACATGGCAAACCTAAAAATAAGGAGCTTACCTAAAATAATGGAAAGAAGTAGTTGCTTTTTGACCTGGTATATAAGAAATATGTATGTGTAGAGGAGTAAAAGTATCCTATATAATAAAAGGGTAATATGCAAATAGACCAAACAGCAAAACAGCCGAACAACCAATCAAAGCGTAATATGCTAATGATATGCTAAGGTGCTCAACCACTTGCTATGATGTGCACTGACCACCAGGGGGCAAATGCTCCAACCAGTAGGTTAGCTTGTTGCTGGGGTCCGGCCCATCAGGACTGAGCGAGATGGGCCAGACACACCCTGAAGCCCTCCCTGGGTCCCTGCCTGACCCAATCGTGTATCGGTGGGGTCCCTCAGCCTGGCCTGCGCCCCCTCTCAATCTAGGATGCCTTGGGGGATGTTGGAGAGCCGGTTTCAGCTCGATCCCACTCCCCTTGGGAGGGCGCCCGACGCAGGGCTCATGGCTGGCAAGTGCTGCTGCGGCAGTGTGAGCCTCTCCGGATTGGGACTGATTGGGCGTGAACCCAAGGCAGGCACAGTGGGACCGGGATGAGCGGGAATGGCAGGTAGGAGCTGCAGGCGACATTGGACTGCGGGTTTCGGCCCGATCCTGCAGGCCACCCAGAGGGACCCCACCTGTGCACGAATTCATGCACCAGGCCTCTAGTAATGATATAGTTCCCCAAACAGCAGATACAACTAAAAGAAAAGGTAGCTTTTGGATTTTGATGACACCAATTAATTCCATATGGTTAGCTTGTTTAATTTTAATATTTCTTCTTCTGCCTTGATAAAGGAACTACATATCCTCTTTCCAATGCCTTATCCTATTCGTCCAAGCCTTTGTTTCTACTGGGAATTCCTCACTGGATGTATTTTTGCATACTGATTATTGCAAAGTTCTGTTCTCTTTCATCAGTAAATCTGTTTACCAGTGAAATACTACATTTGTGCCAAATTAGAACGAAACAACAGCAAAAGGATTCCCACCTGGTTTTCTTCCCTGGAATTAGGAATGACACTAATGAGATATTTTATAATATCTGACCAAAAAAAAAATCTGCTCTGCGTCTCTCTAGGCACAGTGTAGCTACCCTTTCTGAGAAGAATGACATTCAGTTTTGTGTGGATGGTGGAGTCTGAAATGATAACTGTTGAAAAGTTTGGGGATATTAAAAGCTTCCAAGAAGATTCTACTTTGCAACCCCCAAATGTAAGCTAGATGGGAGATGTTGAATGAAATCTTCAAGGTGGCAGAGTTGTGCCATAGACCATGGTGACATTAGCAATGTACACCTGTTTAGGAAAAGTCACTTTCATCTTCCCCATCAGTTACATGCACAAAAATAAATTTATATTCCAGTGGTAGTCAGTAATGGCATTCATGAATACAGCCTACTCCTGTGGATGTTACCTGCAGGGGCATGAGAGTACACACATACACACAAATTATGTATGGGAATATATGCTTTTGTGTGTGCATGTGAGAAGATTCATAGCTTCTATTAGATTCTCAAAGAGCTGTCACCCATATAAAGTCAAGAGTGATTACTCTTCCTTTTTCTTCTCCCACTTAATACTCTATCTGAATATTCAAGTAAAGGGTAGTTGACATAATGAATGGGATAAACTTGAATAAATTCTAAATCTTTTATTGCTATGATGCTTAAACTATTTCTAATAAAAGACCTCAAAATTGATTGTTAGCTCCCACGTGTAACCACCAAATTTGAGAATTGCTGATCTAGTTAAGCTACCCAGATCCAGAGAAGCACAGACTTTCAGAGTTGTTTCTTAGAGTTCATTTAGAAGCAATGATTTCCAAATGCGTTTTCTGAAAAAATATTTACAATGCAACCTGTTTGTCAAATAAAGTATTATGCAGAAATCCCAATACATAACATGCATATACACACAAAATAAATTGCTCTGATCAAAGTTGTCTGTGACCTTGATTGTTGATGTCAGCCTCCTCAGCGCTTTCCTCATGGCACAGGTAGAGACACCCAAAGTTGTATTTCCTTTACAATCCATTATTTTTGTATTTCCTATTGTGATTATTTTAATGTTCTGTTAGTGACTTTTCGAAGGATGAACTATGTCATGTAGTTTTTTTATGAAAGAGTAAGAAAATAAAGTCTTGGTTGACTCCATATTAAGTTTGCTCACATTGATCTGAATGCTTTCAGTATTGATTCAGATTTTGGATGGCATCATAGCTCTACCACTTATTAGCTGTGTAATCTTAGGCAATTTTCAGAACTGCTTAATGCTTCTGTTTCCTTATCTGGGAATGAATGGATAAAAATCAAAGTAATTACATGGATAATGATAATTCCAATAATAATAACAATGTAAATACAAACCTGCAGCATTGCTTTGAGATTTAAATGAAAGAGTGCTCAGTTAGGTCATTTCCTGAATGACCTAAATTCATTCCTGATAACCTTGCCTCTGACTGAAAAGACATTAAATATAAATATAGTTCTTTAATTTTAATGGAAAATTATGATAGTTTTGATCCCAATCTAAGGCAGACAGTTTTCAAAGATTGAAAAACCTATGTGAATTGCATAGTGAAAATAAGTTTACATAAGAAACAAGTATTTGAAATTAAAATAATGTGATTTATATGTAATATTTAGTGTAACAAAGGATTACTTACTTGAAGGAATAAGGAAAAGGTGAATAAATGGATGGTTGTAAACAAAGATGCAAATAGTTGTTTTGTTGAAGTGCATTATCTTTATTTTATTTAGTTATAGTTCAGGTTTATTGAGGTAAAATTAACATATAATATTGTAAAATATTAAAGTGTCCATTGTGATGATTTGATATATACATATACATTGTGAAAGGATTCCCCTAGGTAGTTAATTAACACATCCATCACCTCACATAACATTTTTTTTTGGGGGGGGGGGTAAAAACATTTAAGTTCTACTACCTTAGCAAATTTCAATTATACAATTCAGAATTAACTATAGTCACCATGTCTTACATTATATCCTCAAACCTTATTTATCTTAGATGAAAGTTTGTGTACTGTTTTTACCAACCTCTTCCTCTATTCCCCAAACCCCTGGCAACCACTTTTCTACTCTCTGTTTCTATGATTTTGACTATTATTAAAAACATTTATATTCCACATGTAAGTGATTCATGCAATATTTGCATTTCTCTGTCTGGCTTATTGCACTTGGTATAATGCCCTTCATTTCCATCTACAGTGTCAGAAATGGCAAGATTTCTTTCTTTTTTATGGCAGAGTAATATTCCATTGAACATATTTGTCACATCTTCTTTATCCATTCATCCATTGATAGACACTTGTTGTTTCCATATTTTGGCTATTGTGAGTAATGCTGCAGTGAATATGTGGGTATAAATATCTCTTTGTATTCAAAGGACATAGAAACAGGATATCAAACAGGATATACATACAGGTATAGGTATAGGTATAGGTACAGGTATATACACACAGAGTGGGACAAAAGTAGGTTTACAGTTATGAATATATGAAACAAAGAGTTTATTCTTGTATTATTATTTATAAATTATCGTATTATTTTTCATACGAGCAACTGCAAACCAACTTTTACCCCACCCTGGATATCCAAGTTCATTATTTTAAAACTATTTTCTTCAAAAACTTTCAGCTGCTTTTGGCTTATGATTATCTTGTCCTTAAACTACATTTAATAAATGTATAGCAAAGGAAAGAACTCTTCCATACATAAACAAAAGCTACAACAATGGTACTTTGAAACATTTGGTAACAAGCACATGCAAAGCAAACTGAAGAATATTGGACAGTGCTGCCTCATCATCACACTTGCTTGGCATCTACTACTCTATGCAAAGCAAAGCCATTTAAGTTAATTCTAAAATGTAACCCATTCAGATTTATTTTGTTCTTTCTTTTTTATTAAACTATGTTTTTATTGATTTCAGAGAAGAAGGGAGAGAGAGGTAGAAACATCAATGATGAGAGAGAATCATTGATCGGCTGCCTCCTGCACGCCCCACACTGGGGATGGAGCCCACAACCTGGACATGTGCCCTGACTGAGAATAGGACCATGACATCCTGATTCATAGGTCGATGCTCAACTACTGAGCCATGCCAACTGGGCCAGATTTATTCTTTTTGATATTCTCTTACTGGAAAATTTGTTATCATGTAAATATGTCTTTTCCTGAAGTCATAATGTTTAAATATTACCTTCTGTATTGTATTTATTTAATGTGTTTGGGAAGAAAAAATTATCATAATGTAAATAAGCAGTTAGTGTCCAAAAGCACTATCACTTTTCAAGATGGTGCTTATTGTTTAGCTGAGAAGTCATTATGTGTGGTTAAGTCTGTACTTTGCATAGTTCTAGGCAGCAGAGTAGGAAATGAACAAATCTAATTCTCTTTTTTCAGCTCTCATTCCCTTCCTCTTTCCTTTGTCTATTCCTTCCATCTCTAAATACTACATTAAAAGCTTCAACTTCATAGCATAACTCAAAAAGTGCCTACAATTTTTATGAATTGCAAAACAACAACTCAAAAACCATGCAAAATGGTTTCTCTCCTTATCTCTGCAAAAGCTCAAACTGACTTCAAGTCCACATCTAAGCTGATTCTTTTTCTTAAGAATATTGAAGTATTTTATTGGCATGTCATGTTTTTTTCCAATATCCCTGTGCGGTAGAGAGCTGACTATGTACTCTTTTTTAGATGAAGAAAATTAGCAAGGCAAAATGAGCGATCGAGGTTTACAAAAGCTGGGTTCCAAAGATGTCACTACTCACCGGTATTAGCTGCTTTCCTCATTTATGCTATTCTCAGAGTGAGCACATTGAAGAGAGACAACAAAGATTCAAATGTCTTTCCCATGGGTATTCCCAGCCTCAGAAGATAAGTTAAAATTACTAGAAGCATCTGTTTGATATTTCCCCACTAGAAATTTACAATTTATTGCTCATTCTGCAGTCCAGTCACAGTGTATTCACAGACTCATGTAAGCAAGTATCCACACCTAGGGACCCTTCATTTTTTACTGACTATACATTTGGGGGTACAACTATCTCTAGTACTGGCTCATTTCTGCTATTGAATCAGAGGCAGTGGATGAAGGAGTCCTAAAGAGCCTGGGAATTATAATTGGAAACACATTGTAGTGACAATGAACATGTATTGTAGACTTCAACTTCAGGAAGCATAGTTGACGCCTAACGACCCCAGCTGTGCCCTCCGAAATCCATTTGTGTTTGAACATGGTTCCTGTGGGCTGCTTCCAGCCAATGACCAAGCACAACAGGGTCCTGAAGCAGACTTCCTGGGACACATGGCTCCTCTGATGGTAAAGTTTCCTTGGACTGTAGACAAGACTAGAATGCTTCCACCCATTCTTCCTTTTCTCTCTTCTTCACTTTGAGGCAGATTTCTTCCCAATCTTGTGTCAAAGAAGAAATAAATCCAGAGTTAGGCCAGAGAGAGCCTTATTCAAAAAGACTATTATAATAAGGGGAAGGGACCATTGAAAGAAAGAGATCTCTCTAACTATGAGAGTTTCAAACTCAGGCAGAAAATGGTTTTTATTTTATAGGGAGGATTAAATAAGGCTAGAAAGAACCAGTTGTGGGCAAGTGGGATGAATGAGTGGTGTGATTAGACAATTAATCAGGGAATATTTTCCCCTAAGGTCTGTTGATTCTTGGAGGGGCTTTCTAAAAAGTGGTTATTCTATGTTCCAATTCTCAAGGGCAGGGGCCAGCATTCAAGGACCTGGAGGAAATAGTGAGGCATGACATAAGTTTGGTTAAGTTGAGTTCATGGACATACTATCCAGTTGGACAGTGGTGACAAACAGTTCTGCCAATAATTCATGAGACATAAAATGGGAATTTCTAGTCTGTGCCTGGCATTCTCATAAATAGACAAGTGTTTTATTTGCCAGTCTTACCTAAGTCAAGGGGGAAAGGTGGTTCTTTGTAGTAAGTCATTTTTTAGGACACAAAATGGGGTGGGGGGAGGTTCTTAACCATCGCTGTTTTTTTACCAGCATGGACCTCGGGTAAAGCCCAACATTGTCATTTGGCTTCTTCCCTATTTTGTCTCACAGGCTTTTCCCCAAAAATAAAAATTTTTGCACACTTCATTCTTTCTTGCTGTCTACTTCTTGGAGAACTTGAACTATCCATGTTTCGTATATGCCTTTCCTTGCCTTTTCCATTAGTATAATGCTCTTTATGCCAGAGGTTCTCAAATTTTATTATTCATATAAGTGATATATAGAGCTTGCTACTATGCAGACTCCTAAGGACCAGTACAAAAATATTTCATAGATCTGGGGGACAGAGGGGAGGGGGAAGGTGGGACACCAGGAATTAAGCATTTAGGTGAGCTAATTATGAGAGGTCTTTAAACTACACATTGACTAAAATTGCTTAAGTTAGTCTATGCAATGTAGGAAAGATTTATATTATTATATGAATATATATGTTAAAGCTTTACGGTAATTTTTTATGTCTCATAGGAATGTCTGTTTGATACATTTCCTTGACTGTGGCTATTTGGGCCTTGCTGCTACTAGTAATATAGTATAATATTTTGGAGCTCAGGCTCTGGACTTTGTGTTCCTGAATTTTCTTTTTAACCCATGCTTTCTAGCTTTGTAACTGTAGGCAAATTGCTTAGCTTCTCTGAAAAACACCTACCTCAAGGAATTTTTATGAGTATGTTACTGAATTAAAGGGGGTTGGTTCATTTGCTTGCACACATCAAAGCCCATAAAACCTGAACAGGAGTTTGGAGCAAAAAAAGTAAAGGTTTATTTAAGGAAATGGCAAAAGTAAACCCAGAGTCACAGGTGAGCTATTGGTCTGAGACCTGGTTCCCCGGGTGGCTTCTAGAGAATGGGTTACATAGGGGGAAAATCATGAATTATGGTGTCTCAGGGAGTTAGGGTCATGGTCAGGGTCCTGGTTTGTACTGATTGGTCAGTGCTAGGGTAGAGGGTCATTAGTCATTGCATCTGGTCAGCCAGGCAATTACTTCATCTGGTTTTGCTGCTTTTCTGGATCTAGAGCTGAAACATAACTGAAGCCTAGATATTATCTCTAATTTTATGAAAACTTGTCTCTGTGGTCAATTGACCCCAGGCTTTGTTCCTAAGATTATTTGAAGCTGATCAGAATCTCATTGTCCTGAAAGCTCAATAATTAAGGGAGTGATGGTGTGAGGGAGAGGGAGATGGGTGAGTCAGGGTGCTAGAGGAAGCCAGTTTGAATCAAAAAGAAGAAAAGGAGAAAGGGTCATATTAAAGAAATTAAGTTTATACAGGGTCACAGTTGTAGACATTTTATCTTAGACATCAGAGAGCTGAGAACTTAAGAATAATTTATGTTCCCCCCTTTTAAAAGAAATTTATAATGTTTCAGCAATATGCCTCAGCTTGCATCTGAAGGGACAGAAAACGTTTCTTCTACCCTTCTAGGTACTTTGGCTGGTGTCATAGTCAAATTGACATAAGACAGATTAACAGGAAAAACCCCCCACAAATTTAAGTTTGTACATATGGTGGCCCCATAAAAACATGAGACCCAAAAGATAGCTAGGCTATTGAGGCTTATATAACATCCTGAGCTTAAGAAAGGCTTAGGGGCCTGGGGATACAAGGGGGAGGAAGGCCTTTCATAGGAAGGTAGAGGAGATGCTTGGTAAACAAGGGTTACCCTGTTATGCAGATAAGTTCCTTAGATTAAAAGTTATCTCTAGGAATAGCTGTCTTGCTGGTACAGGACCCCTTTCTATGTAAATTTAGGCAATTGAGAGGGAGTCAAAGAGCTTTTCCTGAATCTAGTGGGTCTTGATTGCCTTTAGCTCAAAATGATCTTTGTGTCAAAGGCATTATTTTAGGGTGACACATTCTGTTCCCCTTCACATTAACAGGTAAAACTGAAAAAAATAGCACAATAATTTTTTTCTTTGCTCTAAGAATGTTATTGAAAATATAGGATGATTCAACAATATACATCTGAGACTCCAAGGGATGGAAATCTCAGGAGAGCTAAAAAGAAGAAACAAGTAAGTGGAGCATTACTTTTTCTCGAGGGATGTATTTGTTTGTAACTTACCGATTTTGTAATTAGCCATGTTTAATTCTTTCTTTTTTTCTATGAGACTTAAAACCGAATTTATAACTCTTTTCTTCTTACAATTGCATTTTATTTCCTTTGATTTTCAGCACTTTCTTCATCAGGAGGCTCTCACTTTTAACAGGTGTTCTCATGTGTTTCCCATATGAAAATTCCTTTAGCTGCAGCTCTGTTTGTAGCTGTGGCTATAATATAACGTTATACAGTGGTTTTGAGTTTGCTGTGTTCTAATTCGGGGGTGGAGGGGTGGGGAGAGGGTATTTATCAGTGAAAAGTTTCTTAAACCTATGTTAATCAAAATGTTGTTATTGGTGGAAGTGGGGTTCTTGGGGTGCCACTGGAATAAGAATTTCCAGAAGCCTCCACAGGAGGATGAGATATTGTAGAAAGCTTTATTTCCTTGGAAGTACACCCTTGAGTTTCCAAGGTCCCATTTCCCTTTGTTCTGTCAAGGAAAAAGTCCCATTTATGCCTTCAGCAGGGTTAAGATCAAAGCCAGTGTCCAGAATTTTTGCTCCCTACTAGGGCATAGTCCAGTCCAGCACCAGGCTAACTTAGCTTGTGTTTCCTGCTGCAGATCATCTGTCCATTGCATCTGGGGTCCACACGGCCATGGGCCATGCGGCTATCTGGAGGGAACGTGGGCAGGAGCAAAACCAAAGGAACCAGAGAGCCAAGAGAGTGATATTTCTTTAGGGGATTATGTATTCCAACATTTTCATGGGTTTGCAGTGGCCCTGCCCCACCAGCCAATGATCTTTGTTCCCAGATTTGGCTGACAAGGAAGAACCTTCCCTATGTCACCATGACTCACTGCACATGTGCCCATCTTCCCCTTTGTCCAGTCCTTTTCCCCAGTGAGCTGCAGAAAATGGGCTGCTGATTCCCTAGGGAGTATGAAATTGCAGCTTCCTAATGAAGCTGCCCAAATGACAAGCCTATAATGTCTGGCTTCCCTTTGTTCCTTTTCTATTATTAATAACTACTAATTACAATGGTATCAGTCTGAATTGTACAGATAATTCCTTGTACCTCTGAGAATATTTGGTACCATAATGAAGAATCACTCATTCTATACTCTAAATACTTATAGGAAGATTAGTTTAGTTCATGATGGTGTGGAATTTAATAATTGTATGCAAAATTTAATGAGTGTATTGAGTAAAAATATTCCACCATATGGGTTAGGTAAATTCTTTAGGTGCTAATTCAAGAAATCCAAGTATTCAGATTAAGATATAAGTTTCAGCAGCAAGATGAAACAAGGCACACAGTTACCATAAGATTGGGAAGGCATTAGACTAAGGGCAAAAAACATTAAATCTAGAAGAGGCAGCTATTCAAAACAAGAAACTAAGCAACAACAGAAAACAAATAAGGAAAGCAATAATCATAATTTGTGAGTAAATATAGTTATGCTGTTTAAAACTTAGCATCAATCATGGAAAGAAGTAAATAGTGACTATTTTGTGGTTCTCAATCCTTTTGCTCTTTCCAGGATGTGGCTGGCCAAGGACACTTAAGGAATAAGTACAATGCTAAGATCAAACAAAATTAAATACAAATAAGTAAACAAGCATACATATACATATATATGTAAACATATATATGTTTAACTATTAACCTGGATCCTCTTTACAGTTATGGAAGAATTAACCACTTTGATTTATTTCTCATTGAATCTCCAATCAAAATTCATCTCTGATAGAAATGTAAATATTAAATAATTTTTATTTTAATTAAACATTAAATATGTAAATATTAAATATATAAATATTACATAATACCCAGAAGCCTGTTGACATGCACAAATCTATCCACTTGAAACACAAAGAATAATGATCTTTGAAGAAGCCATTGACTGCCTGGTTACATTCAATTTTGGTTACATTCCACTGAGACCCTCTTCTAACATAGGATTACCAGCATTATCCCAACATCACTGCATTTCCCAAATTAAAGCTCCATGGTAGGAATATTGCTTTAAGCCATTCTCTTTTGAAATGTTGATCTCTCAGAAAAATGCATGCAAATCTTTAGGCCTCTAAAATGTTAGGCAATTGTTATCTAATAATCTTATGTTAACTACAATTTTAATTTTGTAAAATGGATAACGGGTAATTTCTACTCCTAGGAAGCCTTCCTTTATTAGAACCATCTTTCTTGAAATATAAGTTCAGGACAGAGGTTACCATACAACCCAGAGTGACTGCATTGGTTTACCTTTGCCTCTACTGATATTCTTAAGCATTCAGGGAGTGCCCCTGTGACAACTGTACCTCCTCCTATTTAAATTTCATTAGATAAATGGCTAATATTTTACTCTGAGGATGGCTTCCTGATTACGTTTATCTCCTGTGAGATCCATGCTCATTATAGGAGTGGCCGTCAGCACAGTAACTTCTAAAGGTCATTCTATTTTAATCTCATTGAGAGATGAGTTGTGAGAAGATGTAATTATATTTTTTTTCACCTGATTTACTAATTTGTAAAGTCTTGAAAGAGGTTTGTCAAATAGAATGGTCACAGCTAAATGCTTCATTAGCATTCTACAGGACAAAGGATGAACTTTTAGGTGTGAAAGTCAAATTGAAGGGGGGAAGTGAAAACACAGGCCATGTAAAAAGTAGCCCATAGCTCTTCTCTCTTTTTAATCTTGGTATAATTTTTATCTTAGGGACATTATTTCTCCCCCAGCATTAAGATTTGGAGAGGATCTGTTCCCCCAGCTCCCCACTGTCCCCTCTCACAGGTTTCAACAATTTGAATTTAAAAGGAGATATGCTGATGTTCCTTCATTTGCGCACATGCCCTGGACTCCACGTGTGAACTTGACTGTGCCTTCCTCTGTGTGCTTCTGGTGCTGAATCTTCAACATTTCCTCTCTTGCCTCTGCCAAAAAAGATTTCTATTTTATGAGACATTCCCTTACTTTGGATTTATATTATCATCTTTTTCAAAAGAGTATCAGGAATTTGGTGGGACATTATACTTGTAGTCTCCATGGTGCCTGAGGAAGGAACCTGAAATCAAAGCCAATTGTATTTAGGAGTTTTCAACCTTTCCATTTTTATCAGTTCATGTTATATAAAAGGGAATAAATGACACTTTAATTATGCTCTCAGATGATACTAAATTGGGAATGTTGCAAACTACAGTAAAGAGAGAGAAATGACACTATAGGGACTAAAGAAGTTTAGCTATGTGGGTAGGTAAAACCAGGAGAACAAAATCACCCCAGATAAAGTCCCAAGTAATTTAAAACTACCCTGTGCTTATGTGCATGTGTATGTATATGAGCTTCTGTGTATACCTGTTCTATTACACTTTTTAAGTTTAAACACATAGAATTTTGTGGAGGAAAAGCAAACCAGGACTGGCCATAATAAGCTAGGGGATCTACTCCTTCCTCCCTCCAGTGGTTTGGCCTTGGGATTGGCCTGTATCAAATAAGAATTTCTGCTTTCTTACTTATAAAATGAGGGGATTACATATAATTTATGAGTCCTCTCACTTTTAAAAGTACATTAATAAACATTTGAGTTGTGGTTTTATGGCAAGGAAGGTTTGGAACACATAGTCATTTGAGAATAACTCAAAAATTAATTGAATTTTCTCTGCTGATACTCTTACTCTTCAAGTGAGTGTCCCTTATGACTTCTCTATATCATCCCACTTTTCATCAGAAATTAGCTTTGTTCAGGCTCAATCCACATGCATGACTTCAGCCTAAAGCTCACATGTATTTTGGCTTCAGGATTCCTATGGGATGGAGGGCATTCTCGGACATTATTTGGGAAAAATAATGAGCATCAAAGTCAATATCCACAAATTGGCCTTAGGGTGATCTACCCCAATTGTAGAAAATTTAGCTAAAACCTGGAGAAATTCTATCATTCATTATAAATGTAGGAAGTAGGAAGTACCAAGAGGCTAATTATATGGAAGTGATGAGAGCCAAGGTTTTAGAAGTCAGTAGAGTTTCTAAGATTATTGATAGACTAATTCGCCTGTACCAGGAGGGTGTCACCCACAATATACTCAATATTTACATCTCCCTTTGAGTCACAGCCTAATGAGGTTGGGACAGAGTAGACTAGAAATCAAGAGACTTGAGTTTCAGTCCCAAACTTGTAGTTACAAACAGTAACATCATGGGCAGTCATTCCTTCCCATCACTCTCCTTCCCCCAACTTTGTTTCCACATCTATAAAAAGAAATGTTAGTCTAGAGTAATAGTGAGCTCTAGTCTCCTGGGACCCATTTGGTTATAGGAAGAGACCCTTGAGGTTTTGCCATTGGGTAAGTAGAAGAATGACAGTGCCTTTAATAGATATGAAGCAGTTAAGAGGAGGAATGAGTTTCAGGGTTAATAGTGGTAGAGAAAAGAGTACTACTTGGTTGAGAAAGAGTACTTGAGTTTTTATACTTATTCAGTCATTTATCACTTATTAGCATTGTGATTAATGTATTTGAACCACTATTTTCTCAACATGAAAATTTTACTATTAGTTTTGTTATAGAGATGGGATTGAAATAAGATGTTCAGGGGTTACATCCCAGGCAGTTTGAAAATAGGCTAGTAATGTCTAATAGTGCAGAAGTAGCAGAAGAAGGTGCAAAGGGAAAGACCATTAGTGTGGGAGCTGAGAAAGGTCACTGGTGACTTTTAAGTATTCATTTGCGTTGGTTGTTTTATGCCTTAGAATCTTAGTTAACTTTAATTCAAGGTTATGCATGAAGGCATTACCTTTTCTTTAAACTAATAGACTGTATTTTTTGAGCCAATAGTTTTTTTATATATATATATATATTTATTGATTAAGATATTACATATGTGTCCTTATCCCCACGTTACCCCCACCCCCTGCTCATGTCCTCACCCCCCTGTTGTCCGTGTCCATTGGTTAGGCCTATATGCTTGCAA
>NW_005371921.1:136690-160927 GCF_000412655.1 Myotis brandtii | reverse complement strand
GTCCAGTTTCTCCCTGTATGAGCCCTGGGACCCCAGAGATTTCCGGAACCGGAGTTCAGAGCAGTCGGGAGCTTGTGACTCCCTCCCGATTCAAAAAGACAGCCGCGTCCTCAGGTGCCCGCCCCTTTCCGCGCGCGCCGGAGCCTCCGTACCTCTGCACTTTACTTTCGTAGCTCCTCTGAGTCTGTGTGCTCTTCTCTTTCCTTCTAGTTGTAGAATTTCCACTCAGCCAGCCTTCCTGTGGTTCTGGATGATGACCGTTCTGTCTTTTAGTTGTATTTTTGAAGGTGTTGTCAGAGGCAGCAATTTCCGGTGTTTTCCTATGCCGCCATCTTGGTCTCTCCCCAATAGTTTTAATATACCCCTTCAACTCTACTCCCAATATTTCTTATTACTAATATCTTGCATTATACTGTTTTAAATAGATAATATAATTCAGATATCAAGAAAGTGAGCAGTGAGAGGGGGTAGTAAGAGCTATAACAGAGAGTAGACTGTTTTTAAGGTCATTGGTAGTAATTAGGAGAACAAAGAGGAAATGTAGCCAAATATAATAAAAGGCCAAAAAAGATTTTCTGTTATCAGTAGTGTTTGTTTTTTGTTTTTTGTTTTTTACTTTTGCCCCTTTTTAAAATTCTGGTTATGGGTTAGGGCATTTGTAAATCTGTTTGAAATCTGAAGAGAAATAGCACGGAATGGGGCCTGGAGAAAGAAGGAAGAGAAAATAAGAAAATGAGGGGAAAATGTTGGAAAGATGAGAGGAGTTGATATTGGATTTATAGAAAAAGAATTTCCCTTGAAACTAAACAGAAATATTTAGAGCACTTTCTCTGAGATTAGAGGGAAAGAGTAGACTTAGGCTAAAAATGAAAAGATGGCCCTAGCCGGTTTGGCTCAGTGGATAGAGTGTCGGCCTGTGGACTGAAGGGTCCTGGGTTCGATTCCGGGGGCACATGCCCGGGTTGTGGGCTCGATCTCCAGTGTGGTGTGCAGGAGGCAGCCGATCAATGATTCTCTCTCATCATTGATGTTTCTATCTCCCTCTCCCTCTCCCTTCTCCCTCTCCCTTCCTCTCTGAAATTAATAAAGAAAAATATTTTTTTAAAAAGAAAAGATGTAGAAGAGTTGAAAGTATTTAATATGGTTGTCCTTGTTACTTAGGTATACTGTGCCTGAGGGGGTGAGGCTGAGGAGGGATGGGTGTGGTTAGACAGAAGTGCTCAGCTTATTTGAAGAAGCACTTGACAGGGATATACTGGCTGGATTATTGTATTCAAAGGCCAAGGGGTGAGTGGTTCTGATTACCAGAAAATAAAACTTTCTAACTGGGCTGTGTGTGCAGATGGAGACTCAACTGCCAATAGGCGCATGGGT
This sequence comes from Myotis brandtii, assembly GCF_000412655.1. Lineage (NCBI taxonomy): Eukaryota > Metazoa > Chordata > Mammalia > Chiroptera > Vespertilionidae > Myotis > Myotis brandtii. The sequence goes on along the minus strand of NW_005371921.1, from coordinate 159,553 downwards.
CTTTTATTTTGTCATTGCTCATCTTCACCAGAGGATATTTTCCCATTGATTTTTAGAGAGAAGGGAATCGAGGGGGGAGAGACAGAGAAAGAAACATCCATGTGAGGGAGACACATGGATTGGCTGCCTTCCACATGTGCCCTTGATGGAAATTGAACATGGGACCCTTCAGTCTGCTGGGCTGACACTCTATCTACTGAGTCAAACCATCTAGGGTGATACATGGGTCTTTTAGAGAGAAATAATTTGGGTTTTGCCTTTTTCTTACTAAGTGGTCTGCAGGAAAGCCTACTAGAAAGATCTACCAATTTCCTCTAGTGCAGGGGCTGACAACTGCTGATTAATGCTGCCTCCGAGGGGCTGAGGGAACCTGGACATCTGTCAGTCAGGGCTGGCAGGCATCTTCAGGATTTGGGACTTGGCAGGTTTCCAAGCCGATTGCTCTCATTAGGCACCATTTTGTATCTTTCACAGACAGAGGATTCTAGAAAGGAAGCCGGCATGAGTAGGTTTCTCTTTTTATGCTTGTTGCCTTTTTCCTACAAGTAGACCCTTGCTGTTAAGTGTCAATGGGTTGAACCCATCATCTTAAGAATTATTGCTTCTTTCAATTATCCTGACCTACAAAGGATTTTGGGAATATCAAAACTCTTTGTCCCATTTTCTTTCCATACTTCTAAATATTGCTATAGAATCCCCATCTGTCTGTGACCAATAAAGGAGTGGAGAAATCCTTCCTTATTGGCTAATTACTCTGTGACAGTTTTCAAAGCAGGTATAAAAAAGAAGGCTATGGCCCTAGCTGATTTAGCTCAATGGATAGAGCCTCAGCTTGTGGACTGAAGGGTCCCGGGTTCGATTCCGGCCAAGGGCACATGCCTGGGTTGCGGGCTCGATCTCCAGTAGGGGGCGTGCATGAGGCAGCCAATCAATGATTCTCTCTCATCATTGATGTTTCTATCTCTCCCTCTCCCTTCTTCTCTAAAATCAATAAAATATATTTAAAAAAGAAGGCTATGGTAATGGTGGCAATGATCATCATGATGATGACAGATAATTCTTATTGGCTACATATTATGTGTGAGGCACATCCTTATTTAATACCCACAACAGCAACACACTTAAATGCTATACGGTGCTACTATTCTTTTTTCCATTTTACAGATTAGGAAACTAATTTGATTCAAAGAAGTTAGCCAAATTTTCCAAGATCACACTCTTATTTTGAAGGGATGATGGCCATCTCAAATTGGCCTAAGCAAATAAGGAATTTGGTGGCTCACATTACTGAAATGTCTGTTGGTCTTGTCTGTAGCCTGAGATGGATCCAGAGGTTTAAATAATATAATGTGAAATTACTTTCACTCCATATTTGGTCTAATGTCGTTTGTGTTGGCTTCATTTTAATGCAGAATTTCCCAGTATGTTGTCAGTAATGGCCAGTTTGACTCTACGCTTATATTGCACCTTCAGCATGCTCTCATGGGAAAAGACAGCACCTTCAGCTCTGAAGCTTCAGCAAAAGTCCTGGGAAGACTCTTGTCATGTGCCCATCCACGATCCAATCACTGAGACTCAAGTAGTGTAGTATTTTGATTCTGCAGATCATAGTTACTTACCCACTCTGTAGGACAAAACCAGGGAGGAATCACCTTCATGTAAACTACATGGAGTATGTTTCCCATGAAATCAAGGACTGTTCACAGAGGAAGGAAGAGAGGGAGGGAAAGAACTCCCTTAGCCTTTTTTTGTCTGTGAAGCTTCTTATTTCCCCTTCAATTTTGAATGAAAGCCTTGCTGGATAGAGTATTCTTGGATTCAGTCCTTGTGTTGGCTTCATTTTAATGCAGAATTTCCCAGTATGTTGTCAGTAATGGCCAGTTTGACTCTACGCTTATATTGCACCTTCAGCATGCAATCATGGGAAAAGACAGCACCTTCAGCTCTGAAGCTTCAGCAAAAGTCCTGGGAAGACTCTTGTCATGTGCCCATCCACGATCCAATCACTGAGACTCAAGTAGTGTAGTATTTTGATTCTGCAGATCATAGTTACTTACCCACTCTGTAGGACAAAACCAGGGAGGAATCACCTTCATGTAAACTACATGGAGTATGTTTCCCATGAAATCAAGGACTGTTCACAGAGGAAGGAAGAGAGGGAGGGAAAGCATGGGGCAGTTCAAATTGATGCATTTTAATGTCTTCTACTCCCAGTCAGATGGTGTGAGATGCAGGGTTTGGATACTGATAATCTGTTCCTGGATCCAGCACTATTTGAGTAGGCTTTGTGCTAGGGATTTACAGAATTTATCTTATTTAATACCCACCATAACTGTTGGGTGCAAATATTATGAGCCCCATGTTATAAGTAAAGAGCCAAAGTGAAGCAAGGTAAAGCAGCTTGCCTGACTCTTCCCAACTGACCAAGTCCGGCACTAAACATAAGACTATTGGGCTTTGCTTTAAGATTGGTTTTATCCGCTCACAGACATCATGACAAGCGTCATCTGAATGTGATCATCATCATTTTGAGTTAGCAAGAGACTGGGGGATATGGCCCATATTAATCCATTTTGCTATTTAACAAACAACCACTATAGGTCCAAGGTTTACAACATAAATATTTTCATCCCTCATGGTCTGTTGGCCAGCTGGGCATCTCTGCTTCAGGTTGAGGATGTAGTTAAATTGGCTCTATCTGTTGCATTCTTGAGCCCAGGCTAGAATAGTATAAGTTATCCAGGGGAGCTCTTTTCATAGCAGGTCACTGAAATGTCAGAAGGCAAGTACACACATGCAATCACATTTCAAGTCTCTGCTTGCATCCTGTCTGCTCATATCCCATTGGTTGAAGTGAGATATGTGGTCCAGATATGCATCAATGGACTGGAGAAGTACATGTGACCCACAGTGGGAGGAGGGGAGTGAATAGTCTCTGAAGAATGGAAACTATCATGAGGTACTTTGAAGAAACTACAGTAAGGGTCCTAAATTCAGACTTGTACTATTTATTGTTTTTGTTGTTGTTGTTGTTTTCCAAAATTCTTAGAAAAGCATTGTCAGTCAGTAAAACATAGGGGTCACAAGTCAAATTTAGGAGGTCTTGTTAGTGCAATTGACACCCTATAATGGTAACCCATGAAAAAGTATTACTTCTACCACCGTTTGAAACCTGGTTGAAATATCTTTACATATTACTGTCTGGCATGGATGTTATCATCACAATACTCTTTGTGTATCTGGGGGAACAATATATGAAGCCTCGGTGAAACATCTTAATCTAACATTGAAAGAGACATGCAACTCTGGAGTGAAATATGGCTGTGACCACTGACAGCTTGGGGAGCTAAATGCAGCGGTTTGACGAGGTGTGAAATAATAGCTATCAAAGTCTTTTTATTGTAGCATCAGTTCAAGGCATTGGAGCTTCATAGATACATTATGTCCTACTGGTTTTATTCATGACTATTAGTTAAAATTCATTCCATTCAAAAGTTATCGCTACTCATGAAGAACTGCAACCTGATTTTCCTACCAGCAACACTTTCCCATGCTCTCCTGAGCTCACGGAAAGCCAGTGGGGGTGATTCTGACATTATTTTTGCAATATTGTTCACATAATTGAAACTGCAGATGCAATTATTAAGGCAAAAAGCTTCGGGATGTCAGGTGGAATGGAAATTGAAGAGTTGGTTTTATTATTATGGATGAAAGATGTTGAAAACATTCATCTGTCTGTTCAATAACAGTAAACATTGCGGTGTACCTCATATGGTTATAGGGACTGTGGAGGGGAAACATAGAAGAAACTCAAGGTCTGATTTCTCAACACAATGGAGAGATTGTGCACAAAAGGGAAGAGACTTGTGCTTGGAATCAGAAATCCTGGATTTTACTATTAATTAGCTTTTGGACTTTGAAGGAATAATACAACTTTTTTAGGTTGTTATTTCTTTACTTTAAAAATAAGACAGTTTACCTCGATTGACTACAGTGACAACTGTGACTCAAACATTGCAGAATGTTGAGGAATTTCCTACCTAAAGACACAAAACAGGTGAACAGTTCATGTATTCAGTAATTATACGGTAAGTGTCTACTAACTTGCAGTAAGTTTTGCTCTCAGGGGTGGGAATGGAATCAGGAGGAGAAGAAGCCCCTGGCCATGGACAGCTTCCATCTGGTGGGAGAGAGTCAATAACAAGTAAATAGTTATATATATATTAAATTTAAGTATTAATACATGCTGTGAAAAAAATTAAAACAGGTTAAAGGGAGAATGACTGGGAAGGAGAATTTATTTGAAGTAATTAGGATAGTTCTATTTGAGGAGACAGCACTGGGGACTTGAATTAGTTATGGGTTTAGCCAGGCCAGTGTAGCTCAGTGGTTGAGTGTCATTCCATGAACCAGGAGGTCACAGGATCAATTCTGGCCAGGACAGGGTTGCTGGCTCGATCCCCAGTAGGGGGTGTACAGGAGGCCACCAATGTTTCTCTCATCAATGTTTCCATCTCTCCATTCCTCTCACTTCCTCTCTCTCTCAAATCAATGAAAACATATATTTATAAAAAATGATGGGTTTAGTTTTGCAATTATTTGGGGAAAAATCATCTCTCTAGCAAATGTGATGAGCCTGAGGTTGGAAGGTGTTTGGTATGTTTATGGAACAGCAAAAATAATAGCTTTATTAAACAGAAAAATCTCTATAGAACAAAATAAAATAATATATACTGCATTCTGTGACATGACGTAAAGGTACGTTGAATTAATCAGAAGAGGAGGTGAGCTGAATAATTACTATGATTGGGTCTTGCTTTCTTTCTTTTGTCTCATTGGTCATCACGTTCTGGATATTTTACCTTAACTTGTATTTACCCCTCATTTTCATTCCCATATCCAGTCTTGAACTTAGGTGGACAATTGCAAAGACTGTTTTGAGCCTTTCTCTTATCAACAAGTAAAGCTGATCACATAATTCCACTTTAAATACATATGTATATTTTCGATGTTCTCCTATGAGCTCGAGAAAAAAGTAAATTCAATCTACTTAGCATAGAGGACTTTTGTGACTTGTCATTGACTTTTTTAGCCTCTTCTAGTTTCAAACTTTCCTCCTTCTCTTAATTCTACAACCACAATCAAAATACTTGCTAGTTCCAGAATGCCATGCTCTCCCATATCTTCATCTATGTCTCCTACCTTCTGTCTAACTTCCTTCCTGTGTTTTAGGAACCAGTTAGGGTATATCTCTGCCGTAATGTTCTCTTAACCTCACAGTCTGTTTCTATAGCACTTAGCATGCTGTGCTGGAATTGTTTTCTTCATGACCTCTTTGCCCCACCAGGCTGTGAGTTCCCTGAGGGTCTGGACAGTGTTATTAGTCTCTGCATTTCTGACATCCAGTTTAATGCCCGGCAGCAGGTTCAATAGATGCTTCTAAAAATAATGAATGTGGTTCATAATTTATGGATTATTTAATTTTAGTCTCTTTAAACCAGTTAATTACTTTGCCCCACTTGTTTTTCTTCCCTCCCTTCTGCCTTCCATAACTAACTTCATGTTTATACATCAATCCAAGGGATCATTGCAAAAACTGTCTGGCCAGCTAGCAGATGGAAGAAGTAGAATTGAATCCAAGATGGATAGATACAAAAGCAATTCTCTTTTTACTCCACCATGTCCCCTCATTAAAGAATGATCTAAGCAAAGGTTGTATATCTCAAGATAAAAGGAGAGAATGACAAAGAGTGGCCTTTGCTAAGGACATATTGAAAAAGAATTATTTTTAATTTAAAGGGTACTGATGGATATCCCATGGTGGTCATTATGATTTCATTGAAAGTTCTTTTAGTCATTCCCACCCCATTTTCTTCTAAGAACAATGGACTTTTTGTTTTAGCATTTTCATATGTAGTCCAGGTCTTATAAAATGTGGTGGGATTATTTTTCCCACTGAGGTAAACAGCCTTAGATGAAGTTAGATTAAGAAAAACCTCATCATTTACTGGTAATCTTTTTAGATTCATTTTCCCTCTCCTTTGAACATTGAGCATTTTATCCTTTTCCAAGATGTGAGAAAGGAGCAACAGAGAGACAGACTCTAGGTCTTTTCTACTGCTTTTCAAACTAGTGGGGCAAGTGGCATTATCTCCATTTTTTTCCAGCTGACAAAAGAAAGATTTGTAAAAGTTAAGTGATTTGTCTGGCCAGCTAGCAGATGGAAGAAGTAGAATTGAATCCAAGATGGATAGATACAAAAGCAATTCTCTTTTTACTCCACCATGTCCCCTCATTAAAGAATGATCTAAGCAAAGGTTGTATATGTTCTGATACACAGTACCACACAAAAATGAATACACGCGTGTATACACAAAAATGAACTACAATTCCTAAATGGCGGAAATAGCTTATTGGGGAAGTCTGGAAAACAGATCTCTGGTATTAGAGTATAGACAAAGGCTCTGAGAACTCCTCAGACAATCTTAATTCCTTAAGTTCATATCCAAGTAGGAACTCATATTTATAACAGAAAGCAGACTGAGAAGCATGTGGTAAACTGGAAGAATAAAATTAATGACTTATTTTGAAATAACCTTTTGATTTATTATTTATAACTAGAGGCCCAGTGCATGAGATTCATGCACTGGGGCGGGGGGGTCTCTCATCCCGGCCTCCACCCTCTCACAGTCCAACTGATGGCTAAGGCCCACTCGGGGGATGTCTGATTGATGGCTAAGGCCCGCTCCCTGTGGGGAGAGGGCTTAAGCTATTAGTCTGACATCATTAGCACTGCTGTGGAGGCGGGAGAGGCTCCTGGCACTACCTCTGCACTTGCCAGCCATGAGCTGGCTTTTGGCTGAGCGGCGCTCCCCCTGTGGGAGTGCACTGACCACCAAGGGGCAGCTCCTGCATTGAGCATCTGCCCCCTGGTGGTCAGTGCACATCATAGCGACCAGTTGTTCTGCTGTTTGGTTGATTTGCATATTAGCCTTTTATTATATAAGATAACACATGGCTATTTTTACTTCTGACTGATGCTCAGTGGCATCATCTTTATCAAGATTTCATTTTTGAATATGAGGTTGCTAATGAATATTCTGATATTTAATATTGATTGGTAACATTGAGTGTTTCAGGTAGTACATTTGTCTTTATTTATATTTATTATCAGCACTAGAGGCCCAATGCACAAAATTTGTGCAAGAGTAGGCCTTCCTTCCTCCGGGTGCTGGTACCAGCTTCCCTCTGGCACCCAGGACCTGGGATTCCCTCTGGCTGCCAGCAGGCACCCAGGACCCGGGCTTCCCTCACAGCCCCAGCTTCTTCCAGAAGGTTGTCTGGATGGTTGTTCTGCTGTTTGGTCTAATTAGCATATTATCTCTTTATTATACAGGATATTCCTTAATATAGTTGCCATTTACTAACAAAATAACTGAGAGTTACGTTAACCAGTTCAATAACTAGTTCAAGGGTGTACCTGCTGGAAAATGGCAAAAAAAGATTTAAATCCAGTTATCTGATGATGAAGGCTGTGCTTTCACATGTCCATGTTTTGTTTGAGTTTTTGAAAATGCCTTTGGCCTGGAGTTAGGAAACTAGCTTTAGTCCCGGGTACTGACAAGCTATGTGAGTTCAGGCATGTCATTTTCCTTCTCTGAACCTGTTTTCTCATTTGTTAAGGGGAATGGATGAAGAGAACAGGATTTCTGATGTTTCTTGTAACCGAGAAATTAAGTGATTGAAATGCCAGAAATGGAAGTTCATTAACTCACAGCAGGACACAGTAATTTCCCAAGATCATCCTGGCATAAATATCAGTACTTGCTGCACCACAATACTTTTTCAATTAAATTTTAATTTTGCTTAATATTTAGACTCTGCCCCTTATTATTATTTCCTGTAGAATTCCACCAGCATGCTGAAACTCCAAATTCCATAGAGTGTAGACATTTACTGATTTTTTTAAAATGTCAAAACCTCTAGATACAGTTCCAGTTTCTTGAACATTATTTTTGTTCAACTCTGCATAGGTATATTCATCTTGTACTGCATTTATTATCTATATAATTATTCTATGTTTCCAACTTGAACCAAAACGAATGACAAACTAAAAAAGAATTTCTGAGGATGTGGGTACAGATAATATTGTTTTTTATGGTTTTTTTTTTTTTAGTAACAGAGTTCACCTGAGATGAACTGAAATATCCTCACAATCCTCCTCCTTCTCTTCATCTTCCTCCACATCAGCTTAATAGCAATGTGAAAAGGATTGTTTGCATAAACCATTAATTTGTACAAGTCTTTCTTGAGCCCCTCTAGAGATAGTACTTCATTAATTCTTCATCATAACACTGATAGGTAGATATGATTTTCCCTATTTTACAGATTAATAAACTGACTTTGAGGGAGATAAATGAATACATAGCTAGCTAGTCAATGAAAAAGCCAACTGAGATCCTTTTGATTTACAAATTTATGATCCTTCTATGATGCTACATTATCTGGGAACTAAAACCTCTTGACATCAGCATAATAATCTTGCTCTCTTAGGAATATCTTTCTTCACAGGCACCTTCCCAGTTGTATGTCTATAACATATTTTGTACATTTTTATTGAAATAATTATCTATCTTCTACTGTAATGTTCACTAACACATTACATCTACAGCTCAGTAAAATTTTATAAAGTCAACCATACATGTAACTAACATTCACATCAATATGTAGAAACTGGCTCAAGACTCTGGGTATACAAAGACATTCTAATAAGGTAGAATATTCCAAAGACAGGTCTCCCAGGAGCCAGATCTTTCTTCGGGATGTGCTGAGTTTGAACCCAGCCAGGCCCACTGAATTAACTGTTCACTACACAATGAGCACCCAAGCTTGCTCAAGTAACCCTTTACTTCATAGTAGGTCTCCTAACAATGAATTTCTTTAGTTTTTGTTTACCTAAATAAGCCCTACTTTATCCATATTTTTTAAAGATATTGTCTCTGGGTATAGAATTCTGAGCCAACAGTGTTTTCCTTTCTACACTTTAAACATATCATTCCTTTGTCTTGTATAGTTTCTAATGAGAAGTCTATTGTAATTCTTATTACTTTACTTCTATAGCTAATGTGTGTGTGTTTTTCTGGGTGCCTTTAACATTTAAAAATATCTTGTAGTGTGACAATGATGTAACCAGGTGTGTGTGCGCATGTGCATGCTATTTAAAATGCTTGGAATTTTCTGAAATTGTTGAAGTTTTATTCACATATTCACCCTCCCCACTGTCTTAATTGCTTGTAAGATTTTTCTCTTTGTTTTTTAGTAATTTTAGTCTGATGTGTCTAGATTTCTTTTGTTGTGTATATCTACTGTTTTTGGTTCACAATGTATCTTGAGTCTGTTGTTTTATCACCATTTTCTAGCAATTTCATCAGGCTGTGGGTTTATATTTTTAGTTTTTGTTCATATTAGGATTTACTGAGTTTCTTGAAATGGTATCTTTATAAATTTTATTAAAAATTGAAAATTTTGATACATTAGTATAAAATGTTATTTGCCCTTTTTTGTCCTTTCTCTCCTTTAGTTCTTGGGCTCTCATATTTCAGACCACTTTGCATTGTCCCAGGAGTCACTGAGATTGTTAAATTTTTTCAGCATTTTATCTCTTGTCCTTCATTTCAAATATACTTTATGTTGCCTTGTGTTCAAGGTTACTGCTCTTTTTTCTGCAGAGCCTAATCTGTCATTAAGCCCATCTGATGAAGTTTCAATCTTATATACCGCATCTTTTAGCTTTGCATGTTCCTTTTGGTTCTTTCTCAGAGTTTGTATTTTTGCTGTCTGTTAGGTTTCATGTTTTTACTTTTTACATCCTTGAACATATTTATAATAGCTGCTTTGTAGTCCTGGTCTGCTACTTCCATCATTTCTATCATTTTGGAGCTTGTTTCTAATGACTGATTTCTCTTTATTTATTGGTCACATTTTCCTGATTCTTTTCATATTATTTCTTATTGACTACTTGACATTGTGCATATACTGCACAGCTACTTGACATTGACAGTTGGGATGTTGTTGGCTCCCCTTATACATTGTGGGAGTTTGTTTTGACAAGCAGCTTAATTTAATTGCAGTTCAGCTTCATACTTTCAAATGCTCTTTTTTGAGCACTCTGAATTTATATAAAGTAGGTCTATCATATCCTTTAAGAACATTCATGATCTGGTTTATGACTGTGTCTTTTTCTTCATATCCCATATACATATTATTTTGCTCCATCTGTTGCATTTGTCTTTTTTCTGTTCTTAAAACATGCAAGTTTGCTTCAGATTTGGGTCTTTATTTTTGCTTCCACTCTGCCTGGAATGTCCTTGTTTAACGTGTAATACTGAATCCTCACTTCAAGATTTGTTAGTTGTCACCTCTTTAAAGAGTACTTTCCTGACTGCCATTTTAAAAACAGGTAGCTTTTCAGTTCCCCACCTGGTTGCAGTTTTCTTACCCCATTTAGGCATTTCTCATAGTTAATGTTACTCTCTGATATAATAAATTCATTTACCTAAAGCACCATGACTATAATACACACTTCTAAATTTTGTCTTTTGCATAAACATCCCAAGTGACTAACAGAATGCCTGGCACATTCAAAATATATTTGTTTAATGAGTTATTAAATGATTCCTAGCTCCATAGGCATCAGCTATTTATGATAATACCTGCCCTGGAAATCTCATGTTTATTTTTCCTGAGTTAAATGATGTGTTATCTATGTTGTACACATTTGTCATTTTAAAAAATGCTCTTACTATATTTGGGAAAATCTTTGCTTTACATGTCTCAGGGGTGTATAAGCATCTAACTACTGCTCTTGAAAGCAAAAGAATCAGCTATTCATTTTCCCAGCTCCCGTAGATGGGGAAATCACTGTTCTGCTTTGATTGGGGCTAAAGGGTTTCTGTTGTGGGACTTTTAGTGCATGTTTCCAATATTTAGCCAATTCTGTGCTATTACCTTAGACTTCGATGTTGTGGTGAGTGATCTAATGAGGTCAGAGGAGAATTTATTCCATCCACAGCAGGGACCGAGGGTCCATGTGCTGTGGTGGCAGCAGCAGTGGGGTGGGGTTCAACTAGCGGTGTTCAGACCACTCTTGTCCTAAAGCACATTCATCTATATTATTTATGCTGTCCAGCACCCTAGTATTCCTCACTAAACCTTCACTTTTGGTTTTGTCAAAAGAAGTTTTGGTTGTTTGTATGAGAGAACCCTGGCTGATACACTCTTGAAATAATTTAGAAGATGATAAATTGTTAAGAGTATAAAAGCATCATTATCATTTTTTATTAGTGCAGAACAGAGCTCCCCTGAATACCTAGTAAACTAGTGGGAAACATCTGCAAATACAAAATTTTTTGATGAAATGGGTATTGTATGTGTTTTAAGGAGTCTGATTATAGCAAATCTCAGGTTGCGTAGAAAAATCACTTTATTTTCTAATTGTTATACCTGTTGTGTTCTATACAAATATATTTTCATGATATGATAGGCACTGTTTAGTTCCCTTAAAACATATAGTAGTACCTGATAATACATGAGCCAGTTGAAGAGAAAATCAGATATTTTTCAAATAGCAAGGGAATATAATAGGGAAGCTGTATCTATAGGGGGAAAACAGCTCATCATAGAATTTCCTGTAAACTGGGAGGTTTTCATGTTATGAAATTTTATTTTTTCTGCTTTGTCACAAAAAAGAGGTTGAAGGACATTTTAGAGGGATTTAAAGGAATGTATTTATCAGTTATCTTTTTTTTTCTAAAGAAAAAGCATAGAATTTCCTGTAAACTGGGAGGTTTTCATGTTATTAAATTTTATTTTTTCTGCTTTGTCACAAAAAAGAGCTTGAAAGACATTTTAGAGGGATTTAAAGGGATGTGTTTATCAGTTATCTTTTTTTCTAAAGAAAATATCTTTTTATTGGTTTCAGAGAGGAAGGGAGAGGGAGAGATAGAAACATCAATGATGAAAGAGAGTCATTTGATTAGCTACCTTCTGCACACACCACACTGGGTATCGAGGCCAAAACCTGGGCAGAGATAGAAACATCAATGATGAGAGTCATTGATTAGCTACCTTCCGCATGCACCACACTAGGTATTGAGGCCAAAACCTGGGCATGTGCCCTGATAGGGAATCAAACCGTGACTTCCTGGTTCATAGGTCAATGCTCAACCACTGAGCCACGCTGGCTGGGCTATCAATTAGCTTTTGACATACAATGGATAATCTCATGAGCTCAGTGATTTATATCATAACGTATTTATTGCACATGTATATGTGTCCAGCCTGGATTGAATAGATGGCTCTGCTGATCTTGGCTGGTCTCTGCTGGAATGACTAGGGTGATTCCATTCTGTTCCATGTGCCTATCATCTTCCCACATGCCAGCCCTGGGATATTCTCATAGTGATGGCAGAATGTAATCTTGGCTGGTCTCTGCTGGAATGACTAGGGTGATTCAGTTCTGTTCCATGTGCCTATCATCCTCCCACATGCCAGCCCTGGGATATTCTCATGGTGATGGCAGAAATGTAGGAAAGCAAACAGAAGCAGGCATGCCTTCTTGAAGCCCCGCCCCACTCTGGAACTGGCACAGGGTCAATCCCACCTCATTCTCTAGGCTTAAGCAATTCACATAGTCAATATCCAAATCTGTGTAGATTAGAAACTATCATGATTCTACTTACAGATGAGGGTTTGGAAATTCAGAAGATTAACCAGCTATTCAAGATCACATAGCTCTTGGGTGGGGGAGATGGTGTCCAAATGCAGACAGTGAAACTCTGCCAGAGCCAGTATTCTAAGCACAATGCTAACTACCCTCTTTGTGTCCATGAAAAAGAAAATCACGCAACTTCACATGGTTGAAGCTCATTATATGAGTCCCTTAAGATCAGAATTAACCAATCAACCTTTCTGAGGAAAGAGAAGTATATTGAGCAATGAAAATGACGCTTGAAAAAGTATAGGCACAAATTGACACCAAAGGCATGGCAACAACAAAAAAATAGACAAATTGGACTTTATGAAAATTAAAAATTTATGCATCAAAGGACATTATAAATAGTGAAAAGGTGACTCACAGAATAGGAGAAATATTTATAAATATGATAAGAGATTGATATCCAGAATATATAGAAAACTTCCCAAACTCAATAACTAATCTGATTTAAAAATAGGTGCAAATAATTTGTGAAAGACTTGAATAGACATTTCTCCAAAGATATACAAATGGACAATAAGCAAATTAAAAGATGCTCAACATCATTAGTCATCAAGCAAATTAAAATAAAAACCACATTGATGTACCACCTCACAAAATTGATATGGTCATGCACAAAATATTTCTTTTTTCAAATTCAGAAAGCAAACAAACAAACCTAAAAAATAACAAGTGTTGACAAGGATGTGGATAAAATAAATGGAATCCCTGTGCATTGCTGGTGGGAATATAAAAACAGTGTGGAAAGCAGTATCATGTGCCACAATCTTTATATGAATTACCTTGTTTAGTACAAAAAGTCTTGTGAGGTTGGTGCAATTATTACTTGAGACAATATGAAGTGTAGATGCAAAATGATCAAGCCACTTAACCAAATTCATACAGCCTTCAGAAGTGAGGATCTATACCCAGGCAGTTGGGCTCCTTCTCTTATTCCTGCACAGTTCTATGGTTCAGCCCATGAGGAGGGGTGGAGAAGATACCATTATTCTCATTCAGACTGTTCAAAGGGAGACATCAAAGCAGAGGTCCAGCGGGTGCTCTGAACAAGCGTGCTACTTACAGTCAGGCAGACCTCGGGCTCTCATTGTGAATCTATTACTATCTAATTTTGTTGCATTCGCCATTTCATTTCTCTGGCCTCAACTGTATAATCTCTAAAATGGGCACAATAATCCCTACCTAGCAGTATATTTGGCAGTGTTTAATAAGACCTTGAATAAGATCATATAAGTGAGAATGGTTTGTGCAATATAAAGAAAAATGCATGTTTTGTTTTTGCTATTATTGCTTTGGTTGGATTCTGTAACGTAGCCAGATACACAGGCTATATAAGTTTCTATGCTGCCACAGCCCAATATAGCATCTTGGTTTTGTTGGTTTGTTTTCAGTTCTCATCTGCCCATGGGACTCACTAAATATACGGCTAAAAATCTAGTTTGGTTTCTCTGGCATTTCAGCATCCATCTAGATCAGTGATGGCAAACCTATGACATTCATTTTTTTGGTTGATTTTTGTTAAATGGCATTTAAATATATAAAATAAATATCAAAAATATAAATCTTTGTTTTACTATGGTTGCAAATATCAAAAAATTTCTATATGTGACACAGCACCAGAGTTAAGTTAGGGTTTTTCAAAATGCTGACACGCCGAGCTCAAAAGGTTCGCCATCACTGATCTAGATTTTATACTATTCTCTACTCTTTGTAGAATCTCTGCCTCCTGGTTCATGTAATCTCTCACTATCTTTTTATCATCTGGAGGCAAAAGATGGGCACCTAGAAGGGCCTAGAGATGAGAAAATTAAGGATAACTTTTACTCCTGGCAGTTTGAGTCAGTCACAGGGGAAGCAGGGCTTGGTTAGAGGTCAAAGGGTAGCCTTGAAGAAATGCAAGGTGGGAAGCACAGGTAGGCAGGGAGCTAAGAGGCAGGAGGATGGGCAGCAGGATGGCAAGCAGTCCTAACAAGACCCTGGGTTCTAGGCAGTGAAGGGTGAAGGCCACAGTGACGGTGGCTTCAGTCTCCTTTGCAGTGCATGGTGTGTGGTGCGAGGAGGGAAGTGATGTTTAGTGTGGCTTAATATGAACTTCGCTGGGCTTGACTAGCTCCAGCTTCAAAAGGGACCATTTGAACTGTAAGAGAAAACAGGCCTCAAGGTAAAGCAATGAAATGTGAGGGTTTCACTTCAGCAATAGGAAGCACCTGTCACGAGATGCCTGTCTGTCCACCAGTCCTGAAATTCCACTGGTGGGAGGCCCTACCTATGGGTGCCAGCTCTCAAAATGCAGGGGCTCTCGGAGGTTCCAAGGAAACACCGAGTGCACCTGGACGTTCAAGCAGAAAATTGAAATATCTTTGGGTCCAGTTAGAACCCTTCCTGCTTTTCAGCTGCCTGACTTTTGCAGAAACAAACTCAGGGTCTTAGAGTTTGCCCATCTGCTCAGCTATATTCAGGCTAAAGACCTTTTGAATCTGATTCCTAAAGAGCTTAACTCATTCTCCCAAATAAGCTAGAATGTGAGAGCTGAGAGCATCCTGGAAAGCGGATGCCTTCTTCACTTTTATTATATTCATTAGAAGCTTCTATAAGTCACTGGGGCATCCAAATTAGCTTTTAATGATGAACTCCAATAACAAAACTGAAAAGAGTGGGTGGAAGGGGAATGGAATGAAACCCCGGGATTCCTTTCTGACATCTCCACAGAGTCAATTATTTACTGACTAGAGGCCCGGTGCATGGATTCATGTACATTGAAAGGAAATTAATTAGAAGGTGGTCGGTGGGGTGGGACTGGGCGAGAAGGGCCAGGCACGCCCTGGAGCCAACCTCCCATGGTCCCTCCCCGGCCCTTCCCCGTCTGGCAGCACCTGGGGCGGTGCCAGGGCTCGAAGGGCCTCTGTGGAGTGAGCTTCCCCGTCTGGCAGCACCTGGGGCGGTGCCAGGGCTCGCGGGCGTCTGTGGAGTGAGCTGGGTTCCTCTGACAGGTGGGGTCCCTCGGCCTGGCCTGCAAAATTCCCAAGGGGTTCCGGAGCGTGAGAGGGCACTCTGCAAAGTTGCTGTTGCTTGGCAGCTCCTGTGTTGAGAGTCTGCCCCTTGGTGGTCATTGTGTGTCATAGCTACCGGCTGGCCAGCCGGCTGGTTGGCCAGTTGCTTAGGCTTTTATTATTTACTGATGCTTGAAGCAGGATATGACCCTGGGTGCCGGAAGCCAATTCCAGCATGTCATAATTGCAAGAGTTTCATCGAAAGGTTGATGGAACTTGGGGACTCAACAAGGGCTGAGTCACATATGTTGTCACCTATGGGGGTACGTACTCTCTTTCTGTGACCAGTGCTGAAAGAGAGAACGAGGGGGTTCATGAATCTTGAGTAGAACGCGAGGTGCCTCCTACTGGCCAAACACCTGAACAGCTGTAGGCAAATTCCCCATTCTGACAATGCTTGTGTATACGGAAACCTTACCCTTTGAAGTGTGTATCTCCACCTCGCCTTAGGACAAATTGTGTTACTAAAAAGCAAGGGGTCCTGAGACGAAGAGATCTTAGTTTCTTTAGCTAGGCTCCTCTGACCCCCAAATGCCTTTCAAAATTATGCTTTGTCTCTGGACTCTATTAAGTTACACACAGCCCTTCTCCATATTGCTGAACCCTTCTAGATGCTGGAACAAGAACCCCAGCACCTGGGAAAGTACTTAACTTTCTTTGACTGTGTTCTTTTGGTTATAAAATGGGAATTATAACATAATAGCACTTTTGAAACTATTGTGTTAAGTGTATCTAAAGCATTTAGCACATTTTCTGGCACTTACTAATGATTGTTGTTCCTGACTTCTGGTTTCTTTTTTTTCTTTCAGTTTATACAAATTAATCAACTTGATTCCTCCTCTATTCTCCCTACCCCACCTCCCCTATCATTATAACATATCAAATCATGTCCAATGGAAACTTCTCCATCATGAGATGCATTTCAGTCCTGGGGGACAAATCAGTGTCTTTTAGGATCTGATATAAATCTTACCTTATTCTCAATTTGATTGAGACTCAAATTTGGGGGCTATTACCTCTGAAATATGGATCAGGGCTTTCAGCAGTGGAAGGAATTTATATAAACCAAGCCAGGTAACAGACTCCTCATCACCAAATTGCATGACGACACACCTCCTTCTTCTCTCTACACATGCTCTTCTCTGGGGAATTAAGGCCACAACATTTTGATTTAAAACTATTTTTCAGTAATAAACCCTTGCTGCTGAGGATGGTGCCAAGAGTACATGAAATTATATAGTTAATGCAAAAATATATAATTTTCTTCTTTTCAATAACAAGTATATTTTTTGGTTGTCCTTCTTTTAGTTCTGCCTGTTATGACATGAGATAAAATTCTCAGGTGGGAGTCATTTTTACATTTCTCAAGATGGCTCACAAAGGTCCTGAGAGACCACAGCCATTGGGGGGTGTCTGCCTCTCCGTCCTTCTCTTTGGTGAGTCGCTGTGGGACTCTGAGGGAGAGAACTGACCTTTGAAGTCACAGAGAACTACGTTCCAGTCTTACCTCTCAGAGGTCACATGACTGAGCAAATTATGTAACCTTTGGTTTAGTGCTCTCACCTGTAAATGCTAAACCATAACCCTATGCTGAGAGCTGAGCTGAGGAGAGCCTGGCGCAGGTTAATCCAATGATTGTCACTATCATGAGCCCCAATATTTGTATTTTTTAAAACTCTACAGGTCATTCTGCTGAGAACCTGGGTATTAGATGTGAATAACATTAATCCCCTTGACTTCCATTTAGGCTGAAAAAGATCTAATATTCTATTTCACACTAAGGGATCATTTCTTTAAATTGAATCATATAATTTCAGAATTTGAGTATGCCTTAAAGGTCATTGTTCAAAATCCTCCTTGATTTAGGATTTGTTTTTACAATTTTCCTGACTAGTGGTTTTTCAGTGATTAAACATCTACTGTTCTGTGAGAATTACTTGTATTCTTTCCCATTTTGTAATTTGGTCAGAGCTCCCTTTTCAGCTACTCAGAAAAAGCTGAATTTAATTTCTACATATATATTACATATATAATATATGGCTATAGGGTCCCTTTGAGTAATTTCATGTTCATAGTAATCAAAAAGCGATTTGCAAATTGGCTGATCATCAGACCTCTAAGGAACTTAAAAGGTATACAGCTTTCTGTGGCTGTTGCATCAGAATCACCCCAGTAGATACCTGGAGTCGATTAATTTGAAACAAGTTCTTCAGGCGATTCTGTGAGTATAGGAATCTTCCCTTACCAGGGATTTCACCTAGGGGCAATAGTGCACCCCAGGGCACATTTGACAATATTTGGAGATCTTTTTTGGAAAGAGTATTCCATTCTACTACGACATAGCTTTGAGTCTCCTCACTATCATCCTCTAACCCACTATGTACATATCCTAAATGCAATAGATCGAAAGGGCTAAACACAGTCAGTTTCTGTTTTTAAAGAGCAGGTGAGGAAGTGACACATTCCATTTCAGGAAGATTCATTCATAGAATTTCAGTTGTATGTATGTATGTATGTATGTATGTATGTATGTATTTATTTACTGCAAAAAGCTTTATTGTTTCATTTGGTCCAATGCATGGGAGAGGGCTCCAGGATGGTTAAAAGAATGGCTAGTAGGTTCGGGGAGAAGCTCAGGTAAAAGCCAGACACCAGGGGATGCAGAGGGCCCCTCAAAAACCTCTGGGCTCCAAAGGCTCCTAGTCATGCTCGAGGGTGAGCCTTTTGTCAAGATACTCGCCCAGCCCAGCCTGGGGGCCGGCAGCCTGCAGAGGTTAGTCAGGTGTCGCCCATCTTCTTGATGAGTTTCACCTCCTCACCCAGGAAGTGGTTCTCCCGGAAGTCACTGAATTGAGGGTCTGCGTGGGTAGAACCCAGGGTTTGCAGCTCCAAAATGGCCCGGTTCAGGTTCTTCTCCATGGCCAGGGCGGCTTCCCTGGGGTCCTGAGTTTTGCCCACTCATCTTGGGGAGGCCTCAGCACGTCCTGAAAGAGAATGCGGCCACCATGCTGGTTTAAGAGATGCTCAGCACCCTGGAGCTTCTTCTCCACCAACATGAGGAAGAAGTGGCCCACACCCTCGAGAGCCACATCATCCTGGTCAAAATAGAAGCCCCGAGAGAGGTAGGTGTCGGGGGCCCGCAGGTGCAGGTTGGCCAGGCGGTTGACCGAAGCCTCCACCTGGGTGGAATAATTCTGACGAGTTTGGGAGCTCGTGGTTGTTTGGCAATAAGGAGTTAAGGTTGAAAAAAACCAGTGTGTTGGCTGGTCTCAGAGGTGGTTCTGAAGGTGGTGACTGGGTAAGATGCGGGAGAGTGGATGGAGGCTGGAGGAAGGGGCATCCCTGGGTCTCTTCTGTCCAAATACTGTTAAAGCAAGAAGCAGATCCAGGACCACCGAGGGCACTTCCCAGGTGTTCCTAAGTTCAGCAAAAATTTTCATGACCCTAGAACAGTGGTCGACAAACTCATTAGTCAACAGAGCCAAATATCAACAGTACAATGATTGAAATTTCTTTTGAGAGCCAAATTTTTTAAACTTAAACTATATAGGTAGGTACATTGTTATTAATTTAATTAGGGTACTACTAAGGCTTAGGAAGAGCCACACTCAAGGGGCCAAAGAGCCGCATGAGGCTCACGAGCCGCAGTTTGCCAACCACGGTCCTAGAAGAACTCAGTAAATAATATTGGCACAAACCTTTTTAAAAAAAATCCTCACCGAGGACATTTTTTCCATTGATCTTTAAAGTGAGTGGGAGACCGAGGAGGAGAGGAAGAGAGAGAGAGTGAGAGAGAGAGAGAGAGAGAGAGAGACGTGTACATCGACTGATTGTCTCCCACACCCCAACTGGGGCCTGGGATGTAACCAGCAACCAAGGTACAGGCCCTTGACCTGGAATCGAAGCCATGACCCTTCCATCCACAGGCTGATGCTCCAACCACTGAGCAAAAATGGCCAGGGTGGCACAAAACTTAAAAAAAAAAATACATATTAGCTCTTCCAAGAGAAACCTGCAAAATGACTTTTCATACTGGGCACGAGGATTTCCTTGTCTAAGTACTTTGATGTGAAGAGGCCTTTGGGGATTTGGAGATCTCTTTTCTCCCTCTGCAAACACTGACTCTCAAGATTATTGTCTCTCTATGGACTTACAAAAAATTAATTAACACTTGAGCAATAGCTTCATTGTTCCAATATATATATATATCCCCTCCCACTGAAACGTTAAAACATTGTGAGATTTGGTGGAGCAGTTTCAGGTATCATTTACGTAAGAGAAAGGAAAACTATAGGAGTGAGAGACTCAATATACAGACAGATAATGGCCAGACCTTATATGAAAATGGAACTCTGACCCACGGTCTGCAGCAACTAGCTCAGGAAATGGACCCATTAATTATCGACAGTAACCAGCCTGGGAAGCCAGCTCCTATAAATCAGACTTCTTGGAAGTGAGACTGCTATCTCTAGCAACAAGCCCAGGCAACTAAATAATAACCCCTGTGACAATTGGCCTAAAATGGCCAGGACTTGATTGATAACACAGCTTCCCTAACTTTGTCCCTGCTTCCAATTTAGGAGCAACTAGAAATAACCAAATATGTTTTCCTAACTAGTCATGTAGGATGCCCCGCCAGCTAGTTTGCCTGCCACCAGCCTTCAACAAGGGCACTCCTGAATCCCATGTTTTTTTTCACTAAAAAGTTTTTCCATCCCCTCCCTGGCTTTGAATCTCTGCCAACCCAAATGATGGCACCTGACTCCCTTGAAAGAGCAAGCTCTGAATCATCAACTTTTGCTCATTTTCATTTGATTGGTCTTTATTTATTTCCACAGGAATTTAATATTTTAAATAGTATTCTTCCCCCAAAGAACCCATTATTTTATTTAATCCTCATGATGACATCAGAGGAAGGTTACATTAAACCCAGTTAGGTGACGAAGAAAAGGAGGCTTAGAGTTTTTAGGAAAATTATCCATAGTCTTACAGTTAGATAATGGTTGTGCTGGGATTTGACTCTAGAATATATGACTTCCTCCCTTCCTCCAATAGTCTCACACTTGATTCCCAGGCTTCTAACTTCTGTGTTTGAATTATGATTGTGGCTCCATTCTTACCTCTACAATTTAAAGCATGGCCTTGCTTTATCTCTAATAATTTTGGATTCTTTGCCCCAACCCAATTCTCACCATGCCAAAGTTATGTTACATCTGGCTTCCTGCAACCCCGGATAACACAGCATGTCCCCAAGGACTGGGGGCAGGTGTTCTTTACAGGTTTGCCTTCACCCGATGAGAGAGATGGGACCTCTTAGATATAAACAACCATGGTTCAGAGTATCATGGACCACACACACACACACACACACACACACACACACACACGTACGTGCGCACACACGTGTATGTATCCCTTGGTTACTTGAGGCCATCTGGGAAGAGATGGCTCATTCAGTGAAAGTATTATCCTGTTGCCTGAAGTTATAGGATAAACTCTGCAGAGCACATATTTCATAATTTCACTTCCATCACTCTCCACCCACAACAGTTTTGCTCAGCAATTTTTCCTGTCACAGTAAAGTTCCTAAATGAAATGTGCGGTCGGGATGCTTGATCTGGGACAGACAAGAAATGAACAGAATTGAGTTTCAGAAAGAAAGGATGAGAGGTGGTGGCAGTCAGCAGTAAGACTGAATCAAAGTGGAAGTCAGCATTGAGATGTGAGATGTGTCCTGGAATGTCAAAGGGACAGGCGTGGGGTTCAACAATATGGAAGAGACTAACAAAGTGACCCCAAGCTGTGACGGTTGAGAGGGAATTTCCTGTTCATGCTCTATAATGATATGGAAATAGATCTGCTTTAGTGAGGCTCATGCTGGGGAAGAGGAAAGAAATGGGGAACTTTCTGAAAGATCACAAGTCCTTCAGCTTATAGTCAGCCCCAAGGGGCTCCTCAAACTCATTACAATGCAGCAATCTTGCCCTTTAAGATATGTTTCAGCACTGATGGCTAAACTTGACCTTTTGTATAAGCCTATGGGAAGTTGCCAGGACTATGCCGCTGTTGACTAAAGGAATGACAGAGATGAGATAGATGAAAACAATAGATGTGCCTTTAATCATTTTGCATTTTACAAGCTCACACAATAAAAAGTGTGCTCAATCTTCGGAGAAATCACACCCAGGAAAGAGGGATTGCATTAAGGAGTAAATATCACTGGTTTTATCGGACTTCGATTCTTGTCACACTGTGGTTCTAGAACCAGCCACAAAGGCAAGACTTTGCAAAGTCCCAGCCTATTGGGTCTGCAAAAGAAACTCAGAGGTTTGTGAAGGATTTCAGCTGCTGGGTTGCTGTCTGGAGGAGTTTTCTTTTCTTTCATATCAGATCAGCAGTTGGGGCGGGGAAGGCAGCCTTATGGCATTTCAAAGATAAGTTCAAAGACACAAAAACTGCCCTGCTGTTGCAGGTTTGCCTTCTCTGTTTTGATCCCAGATCTGTGTCTCTTACCATTTAATGAATAGATATATCCCGGGTTTCTGCCACATCAAAAGGTTATAAAGTTGCAATCTCAACCAGATGAGTATTTTGAGACCACTGAGTGTTTTGAATATGACACATGATTATTTTAAAACACAAGATAAAGGAAAAACCAGCTGAGCAATAACAAAGTTTCACGTGCTGTTCAGAAATAGTAATAACTGTGATTTTATTGAGCACTCACTGAAGGCCAGGAACTAGGCCAAGCACCTTTTATACATTATTTGGATTGATGTCTCTGTGAATTTCTCTCCTACATCATCATTTAGGAGCACATGTCTACTGCTTTGAAATTTCAGGTCCTGAACAGGGATTAGTGAGCTGGCTGGTATAGCCAAGAAAATAAGCTGCATAAGCAGAAGTAGAGGGAAAGAATACAGTTTGAAACCTGGAGCCTTGAGTTCTAAACAGTTCTAACTCTACCACAAATCACATTTTCCTTGCTCACCTGGCTCACTTTTTTTTTTTTTTTTAGGGATTTTTTTTTTTAACAAT
>NW_005371921.1:119332-136619 GCF_000412655.1 Myotis brandtii | reverse complement strand
CTGCAGTTTGCCAATCAGTTTGAGGCAGCTCTGCCTCTGTATCTATTATTGTTCAAAAGTTTATAATGGTCTCTATTATCCATGAATGAGTGAGATCATGTGGTATTTTTCCTTCATTGACTGGCTTATTTCACTTAGCATAATGCTCTCCAGTTCCATCCATGCTGTTGCAAATGGTAAGAGTTCCTTCTTTTTTACAGCAGCATAGTATTCCATCGTGTAGATGTACCACAGTTTTCTAATCCATTCATCTACTGATGGGCACTTAGGCTGTTTCCAAATCTTAGCTATGGTGAATTGTGCTGCTATGAACATAGGGGTGCATATATCCTTTCTGATTGGTGTTTTTGGTTTCTTGGGATATATTCCTAGAAGTGGGATCACAGGGTCAAATGGGAGTTCCATTTCCAGTTTTTTGAGGAAACTCCATACTGTCTTCCATAGTGGCTGCACCAGTCTGCATTCCCACCAGCAGTGCACAAGTGTTCCTTTTTCTCCACATCCTCTCCAGCACTTGTCGTTTGTTGATTTGTTGATGATAGCCATTCTGACAGGTGTGAGATGGTACCTCATTGTTGTTTTGATTTGCATCTCTCGGATGATTAGCGACTTTGAGCATGTTTTCATATGTCTCTTGGCTTTCTGAATGTCCTCTTTTGAAAGGTGTCTATTTAGGTCCTTTGCCCATTTTTTGATTGGATTGTTTATCTTCCTTTTGTTAAGTTGTATGAGTTCCCTATAAATGTTGGAGATTAGGCCCTTATCAGATATAATGTTGGCAAATATGTTCTCCCATGTAGTGGGCTTTCTTGTTGTTTTGTTGATGGTTTCTTTTGCTGTGCAGAAACTTTTTATTTTGATGTAGTCCCATTTGTTTATTTTCTCTTTAGTTTCCAATGCCCTAGGATCTGTATCGGTGAAGAAATTGCTTCGGCATATGTCTGAGATTTTGTTGCCTTTGGATTCTTCTAGTATTTTTATGGTTTCCCGTCGTATATTTAAGTCCTTTATCCATTTTGAGTTTATTTTTGTGTATGGTGTAAGTTGGTGGTCTAGTTTCATTTTCTTGCATGTATCTGTCCAATTTTCCCAACACCATTTATTGAAGAGACTATCTTGACTCCATTGTATGTTCTTGCCTCCTTTGTCAAATATACCACAAATCACATTTTCCTTGCCTACCTGGTTCACTTTAGAGAGGTAAGGAGACGATCATATGAATGAGCGTATAGAAAAATGCTTTGAAAGCTTGAAAGACTAAAGAAATATAAGGGTAGATATTTAAATTATTAGATATTAATTTTATCGGCATGCCAACTTATTATTTTCTCAGTGTATTATTTCTGAGTTCTATATCTCTAGCTATGACTGTGAACTAATTATTTTCTTCTTGAATTTCTACAAGTGTTTACTTGATACAGGCATACATCCCTCAGAGATATTACATGTTCTGTTTCAGACCAGCACAATGAAGTGAGTTGTAATCTTATTGCTGGTGGAAAATCTTGCCTTCAATTTGTAAAAAACAGTATCTGTGACATGCAATAAAGTAGGCTTCATAAGACAAGGTATGCCTGTATAGTTTGAAATTATATTTTTAGTGTCTAATGATTCCTGATTATATCATTGACTTTTTATTTTAACGGTTATGAGTAACCCCACTCATTGTCCCAATTTCTACATATACTTGAGTTTTTGGTTTTGTTTAAAAAAAGAAAAGAAAACTGGGCTATTTTAAGCAGCAATAACAACAGAAACAACAAAAATAGGAAGTAGCTGACAATCAAAGGAGAAGCTCTGAAGGACCATGTTTGGAGAAGCTTAGGATAAAGGGACCTGAGAAGATTTGTGTGAGAAGTAGCAGGGTGCCAACATCAGGAGGTATGAAATCAAATTATTTTCATCCTGTGACACCCTTCTTGTGATTTAAATTCTAGGGGAAAAGCATTTATTGGCCTAGATTGAGTAAAATTTTCACTTCTTAGCCAATTGCAAAGCAATCTTTGTTGACAGTCCCAGAATACTGCATCCAAAGTGAGAAAGGTGAATTATTTTTTTTTAATTTCTTTTATGTTGTTATTGATTTCAGAGAGGAAGGGAGACGGAGAGCGAGATAGAAACATCAATGATGAGGGAGAATCATCAATTGGCTGCCTCTTGCATGCCCCATACTAGGGGTCGAGCCCACAACCCAGGCATGTACCCTGACTGGGAATCGAATTGTGACCCCCCTGGTTCATAGGTCAACACTCAACCATTGAGCCACAGTGGCCAGGCAAGAAAGGTAACCTCTTAAAGAAAAATCAATTTACTGTTAACAGAAGCAGAAATGGACACAGAAGAGGCTAAAATCAACACAACTCTGCAAGTACTAAACATAATTTAGCTGCCAAAAATATATAATTTTATCATCCACATTATATAAAAGCCCAAACATGATTATTTATTAGTCAGCGTGGAGTGCTGTAACAGACTGGATGGCTTAAAAATATAGAAACTTATTTTCTCACAGTTGTGGAGTCCAAGATTAAGGTGGTGTCTGATTTGGACCTTGATAAGGTCTCCTTCCTGGCTTACAGAGGGCTGCCTTGTCCTCACATAGACTTTCCTCTGAGCAGGGCCCTCTTATAAGGCCACTGGTCCTATGGGATTAGGACCCCAACCTTATTACCTCTAACTTTATCTCCTAAAGACCCTATTGCCAAATACAGTCACATTAAGGGTCAGGGCTTCATCATATGGTTTTTTGTGGAGGGTTCACAATTCAGTCCACAGCATACACATTTTAGCTTTTGGAGGGTAAAACTGCAGGCAACAGTAATAAGCAGGGATGTTATTAATATTTTCCATGAATATCTTTACATTTAAAAATCATTCATGTTATTGTTGGCTTGCATATAAACTCTACGTACTGCAGTAGATTATAGATGGATGCAAATTCTTAGCTATTCCTCCCTTTACAAGAAAGTATCACTCCCCTTTCCGTGGATCTGGTTGACCTTAGTAATTTGTTTAAACAATAGATTTGGGAGAAGGGACATCCTGGAACTTCTGAAATGCAGCTTCTGTCAGTCTTTGGAACACCTGCTCCTGCAGTTGCTGTGAAACAAGTTCATATACATGGAAGCCAGCATGCTCTGAGAAGCCCAAATCACACAAATGGTCTTTGAAGGATGAATCACATTGTAGAGCAAGACAAGCTGAGTCAAACTAAGTTGCCACACATGTGCATGATAAGGCCCTTTTGAAAGGGGAGCCTACATTCCTGGCTATTTTCACCCTGCCAAGCCCTCCCCCAAATTTTTACACACAGAATCATGAGGGAAAACAATGTTTTAGCCCTGGCTGGTGTGGCTCAGTTAGTTGGAGCATTATCCCATACACCAAGAGATGGTGGGTTTGATTCCCAGTCAGGGCACATTCCTAAATTGCAGGTTTAATCCCAGTTGGGGCACATACAGGAGGCAACAAGTCAATGTCTCTGTCTCTCCCTCTCTCCTTTCCTCTCTCTAAAAATCATAACATTTATAAAAAAGTTTTAAAAACACAGAACAATTCTATATTCTCTTGGTTAAAGGCTGTTTCCTCCATTCTCTAAAGATAAATTTCTTCAAAAAGGTGGAACATAAATGATGCCTCTTAGATGTCATGGATGAAAGCTGTACCTGGCATTCAGATGGAAAAGACTCTTCGTTGCAGGAATTTACATATGTCATGATAACACAGTTAAAAGTTTCATTTTATTAAAAAGCAAGTAGGAATTATGACTTTTCTCCAAATAGAATAACAACGAACAAATGCATTTGCCTCAAACTACAGAAAATATGGGGGATGTAACTGTTCACTTTATTATGCCTTTCACATGGAATATTTTGAAGAAGACAAACAGCAATTGTAAGATTGGAAAGAGAGATTAGCATTTTACTTGAAATAAATGGCAATTAACAATGATGACAATGTGATTTATACTAATTGAGATTAAGTCAGACAGCATGGCGACATTAGTAATCATTTGGAGTGCTGTATTACTCATTATACTGTGCTTTGTAAACATCTCTCTTGAAATTAAAAAATAATTAGTAGTATTTTAGTCATTTAATTCCGTCTAATTAGGATTTTAGAAAATCTACAGACCTGCTGTTGAAAGCCTTTCCCATTTTGAATTTGAGAAAACACATTCCTTTAAAAACATTTTCTAGTGCTAACTCTTTCTTTCTTGATCTCTAGTCTCCATAAAAAAGGAAAAGAAAAGAGGTAAATGGTATAATTAGAAGCAATAGTTAGGAATTTACTCAAATTGAGCTAAATTGAAAAATTCAATCTATCATAATTTGTGGAAGATGCATTTTAATCCATTTTCCCCCCTTGGTGTGAGTAGAAAGCATATTTTGTCAATTGCCTAAAGGAAGAATATACTAATTTCTTTTTGTCTAGTCCAGCAGCACCTTCAGTGTATGTCAAAAGAAAAAGAAAGATAAAAGCTTTAGCCAGAGTGGTTGGATGAGATTTGGAATATAGAAAATTAAGTATATCACCAGGACTTCATGACTGGTGGTAATATTTGCTCTTTGTACTTGATGAAAGGAGGGAGCGAAAGCTCACCCTTCTGGGCCTTGTAAGTTGAAGGCAAGGCCAAGGAAGATGGCCTTCTCTCTCTTAAATGCTGGGGCAGAACTGCACACTTTCAGCCTGGGTTTTCCTTTGTACTTTGATGTTAGGGCTGATGATGGAGATGTTTGTCAGAAATTATGGTGGATGTATTCATTTGTTATTGCTGCTCTAACACATTACTACCAAAGTGGTGGCATAAAGCAACACAGACTTGTTATCTTGCATGTCTGGAAGTCAGAAGTCCAGAATGGGTCTCACTGGGCTAAAATCAAAATATGAACAGGGCTGTGTTCCTTCTGGAGACGGAGAATCTGTGTTCTTGTCTTTTCTGGTTTGTATAATCCACTTGCAGTCTAGGCTCATAGCCTCATTCTCTCTTCAAAGCCAGAAATTGTATCATTCTGACCTCTACTTTCATGGTTATATCTCTTTCTCTGACTCTTACCCTCCTCTTTTTCCTCTTTCACTGAAGGCCTCTTGTAATAATACTGAGCCCATCTGAATAATCCAGGACAATTACTTGCATTTCAAGTTAATGAGGAAACTTAATTCCATCTGTAACCTTAATTTCCTTTTCCATCACAACATATTCCTAGGTTTCAGGGATTAGGATGTGGACATTTTTGGTAATTGTTATTGTCTAGCACAGTAAGATAAGAGAACTGTTGGGTAGGACTAAGGCCAGGGGAAGCAGGTATTCCTAGTTCAAATCTATGCCTGTCAATCCCAAAGTTTTCCAAGGCTTCTGTATACATCCTTTTAAAAAAGTGGCAAATGGGCCCTGACCGGTTTGGCTCGGTAGATAGAGCGTCGGCCTGCGGACTGAAGGGTCCCGGGTTTGATTCCGGTCAAGGGCATATACCTTGGTTGTGGGCACATCCCCAGTGGGGAGTGTGCAGGAAGCAGCTGAATCAATGTTTCTCTCTCATCAATGTTTCTAACTCTCTATCCCTCTCCTTCTCCCTTCCTCTCTGTAAAAAATCAATAAAATATATTAAAAAAAACAAAAGTGGCAAATGGAAAACAAAGAACCATTGTGATAGATAAGGCTCCCACCAAAGAGTGCTGCAGTAAAGCGGGCGGAGTTATAGGGAAATATTCCCCTTTCCTTAGGTAATGCAGGGAAGGAAAAAGCAAATTATTTCTGCCCTCCTAAATTCTTCTGCCTAGACTAAGAATCAAACTAACATGAGACAGAATCTGGGCAGTCTCATAACCCACTGCAGCCAGCAGTATGTCTCTGAAACCATGTGATGTGACTTTCAAGAATAGGTCATAAAAGGTAATGAAACTACCACTTTGATCTGAGCCAATCCATGGGAAGTCCCTCTGTTTTGAGGCTGCCCTCCTCTGGAGGAAGAACTGGCCACATGGAGGACAACTGTGGGTGTTCCAGCCAACAGCCTGCATCGACCCCAGACAAGTGAGTGAAGATGCCACCAAATTCCATTCTCCAAGAGTCGCTCCTGGCCTTTGAGTCTTCCCAGTTGAAGTTGTAAACTGTGGAGCACAGACAAAACTTCTCTGCTATGCCTGTCCAAACCCTGACCCAAAAAATCGGTGAACATAATAAAAGGACTGTATTATGCCACTGTGTTTTGGGGTGATTAATGCAGAAGTAGTCACTGGCATCTCAGTTCTCCTATACCTAAAGTAAGGATAATTTGGCTCACTTCCTTGTAAGCATTAAAGCTTAAATGAGTATGTTAAATTACTTTATACTAGAAAAGCTTAAAAAAAAGAAAACGTAAGCATTACTGAGTGTTCATAATGAACATATTAGACATGCTTTGAAGCGTTTTACATGTATTAGCTCTTAATCCTCACTACAAACCCACAAATCAGATGAACAAACTGAGACTCAAAGAAAATAAGTAACTTGCCTGAGGTCTGATACCTAATAAGTAGGTGTGATGTGATTTGAACTCGGCTATGTTACTCCAGAGTCTGCATCCTCAATATATAGCATATCTAATTTCTGAAGTAGAAAGAGGAGGGTGGGAATGATTTTTAAAAGCAATAAGTTGAGTTCTAGTTCTACTCATGCCCTTAGTATGTGACCAGGAGTCACTATACTGTCTCAGCATCCACATTCCTTGACTTGGGAATGTGATTGCCCGAACCTCACTGGATGTTGGTAAGAATCACATGGGACAATGCATGTGGCAGCTCTCTGAAGTCTGTGTAACTATAAGGGGTTACCATCCTCACTCCTGGTGGAGAACCTGGTACGTGATGTACTTGGAAACCAAACTGGGACTCCTGAAACGAAGCTCTGAATCTGAAGCCGTGCTATCCTTCCTGCTCTTCTGAAGAGTACTCTGTGTATTGTTGAAAATCCAGGATCTCACCATTTCATTTACTCTTCTTTTCTTTTTTTTTTGCATCAGAGATGGCTTTAGCAATATGCCCTCCTAGATGACCAGAGAGGAGGTGGGCCTTTTTTGACGCTCTCCTGCACGTGGGGGGTCTCTGTTTCTCAGCTCTGACGTTATGTTTTTTACCCAAACGAAGACATACAGTCAGCACTTAGATTTTGAGAAAGGGGCTGAGCAGCACAGAGCTGGCCACAGCAGAAGTCCCAATTCTTTTCACCAGATCTCAAAGCTTGCCTGACACACTCGGTTCTTGCGCTTCTGCCCCTTATTCTCCAAGGCCACCTCTTTTACTTTTTTTTTGCATCAGAGATGGCTTTAGCAATATGCCCTCCTAGATGACCAGAGAGGAGGTGGGCTTTTTTTTTTACTCTCTCCTGCATGTGGGGGTCTCTGTTTCTCAGCTCTGACGTTATGCTTTTTACCCAAATGAAGACATCCAGTCAGCACTTAGATTTTGAGACAGGGGCTGAGCAGCACACAGCTGGCCACAGCAGAAGTCCCGATTCTTCTCACCAGATCTC
Organism: Myotis brandtii; assembly: GCF_000412655.1. Taxonomy (NCBI): domain Eukaryota; kingdom Metazoa; phylum Chordata; class Mammalia; order Chiroptera; family Vespertilionidae; genus Myotis; species Myotis brandtii. Next base: position 129,109 of record NW_005371921.1, on the reverse strand, counting down.
AAAGCTTGCCTGACACACTCGGTTCTTGCGCTTCTGCCCCTTATTCTCCAAGGCCACCTCTTTTACAGGGGTTTGTCCTTCAGCTTTAAATATCATCAATAGGCAGCTTCTTTGGTTTAATTCTAAGTACTTTTCTCTTTGCACATTTTAGGATTGCCACTCAGTCTTAACCACTCAGTGAAGTTCCAGGTTTCTCACCTATTCTTGGAACCTACCTGCCAACCAGCCAGTGTGGCTGGCATTACTCATCATTTCAGATCAGGATCCTCATGTGGGGGCAATAGTCGGCAGTCTGGGTAACTAGTCCTTCTTGTAAGAGAGCGAATTGGATGGTAATGCAATCTTCACCACTTTCTTTAATGTTTTAGTTTTAGTAAGACTATGCTTGTTAGTTGTAATTAGATGTCAATTTTATTAACTTCACTGTTTTAACAGGATAGCAAAAATGAATATATTCCATTAAATGCTAACTTTTGTGTGTGCTATTTAGTCCAGGTTTCTCACCTATTCTTGGAACCTACCTGCCAACCAGCCAGTGTGGCTGGTACTACTCATCATTTCAGATCAGGATCCTCATGTGGGGGCAATAGTCGGCAGTCTGGGTAACTAGTCCTTCTTGTAAGAGAGCGAATTGGATGGTAATGCAATCTTCACTTTCTTTGTTGTTTTAGTTTTAATAAGACTGTGCTTGTTAGTTGTAATTAGATGTCAATTTTATTAACTTCACTGTTTTAACAAGATAGCAAAAATGAATATATTCCATTAAATGCTAACTTTTGTGTGTGCTATTTAGATCTCCCAGATAAATTAAGGCTTGTCTATTGACTTTAGTTAGTGAGTAGTAGAAATGAGAGAACAGAGTCCGAAAATTAGAGGGACTCACAGTTACAGAGGAGTGGAGGAGTGTAAAGGCAATTTAACTAAGTTAAATTGAATTTTAAAGACCATAAAGAGACCAGCTGGGGCCTTGGGGAGGGGAGGAATATAGTCATTGCAATAGTGAGGAACATGAACAGTCTAGATACAGCAGGGAAGGGCTTGGAGGTGCTGTGGCAGAGGAGTGTTGTAATTTGAATGTGAGCACAAAGCATGCCAATGAAGAGTCTTGTAGCAGTTGAGGAGAGATTGGAAAGATTTCCAAGGAAATCTTGGGCTGTGTCTGTATGTGTGTGTGTGTGTGTGCGCGTCAGTATGTGTGTGTGTGTGTGTGCGCGCGCGCGCGCGCACGCGTCAGAAAGTTCTCTTTAAGTCCCTCTGAACTGTCACGGACCATGAGTTACTGGGTTTCAGAAACTAGCGAATACAGCAGGGTCCTTCAATCCTGGCGCTGTTGACATTTTAGGCCAGATGGTTCTTTGTTGGGGGGCAGGCATCCAGCGCTCTGTGGATGGTTAGCCACATCCCTGGCCTCTACCCACCAGATGCCAGCATTAAGTACTTCCCTTCTGTGACAACCAAGAATGTCTCCAGACATCACCCAGTGTCCTCCAAGGTAAAGAAATTAACTTTACCAATGCTACTCTGGTAGCATTTTGGTGGGCTTACTTTGTGTCAGGCACTTCCCTTATCTTTCTCAATTCATCTATATTTGTGTAGATATAGCATTAGAATTGATTACTGGAATTCAAGATGCTGTGTGAAAGGACATGCCCATGTGAATTTGATGTTGGAAAATTACCTTGAAAAAAAATTATACCATTTTGTGTTCCCACCAACTTTATATGAATGCTTTCCTCTCATTAACTCTTTTAAAATGGTACCTCATTGTTGTTTTAACTTACATAGAACTTGTTTATTGATACATTGAGGACCTTGTATTTGTGGTATATTTTATCTTCTGCAAATTTGTTCTACTTCTCTTTGGTCCATTTTCTTCTTAGGACTTCAAAATTTTCTTGTTACAGGCATGTTTTACTGCTAACAATGCCAATCTTCTGTTTTTCATTGATATTACAATTTTTTTCTCTTTTTAAAAAATTTTACCCTCACATTTTGATGGCCCCTGATTTTGTTTTCTGTAATAATGTTAAAAGTTTTTTTCCTATGTAGTCCCTAGACTTACTGTCACACTACAATTAACCGTACCCACCTTGAGATGATAAAATAATTATCCAATATTTTATTCTAGGGTTTTTAAGACTTTTTAAAAAATCTAACATCTCAATGGACTTATTTTGGTATAGGTTATAAGGTTAATATCTGACTAATTTTTTCCTCAAATATTGTCAAGTCCAAACATAATCAATACTAAGCTCATTTATTATTTTTTATTCCATTATGTTTTATTTGAAAATTTTTAAAATTACTAATAGATTGTTTTAAAACTGATAGAGATAATACTAATTCATTATGCTTATTTATTTTTAACATTTTGAGTGTATTTCTGAAACACCTTTGTAATATAGGTATGAGAAGGTAAGTTTAAAGAGGCAGATAGAATTAGTTGCCTAAAGTTAAAAGTTTACTTTTTTTAAAATGACCTTTGATTGTACAGGATAAGATACATTTGACTGCAAACATTTGACTTACTCCCACTTGATACTTATGGGGTGATTTGAGTCCTATGATATGGGGGTTATTCCTGTATAATGATTCATAGGAGTGGTACTCTTCACTGCAAGTTACATGGCAAAGGGACCAGTAAATCTGCAATTCAACATTTTGTGTGAACTTACAATTGTTATTGTTACTGTTGACTTACAGTGGCTGAATATCAATGAGCATCCCCAAGGAGTCAGGTAACAGAGTGTCATGTGACAATGGGTCAAATTCCAGAGTCCTGCCATCAGGCAGGAATAAAGATGGGAAGTGTGGCCAAGGTTTGACTACTATGATGGCTTAGGTTGGATTTAAAAAAAAATTATTTATTGGTTTTAGAGACAGAGGAAAAGAGAGAGAAATATTGATTTGTTGTTCCTCTGATGTATGCATTCATTGGTTGATATTTGTATGTGCCCTGACCAGGGATTGAACCCACAACCTTGGCGTATTGGGACAATGTTCTAATCAACTGAGTTACCCTGCCAGTTGGGATGCTTTGCATTAGATAAGGCAGAATTAGTGGCCACAGTTAAGAGTTCGAGGGAACTAAGTGAACAGTCTGGATGGGAAAGCTTGGGTTCAAGGCTAGTGTCTTAATATTGACTTCTGAAATGATGCTGGGCTGGGGTAGTCCTTCGCTTTGAAGGACTTCACTTTGAATGACTAGGGCCATGTTTGCAGATTTGCAGGCTTTTAAAAAGTTGTATTTGTTTTTTTTTTAATTTGGACTGTCTTAAAGGAACAACTTGTTTTACAGAGGGCAGACTTTCAAAGTCTGATGCCAAGAATATGCACCAGGAAGCCACAAGGGAATTCCATATTGAGCCAGACCTCATCCTTGTTCAGTTTGGGAAATGACCTGCTGGTTTTCCTCATCGATCTGTGATTTTCCACATAATTTTGAGTGTCTAAACCAGTTTCTGCCTCCCATTATGTTGAATAGACTGACCTCTAAGTATTTTATATCTCAAAGCAGCCTGTGAATCAATTTCAGTGTTTTTTATGCCCCTGATGACCCTAATGAGTTTGGATGGCTGGGGGCTCTGAAGAATCAATGGCTGTATATGATGTGATTGCTTCATCTCAGCGGTTGTTGAATGATTCCTGCTTGTGCTTCAAGTTTTGCAAACCATTTCAGGATCCCTCTGGGCTGAGAAGGGCTAGAGTAATATAAGATAGCACGGGCAATGGTAATAACCTTTTATTTATCAAACACCTTGCTTCCAGGGGGCTTAGAGAACCTTATGGGTGTTAGCTCATGAATCTTCCTGACATTCCTCTGGGGCCAGGAGCAAATACTCTGCTATTGTGGATTGGCAGGGGAGAAAACAGTAAGAGAAGAGGTAGTACACAAAGCAACCTTCAGTGAGAGATGAGGATAACTCTTAATCGAATAGTGAAATGGTATTTTTTTGATAGGCAATGTGAAAACTCTTTTCCCAGCAATATAATTTCTGTTGATGATGATGATGATGATGATGATGATGATAATGGTAGAAAATATTTATTGAATGATACTGTATGCCAAACACTTCTTTAAGCACGTTGTATCAACAAATTGAATCCTCCCAACATTCTAATGAGAGTAATACCATTATTATGCCCATTTTACAGATGAGGAAAGTGATGTTAAGTAACTTGCTCAGAACTAAGAAGTTCGAACCAATAGTCATACAAAGGTAGTTTAGCTCTAAATCTCAAACTCTTTACTGTACATTCTGCTGTGGAAATTATGCTATGTTAGCATCTGAGGTAAATACAGCTAGTGATACATTCCTGTGTGTTATGTACACTCTACCTGGAAGTCTCCTTTCAAAATATAGGTGGTCTCAAGATAGTGGGATTTTTAGTAAACACACTGGCATTACTTAGTGAAACATGTTTCTTTTTTATTAATAACTATAACAATGTAGTTATAATGTAGCTATGGTTTTGCAGTTTTTCAAGGTAGGCATGTATAAGAGGAGGGGACTGAACACATCACATGCTTGATACGTTCAAAACACAGTGCTGGACACTGCATGAAGATGTTCTCATTTAATATTCCCAATTTTTGAGGTAGGTAGTAGTATCCTGATTTCGCTAAAGAAGAAATGGAGTAAGTAACAAAAGTCAGATCATGGCCTGAGACTCGCTGGCTCTAAAACCTCTGCCCTTATCAACTGTACCCATCTCAAAAGGGAAAGGAGGAGATAGAAGAAAACCCAGGTTGGAACCGGAGGTGAAGTCAGCACTGAGTGCAGGAGAAGGGGAGAGTAGGGGAGCTGATGAAAGAGCAGCTACTGAGGTAGAAGGCACAACATCATAAGCCTTGGAGAGAGAGGAAAGAATGTCAGCATGGGAGTAGCAGTGATGGTAACCGATAAGTCAGGAAGGCAAAGGGCTACGGAGTGTCTTTTTGGCAGGTAATTGGTCACGATGACCTTAAACCAAGTGGTGGAATGGTGGAGAAAAGTCATGTTGCAATGGGTATTATCTAAACTTGGAATAGAAAGAAATAGGTTAAGCAATCCGAGATAAAATGTAAAAATGGATTGATGCTGGGCTATACACACACTTTGATTTTTGCAGTGCTCCTTTGAGACACAATTACCGCTATATTTCTGATGAGGAAACAGTGGGTCAAAAATAATTAGGTGATATAATATAGTTATTATGTATCAAAGCTAGGCTCCAGATCCAGGTCTCCAAAGCCCATGACCTTTTTCAACTTCTCCCTCCAGAAATTGCAGACTGCTCATAACTCGCCTGTTCCATACTCTGTTGCTCACTGATATGTACTATCCCTCCTTGTAAGAGGATTCCACTTCCCTGCCCCAGTGATATTAGGCCTGCCCATGTTTTGGCAAGTTAATGTGAGTTAGAGTAACACGTGTTACTTTTGAGCAGCACCTTTATGAGCCTCATCATAGATCATGTGTTCTTTCCGCCTCTACCAAAAGATCAGCAATATTACAGATGAAATATGCTTGGTCAACTTAGAGTCCAAAGTGAAGATAATGAGAAGCAGTGCAGTCAGCCTGTGATGGACCTGTGAGTGAGAAGTAAACTGCTGATGTCAGCCACTTATATTTTGAGGTTATTTGTTACTGCAGCATAACTTTATCTATTCTGACTGATATACTGTCTGTGATTCAGAAGAGGGGACAAGTGGAAGCTAGAGGAGAAGGCAATCATAACGTCAAGGATGTACACCTGTCACCTAATCTCTGTCAAATCAACTAGACCAGTGGTCAGCAAACTCATTAGTCAACAGAGCCAAATATCAACAGTACTTCTTCAAAATAGACTCGCCCAGGCTGAAAACCGACTTCTGCGCATGGGCCACGAAGTTTTAATCACACTGTACGTGCACCCACACATGGTATTTTGTGGAAGAGCCACACTCAAGGGGCCAAAGAGCCACATGTGGCTCGCGAGCCGTAGTTTGCCGACCATGGAACTAGACAGAATATCATGGGATCAAACCTGACATATCAAAAAAAAAATGATCACCAGCTTGATAAAACACCCAACTGCAGAAGAATATAGCTGAGAATACCTCCAAGATAATTTCATTCTTTAGAAAAAAAATTATTACTCTGATGAGTAGGACAGATACTCTCATATTAAATATGCAGTTGGAAATGATTTATTCTGAAAAGAAATAGTCCCTAAGTAATCTCAGAAACTCAACAGCAAATGCATATTTAATGTGACCATTTTTAAAACAGAACAGTTGGCAGAGAAGGCATCTGCCGAGGTTGGGGATAAGGAGGAAGCATTTTATCCTGCTTATAAAACAAAGAAAGCAAAAAAGCAAAGTGAAAAAGAATCTCACCTGCACAGGTGTGTGTGTGTAAGAGAGAGAGAGAGAGAGAGAGAGAGAGAGAGAGAGAGAGAGAAGAAATGTGCTATGTTAAATTTAGCCTCTATCTTTCCCAGTATTGTTTTTTTTTTGTTATTGTTTTTAAATGACTACTGTTAACTAGAAAGGTCACTAATGACTTACATGAAATTCAATTCTCAGGAGACATTAACAAGCCAAGATTTTATCTGAATAGAGACCAAGGCACCTCTTTAGAGGATTATGCCAATTCCAATAATTTATCTATTTGCTGTCTTTTTGGGATTATTGGTGAAGAGTTAATTGTGAACCTAATAACTTCGCTGTATTGAGCACTCCTCAAGTGCTAGCTCCCTCCATGAAGTGCTTTCATATGCTTTTTCTCAGTTGACCCCCTATGATGTCCTTAGCAGGCAGGTCACAGTGTTCTGCATAATTATGCCCTTGACTATCTCTCCAAACTTATTTTTTTTAATTTCTTTATTGATCAAGGTACCACATGTGTGTCCTTATCCCCCTTAACCCCCCCATACCCCTGCTCATGCCCTCATCCCCCTGTTGTCTGTGTCCATTGGTTAGGCTTATATGCATGCATACAAGTCCTTTGGTTGATCTCTCCCCTTTACCCCCACCTCCCTCTACCTTCCTTCTGAAGTTTGATGGTCAGATCGATGCTTGCCACATTCATACACACAACATTGCAGTCTTCTTTCATTTCCCTCAAATATTTTTCTGCATTCAAGGCATTTGTCCATATTGTTTCTTCTGCTTAGAATTCTTTCTCCCAAAAAATTCTCAACTTTTAGGTCTGAGTTTCAAGTTTAATTCACTACAGATGTCTTTTCTCAGCACACAGTCTGATGTAGGTAACCCCTGGCTAGACTCCATCTCAGCCCCTTTTGTACATGTCTCATAGTAGAATTGTATTTGTCTATTTACTTGTATCCTATCTGTCTCTCCAATGAGAAAATAAGTTCAATAAGGGTCAGAGTTGTTTCTAATATTTAACCACTGAATCCCCATCTCCAAACACAGTAGTGGGAATATTGAGATATTCAATTATTATTTGTTGTGTAAATAGATTGATTATTGTTATCCCTTCTTTATGGATGAAGAACTGTAGGGTCAGATGGAAAGTGAATTGTCCAAGGAGGCTTAGCTAATAGTGGCAGAGAAAGAACCCAAACTTTAGTTTGTCCAACTCCAAACCCCATGCCTTTGAGGCTGTACAGTACATTCACCACTTACCAAATGTTTGTTCATTGCCAGACATTGTAATGTTCATAGCAGCACAATTTACCATAGCTAAGATTTGGAAACAGCCTAAGTGCCCATCAGCAGATGAGTGGATTAAAAAACTGTGGTACATCTACACAATGGAATACTACACTACTGTAAAAAAGAAAGAATTCTTGCCATTTGCAACAGCATGGATGGACATGGAGAGCATTATGCATGCTAAGCAAAATAAGCCAGTCAGAGAAAGATAAATATCACATAATCTCACTCATTTGTGCAATATAATGAACAGTATAAACTGATGAACAAAAATAGATCCAGAGACAGAGAAGCATTGAACAGACAGTCAAACCTCAGAGGGAAGGCAGGGGAGGGTGGGGGTTGGAGGTAAGAGATCAACCAAAGGACTTATTGTATGTATATAAGCATAACCAATGGACACAGACACTAGCGGGGTGCAGGCATGTGCTAGGGGGTGGGAGTGGCTGGGGATAGGTCAATGGGGGGGGGGCGTATGTAATACTTTAAACAATAAAGAATTTTAAGAATTTTAAGAAAAGAATGTAATTGTCAGCAAATATAAATAAATAAACAGAAATAAAGTTCCTACCTCCAGAAGCGTATATTCTATTGCTCAGACAGACATTGATCAATGAATCTAGGAAATAAATGTAAAAAAAAAATACAACTGTGATAAATACTAAAAGGGGAAGAATAATGTAGTGCAGTTGAGAAATTTGACTTGGTTGGAGGGAAGGGGCATGAAATCGTCCCCTAAGAAATGACAAGTAAGCGACGATTCAAAGAAGTAGATATTTAAGATATTAAGGGAAAGGACGTTTGTGGTAGAAGGAATAGAGTTTGCTAAAGACCTGTGATGAGAAGCACCCTAGATCCAAAGAAGTAAAAGACAGCAATGTTGTTGAGACTAATGAAGTAGGGTGAAGCTAGAGAGTTAAGTAGGGGCCAGCTGTGCCCACCCCTTAATTATTAAGAATTAGGTTCATCTACTGAAAGGTTTTAAGAAAATATTTTAATAATCAGATTTTCTAAAAGAAAAAAAACACATTCTGGTAGCTATGTGAGAAAAGGGATTGTGAGGAGGTAAGGGTGTCTGCAGGTGGAGCAGCAGGGTGCTAGCATAATAGATGTTGGTGGTTTGCATAAGGAATGGGTCTCTCTTTTTCTATCAAGGCTGGCAAGTTGTTTGCTGCTGCCTTTTGTTCTTTATTAGTATTAATAATCGGTGTGCTATTTCTGCTATCATCATCTTGACTCTCAATAAACAGAAACTTCTGGTAGCAGCAACCTCTTGTAGAATGTGACCCCTATGCTTGCAAATGGAAATAGTCCTAATCTTTTTAGGCTTAACATCTAAAGTGTTAATTCTCAAAGTGTGGTCAAGAATCCCTGGAGTACCCACGAGCTTTTTTTTTTTTTTTCTTGCCAGGGGTGGAGGTGGGTGGGGGGGAAAGAACCACAAGATCACAAATATTTTCATAATAATATCGAGGCATTATTTGCCTTTTTACTCTCATTATATCACAAGTATACAGAAAAGTTTTCCAGGGACAAGATGATCTGTGTTGTTACAACAGATTGAACATATTCACAGATAAGAGAATATAATTGCATTCTATTTTCTAGACACTGAAGGGATATGTGCAAAAAACAATAAAAGCTCCATTTTTCTTACTAATTATTTTTGTTTGGCTAATAGTTATTTTTAGTATCTGTATTACTTATAATTATATAGTACTGTCTATGTTAATATAGTATCATTAGTTTATTCTTATCCTAAGTACATTTATAAATATTTTTATATTTCCCAGCTTTACATTTTAATATAATATATATATACACACACACACACACACACACACACACACATACACATACTAGAGGCCCGGTGCACAAAAATTCAGGAGGGTCCCTCAGCCCGGCCTGTGTCCTCTCCCAGTCTGGGACCCCTCAGGGGATGACCACCTGCTGGCTTAGGCCCACTCCCGGGGGTTTGGGGCTAAGCTGGCAGTCAGACATCCCTCTGGCAGCCCGGGAACCTTCAGGGGATGTCCACTTGCCAGCGGGGAGCAGGCCTAGCTGCAGTCAGACATCCTTAGCGCTGCTGAGGAGGCGGGAGAGGCTCCCACCACCACCGCTGTACTGGCAGC
>NW_005371921.1:118509-118754 GCF_000412655.1 Myotis brandtii | reverse complement strand
GGCCAGCCTGGTGAGGGGCTGATGGCTGTTTTCAGACTGGCCAAGCCCCCCAGCAGGGACCCTCACCTCATGAGGGTGTGGCCATCATGGGTGAGGGGTTTATGGCTGTTTGCAGGCTGTCCACAGCCCCCAGTCAACCAAGCTCCCAGTGGAGGCTGGCTGGAAACAGGTATCTGGGATTTATTTAGCTTTTATAATTGAAACTTTGTTGCCTTTTGCAGAGGCCACAGCCGGCCAGGAAGCTT
>NW_005371921.1:84337-117246 GCF_000412655.1 Myotis brandtii | reverse complement strand
ATATACACATATGTGTATATATATATATACATATTTCAAACAAATAAAAAGTTTTTTTGGATCTTCAATAATTTTAAAAAATATAAATGTGTCCTGAAGCCAAAGGTTTGAGGACCCTGGACATAAAAAATGGCTACACTGACATAAGAGACTGTATATAATATCTAACTTGACAGAAAAACCTCACTATTTTAAAAGAGTGGTTAATATTTAATGGTCTGTCACTAAGAGCTAGTAAGAGTGTTTGATTAATCCAGGGCATGTCTTTAGTCAAAGTGAATTCTTGCAGAAACAAATAAAATATGGTAGTGACTCAATGAATATGTTTATTTGCACCTTGTGCTATTACCCAGAAGGTGAGTTGGAGATACAGAATGCATTTTTGGTGCATGAAATTGTACCGTGGCCGTGCCTAAATTCATAATGTCTACATAAAATGTTCCCAAGACATATTTCTTGAGTGAATAATAAAACTTCATGAATACTATAAAAGATATGGTTTGGAAAGCTATGATATTGGGTTAGTCTGAGACAGGATATGAAGCATGATGATTGGAGGCTTTATAAATTGTCAGAATGGTAGCAAATCCTCCTATTTCTACATAATGTCTGCACATAAGAATTAATTTAGACAATGCTCAGTCTTTAAAAACAAAATGTACATAATTTATAACCAAGGTTTATCTTGACTTTATTTTCCTGATAGTTTTTTTGTTTTAGAAAAATAAAATAATATTTATACTTATGCACAAATTTACACAAACTTACTCTCTTCAAGGATATTTATTTTTCTTCCCCAGATTTCTTGGGATACTGTGAGATTGGGTTTTTACAAGCAGTTTAGGAGTTAAGCAGGATTTTGTAGATGGAGTTTGCGTACTCTTTACATCAGAGTAAAATAAAGAAAAAGAAAAATTCATGGGAGAGATATGGGAAGAACTGATATTTAAGGACCAAAGTCCTTTGAAGTTAAGAAAAAATGCTAGCATGTCCTTGAAAAGAATCACTTGTCTTTAATTCATCATGTGTCCTTGTAGCTCCTCCATAAATGTCTGACAATTTCATGTGTGATCCCCGTGCCTCTCCTCACACACCTCCCTTTTACCATTATGGTCCATCATTCACTTCCATCCCCATTCTACTCAGATTTCAAGGTCTGGTTCATAGATCTGATCTATGCTGGGAAGGACTTTTTACGTCTCATTCTCCAATTTCTGGCAGGTGGAACTGATCATTGGTCCCCTCAGATGTCTGCTGTTCCTTGTAGAACACTTGTTAATACTGGGATTCTTTCATCCTATTACTCACGTGGTACGTTACAACATATGGTCTTCAGAAAGTCTCGAGATGGTGATTTTAATGCCACCCTTTCTTCTTCTTATCAAGAAATTGAGACAGCATAGCAACTTGGCCGGGGAATGGGGGATACGATGTGCCAGGAAGCCACATTAAGAACAAGTGATCAGAGGAACTCTGGATAAGCCGACCTCAAAAGTGTCACTACCCCTCCACTCCTGACTCAAAAATGCTGAGGTAGCTGATTTTCTCTCCCTTCTAACTGCCTCTTTCAACTACTGCCCTGCAGGCCCAGTTGACCAAGGTTTGACATTTGTAGGGTGGCGGTAATAAGCAGCCCGCCATCTAGCCTCCACAGTTCAGGTGCAACATAGTTATCAGGCAACACAGCTGGAAAAGAAGTCACTGCCCAGGAATGGAAAAGTCCAGCAAGCCCACCTTTTTCAAAAAAGCCCACTTTTTTCAAAAAGCCCACTTTTTTGTGCAAGTCCACTTTGTCCCCAGCTCATAAAAGCAGCCAAGCAGAGCCAGCTCTGAGCCAGTGCAAAGGACCTTCCTCTCCTCTGTACTGCCTGCCTCCCTTGTGCTTGAGCACAAGCCTAATAAAATCTGTCTGGAAATTTCTCTGGGGTCTTCTCTTGATTTGTATTTTGGGGAACCCAAGAACCCCAATGCTGTTAACAAAATTACATCAGAATATAAATTGACAAAAAATGATGTAATTTTTAGATGTAGACTTGTATGTCCAGTACCCAAGTAGTAGCAAGACCTGAATAGGTAGTGAGTTGTGGTTTATTAAACAAATGAACACATGAATACCTTCAGATGTTCACTTGAACCCTGGCTGTGTTACATAGTTGCTCTGTTGCCTGAGTAAGTAAAGTGCACCTTTTTGTATATGAGTTTCTATACCCATAAAATGGAATCAAATATCCTTCTTTCTATCCACCTCTCAGGACTGTTTTGAACTTTAATATACATGAAGATTCTTTTTATATACCAAGGTTCAATACGATTGTAAGACTTTTTTTTTTAAATTCCCCTTCTCCTTATTTTCATATAAACAGTGAATACCCAGGTTGCTTACTTCCCTTTTAAGAAGTGATTATTGCTTGAACACTTTACACTTTAGGAACTCTGTTGAAAGAACTGATTTTCTGAGCCACCTGCGGGTATATGGGAATAGCTGTGTTTTCTGCAAAGGTTTATAATAAGGGGGCTTTGTCTGTAATGTGTGTATCTCTCCTTTCCCCCAAGAAGCACATGTTACGGATTCAGTGTTCTCTGCTGCTGAGTCAGTGACCAAGAGAGACTTTTGGTGACTTGATTTCCATAAGTTACCTCAGGGCAGGTTTTAGGACACAGATTGCTAAGGGAGTTGCTGGGTTTCTTGTTTCTTTCCTTAAATGTAACAGTGATTAAAGCAGCAGGAATAGACAGACGCTGGACACCACCCCTGTAGACAATGATTACTTAAACCTGATAATAACTTGAAATGTACATGGTGCCATCCAGTAAGAGAAACACCAAGGGCAAATGGGGAAAAATTGCATCTAGTATTTTATGGGGAGCAGGCTTCCCTCTAATTCCCCCCTTTGCTCTCATTTCCATGGAATTGCCAGGCTTTGTAGGATGAACAAGTTCTGAACCAACTTTCATTGTTACATATGAACACATAGGCAAGGCACTTTGAGCTCACTTGTTCCTTCTTGCTTAAATTAATAATTTCTTATTCTATGTGGCAGTGTTGCCAGATATTGTGTGTGTGTGTGTGTGTGTGTGTGTGTTTTCTGTAGCTTTTGCATTTTGTGGTTGATCCTACTCTTTTTATGAGACATTTCTTGCAAATATAGGCTCTCATACTTTTCCTGTGCAACCTTTTCAGAGGCTGGGCTGGGAGTGCTTTCCCTAGAGACGGATCTTGAGTGTGTAACTTCAAGGAATGATACAGCCAGTTCTTGATCGAGCATGTTAATGCGTGCAGGGTGGATGAGGTGGCTACTAATATCCTGAAGCCGTGATGCATCTGTTAGAAATCGTTTGTTGTAAGAGAAGGAAACACAGTTGAAACTGACATTAGCTTTGAAAGGAGATTGATTGGTTCGCATATCTAGAAAGTCCACTGAAACATAAGCTTCAGCTAGGATTCTTCCCCCAGGGACTTAAGTGTTATTATCAGGATGCTGCTCTCTTTCCCTCCATCTCTCCTAAAAGTGTTCTTACAAATAATATGCAATGTGACTCCAGACGCCTCTGACTCATCCTATCAGGTGAGTGGAAAAAGGCGAGCTTTCTCAGTAAATACTGCCGAGAACTCCTACACAGGACTTGCTTGCATAGGCTATCATGCAGCTCTTTGGCCCCTTGAGTGTGGCTCTTCCACAAAATACCGACTTCTGCACATGGGCCACGAAGTTTCAATCTCACTGTACGTGCACGCCTGCACGTGGTATTTTGTGGAAGAGCCACACTCAAGGGGCCAAAGAGCTGCATGTGGCTCGCGAGCCACGGTTTGCCGAGCCGCAGTTTGCCGATCACTGTTCATACATCTACTCCCGAGCCAATTAGGGGCATGACATATTGTGATTGGCCAAGCCTGGGTTTTGTGCTTATTCCTATTATGTTTTTCTCTACTCCAAGATTAGAGGACAAATTCCCTGCTGGAAGTAGAGGTAACAGGAACGAGGGTAAATGCTAAATTGATAACAATAACAGGTGTTGTTAACATATGATCAAAGCAAAATATGTTGCAAACACATGTGGTAATTATAATCAATATTTAAAAACACATTTACAGGTCTTTAGTCAGACATCTTCCAAAATAATATTTTAAGAAAACAAAATATCAGGTAAATGTATTACAGAGAGTTTAGCAAAGAGAGTATCTTTACTCTGAGTGAGGTGAGGTTTCACGTCCACATTTTAGAATGGGATCCGAATGAGGCAGAAATTTAGTCCCTGCTGTACTCACATTCTCCCTCTCAATTCCCTTTCCCAATGCCTCCACACCTGAAGCCACTACTCCCTGGTATTATTATCTATAGCTACATAATTTTCCCACTGTTGTCCCTCTGAAAGACCATCAGCCAGGGATGGATTGGCTGAGTTAATGTTCCTGCACTCCACATTTTTGTCATTTTCCAGCAACCTAGCTTAGGTAGAGGTGGAAGAGAGACAGTAGACTGTGCCATGCAACTTGAAGCCTACTCTTAGGACTGCCTCATCTTCACTTTGTCATGTCTTACTGCAAGCTGCAAGCCCAACCCAGATACAAGAGACAAGGAAATATTATCTATCTATCTATCTATCTATCTATCTATATATGTATGTATATAAAAAAGCCTAACTGACCATTATGACTGAACGACAAGAACAACAGGAATGACTGGAACAACTGGTTGAATGTCGCTATGATGTGCACTGACCACCAGGGGGCAGACACTCAATGCAGGAGTTGCCCCCTGGTAGTCAGTGTGCTCCCACAGCCAACCTCCCGTGGCCCCTTCCCTCCCCCTGCAGGCTGGCCCCCCAATAGGCCTCTATCGCCGGCCAGGCCGAGGGACCCCACCTGTGCATGAATTCGTGCACTGGGCCTCTAGTCAAACTATATTATGGGAGAAAATTCAAGGTCTTGTTGAAAGGGTGAGGCTACATAGAAAGGTAGAGAATAACCACAAGTTTACCAAAATAGATGCCTTTATCATGCAGTTTCTTCAGGATGGCTTCTGCCAATAAACCAGTTTTTATTATTTATTAAAAGTGAATTATTGAAGGGACTTTTGGTCTAAGGTTCCACATGTAAGGAGCTTGGGAGTCACCACTTTGCCTTAATAAGAGGTAAAAAGCTGAACAGACTTAAAAATTAATATCTCATTTTGGATCCATAAGAGGGAGAAGGGCCAGGGCAGTGCACTGCTCCCAAGATTGGAAAGACAGGGAATCGCAGTTGACCAGAGCATAGACTCACAAGCAGAAATCACCATGGGATCCTGTGCCAGGGTAGGAGAACCAGAATGATGATTGATGAATTGCTGGAAGCTCTGTGTGGACAACTTTGAGAGTTAAAAACTCCAGGGGGACACAGTTGTAAGAGAGCCCCCACAATACTGTGTGATACTCCAGGAGCTCAACCACAGTCCCACATTAAATAGCTGAGAAATATTCCTTTATGCTTTTGACAGGTGAAGGGGGGAAAGAACCATTTAACAAGGCATGCTTTTAGGGAAACTAAGTCAATTAGTGCTTAACCTTCTGGAATATTAGCATGTCACTGACCTGGGAAAGTGAAATACCCAACTTTAGCCCACTCTCAACATCTTTTCCCAGATAAGGGGGAGAAAAAAAACTGGGAAACACCTGTGTTTATGGTCCAGGGGTTAGGTCCACTAAAGACTGAGACCTGCCTGGCTTATGTGGCTCAGTGGTTGAGGTTTGACCTAAGAACTAGGAGGTCATTGTTCGATTCCTGGTCAGATCATATGCCTAGGTTGAGGGCTCAATCTCCAGTGTGGGGTATGCAGGAGGCAGCTGATCAATGATTCTCTCATCATTTATGTTTCTATATCTCCCTCCCTCTCCCTTCCTCTCTGAAATAAATAAAAATATATTTAAAAAAAGAAAAAAAGAAAGACAGAGACCTGATAGTAAGATATAAACACTTTCCCTCTCCCCATAGCTTATTATCACATTACTGAAGATATGTTTATAGCAGTTTCTTTTACAAGAAAAGTTGACATGCATACAAAAAAGCAAAACAAACTAACAGAGACAATTTGAAGAGACACAGCAAGCATTAGACCCAAACATGGCAAGAATACTGGAATTATCAGACAAGGAATTTAAAACAACTGTGATTACTATGCTAAGGCCTCTAATAGATAAAGTAGACAACACTGAAGAATAGATAGACAATTCAAGCAAAGAGATGGAAATCCTAAGAAGAAAATGAAAAGAAATGCTAGTAATTAAAAAAATAAAGTAACAGATATGAAGAATGCCTTAGATTGCCTCATCTTCACTTTGTCATGTCTTACTGCAAGCTGCAAGCCCAACCCAGATACAAGAGACAAGGAAATATTATCTATCTATCTATCTATCTATCTATCTATATATGTATGTATATAAAAAAGCCTAACTGACCATTATGACTGAACGACAAGAACAACAGGAATGACTGGAACAACTGGTTGAATGTCGCTATGATGTGCACTCACCACCAGGGGGCAGACACTCAATGCAGGAGTTGCCCCCTGGTAGTCAGTGCGCTCCCACAGCCAACCTCCCATGGTCCAACCCTCCCCCTGCGGGCTGGCCCCCCAATAAACCTCTATCACCAGTCAGGCCGAGGGACCCCACCTGTGCATGAATTCATGCACTGGGCCTCTAGTCAAACTATATAGTGGGAGAAAATTAAAGGTCTTGTTGAAAGTGTGAGGCTACATAGAAGGGTAGAGAATGACCACAAGTTTACCAAAATAGATGCCTTTATCATGCAGTTTCTTCAGGATGGCTTCTGCCAATAAACCAGTTTTTATTATTTATTAAAAGTGAATTATTGAAGGGACTTTTGGTCTAAGGTTCCACATGTAAGGAGCTTGGGAGTCACCACTTTGCCTTAATAAGAGGTAAAAAGCTGAACAGACTTAAAAATTAATATCTCATTTTGGATCCATAAGAGGGAGAAGGGCCAGGGCAGTGCACTGCTCCCAAGATTGGAAAGACAGGGAATCGCAGTTGACCAGAGCATAGACTCACAAGCAGAAATCACCATGGGATCCTGTGCCAGGGTAAGAGAACCAGAATGATGATTGATGAATTGCTGGAAGCTCTGTGTGGACAACTTTGAGAGTTAAAAACTCCAGGGGGACACAGTTGTAAGAGAGCCCCCACAATACTGTGTGATACTCCAGGAGCTCAACCACAGTCCCACATTAAATAGCTGAGAAATATTCCTTTATGCTTTTGACAGGTGAAGGGGGGAAAGAACCATTTAACAAGGCATGCTTTTAGGGAAACTAAGTCAATTAGTGCTTAACCTTCTGGAATATTAGCATGTCACTGACCTGGGAAAGTGAAATACCCAACTTTAGCCCACTCTCAACATCTTTTCACAGATAAGGGGGAGAAAAAAAACTGGGAAACACTTGTGTTTATAGTCCAGGGGTTAGGTCCACTAAAGACTGAGACCTGCCTGGCTTATGTGGCTCAGTGGTTGAGGTTTGACCTAAGAACTAGGAGGTCATTGTTCGATTCCTGGTCAGATCATATGCCTAGGTTGAGGGCTCAATCTCCAGTGTGGGGTATGCAGGAGGCAGCTGATCAATGATTCTCTCATCATTTATGTTTCTATATCTCCCTCCCTCTCCCTTCCTCTCTGAAATAAATAAAAATATATTTAAAAAAAGAAAAAAAGAAAGACAGACACCTGATAGTAAGATATAAACACTTTCCCTCTCCCCATAGCTTATTATCACATTACTGAAGATATGTTTATAGCAGTTTCTTTTACAAGAAAAGTTGACATGCATACAAAAAAGCAAAACAAACTAACAGAGACAATTTGAAGAGACACAGCAAGCATTAGACCCAAACATGGCAAGGATACTGGAATTATCAGACAAGGAATTTAAAACAACTGTGATTACTATGCTAAGGCCTCTAATAGATAAAGTAGACAACACTGAAGAATAGATAGACAATTCAAGCAAAGAGATGGAAATCCTAAGAAGAAAATGAAAAGAAATGCTAATAATTAAAAAAAGTAACAGATATGAAGAATGCCTTAGATCTCTTATTAGTAAGCTGGACATGGCTGAGTAAAGAAACTGAACTACAGGTTGTAGTAATAGAATTCTCAACAACAGAAAAACAAAGAGAAAAAGACTGAGAGAAGCAAGGACAGAATATCTAATGACTATGGACAACCACAAAAGGTGTAACATAGGTATAATGGGAACATCAGAAGGAAGAGAAAAAGAAACAGAAGAAATATTTGAAACAATAATGACTGAGAATTTACCCCAGTAAGTGTCAGACACCAAACCACAGATTCAGGAAACTCAGAGAATGCCAAGCAGGATAAATGAAAAACAAAACAAAACAAATCAACTATGCCTAGGTATATCATTTTCAAACTATAGAAAATCAAAGATTAAAAAAAAAATTCCGAAAGAAGCCAGAGTGGGGGTGGGGTAGACACCTCACCTATATAGGAACAAAACCAATAATTACATTTAACATCTTTTCAGAAACAATGGAAGCAAAAGGACTGTGGAGTGAAATAATTAAATGCTAGGAGGAAATGCTACCAAATTAGAATTCTGTATCCTGCAAAATTATCTTTCAAAAGTGGGGGAGAAATAAAAACTTTCTCAGACAAACAAAAATTTAGTGAATTTGTTGCCAGTGGGCTTGCCTTGCAAGAAATGTTAAAAAGTTCTTTAGAGAGAAATAAAATATTATACGTTGGAATCTCGGATCCACATAAAGAAAGAAAACATTAACCAAAGATTAAGTGAAGGTTAAAAAAATACCTTCTATTGTTTTATTATTTATTTATTTATTTATTTATTAGGGAGGCCCCAGCCGGCAGCCAGAAGGCCCCTAACGGCCCTGATCTCCGGCCAGGCCTAGGGATCCTACCTGTGCATGAATTTCATGCACCGGGCCTCTAATATATATATACTAGAGGCTTGTTGCAAGAAGAGATTCGTGCAATAGGCCTTCCCTTCCCCTGGCTGCTGGCACCCGGGACCCAGGCCTTCCCTCTGGCTGGAGCCGCCTTCAAGCCTTCGCTGCTCTGGCCGGAGATGCCTTCAGTCTTTGCTCCGCTGCTTCGCGCCTATGTATGCAAATTAACCACCATCTTTGTTGGCGGTTAATTTGCATATCTTGCTGATTAGCCAATGGGAGGCGTAGCGAAGGTACAGTCAATTACCATATTTGTCTATTATTAGATAGTATTTTAAATATTTTAAAATTGATTTCAGAGAGAGGAAGGGAGTGGGAGAGAGTGATAGAAACATCAGTGATGAGAGAGAATCATCGATCGGCTGCCTCCTGCATGTCCCCTATTAGGGACCTAGCCCACAATACAGGCATGTGCCCTGACCAGGAATTGAACTATGACCTTCTGGTTCATGGGTTGATGCTCAACCACTGATCCACACGGGCTGGCTATTACTTTATTTTTAACCTCTCTAACAGAAAAAAAGCTTTAAAAAAGTATTCTATTATCTATACTAGGTTATATATCATATATTTATTTATATATGCTTATATAAATCAAGTGAATAATATCAACAATATAAAAGAGGAAGTAAGTAGGATTATTTTATTATAAGGTTTTCACACTACCCATGAACTGGTATAGTGTTATTTGATTGTGAACTTGTATTCATTGTGAATGTATATTGCAAACTTTAAGCCATCCACTTTAAAAAGTTTAAAAAATTAAGTATAACTCATATGCCAAGAAAAGAGAAAAAATGGATCATGTCAATTAAAATTACAAAAGGCAAAAAAAGTACTGGAAAACAAAATTAGAAACAAACAAGTGTAGCAAGAAGAAAATAGTGATGAATATGGTAGATATTAATCCAAGCATATAAATAATCTCTTTAAAAGCCAATGATCTAAATGCATTCATTAAAAGAGATTGTCAGAGTGGATTAAAAGACATTGCCCAACTATATGCTGTGTAAAAAGAACCCACTTCAAATATAAAGACAGATGTAGATTAAAAGTAAATGGGTATAGAAAAACATGCCATACTAACACTAATCAAAAGAAAGCATGGAGGAATCTTACATGCACATTACCAATCTGCGAAGGCTACGTACTGATGATTCCAATCACATGAGGTTCTGGAAAAGGCAAAACTGAGGAGACAGTAAAAAGATCAGAGTTGGGGACTTCAAATATAAAGACAGATGTAGATTAAAAGTAAATGGGTATAGAAAAACATGCCATACTAACACTAATCAAAAGAAAGCATGGAGGAATCTTACATGCACATTACCAATCTGCGAAGGCTACGTACTGATGATTCCAATCACATGAGGTTCTGGAAAAGGCAAAACTGTGGAGACAGTAAAAAGATAAGAGTTGGGAGTGTGGGAAAATAAATAGGCAGAGCACAGAGGATTTTTAAGGCAATGGCAAAACTCTATGATACTTTAACGATGGATATATGTCTTTATACATTTTACAAACACATAGAATATACTGCACTCAGATCGAAACCTAAGGCAAATTATGAACTTTGGATGATTGTGATGTTTCAATATAGGTTTATGCTTAGTAAAAAATGTATAATTCTGGTGAGTGATGTTGATAATGGGGGAAGCTATCTATGTATGGGGGCAGGGAGTATATGGAGAATCTCTGTGTTGTCCTCTGGAGTTTGTTGTAAATCTAAAACTGCTCTGAAAAAACGTCTTTTTTTAAAAAGTACATTATTGCATCTGTGGTTTTACCACAGTTACAGTAAAAATAAAGGTTGGAAAAAACTAGATATTCAAGATTGAACTCTTTTAATTTTTCCATAATATAATGCCTTAAGGGAAGTAATCAATTATTCAAAATTATTCAGTTATAAGCCATTGATTTTCAATGGCTTATTTTATTGAATCACTTCAAGTATTTATAAAATTGTTATTGTTAAAGTTTAATCCTTTCTTCAATTTGATTTCTTTATGAAAACCTACTTGTAATCTATCCCAAGTCAATATTTCTACCCAATGTTCTTTCACTGCACTACCATGGGGAAACAATAACTAATTCAATGCAGCTACTTATCATTCCAGTGCCCATCCTTTTCTGGCTGACCAAACATTGCTGGGAAAAACACCAAAATCATGCGGATAGGTACCCCCATGGCCTCCAACCTCTGCACCATCAGTGTTGGGAGGTGATCCTTCTAGGTTTACTTAATCACCCATTCAGCTGTGTTTCCCGAGTGCCTCCTCTCTGACAAGCTCCCGGCTAGAATTCTATTAGAAATACAGAAGTTCACAAAAATAGTATAGTCTTTCATTTCATAGAGATTGTCATCTAGGGTATTAGATGAGAAAGATGGAAAACAAACAATGGCACAGATATATGTAATGTAACAAAGGTGACACATGTTGTGTAGGAATGGTGGAAGATGATATAATAGCTTGTAAATAGAGGATTTATCGTATGCATGAAAATCAGGGAAGATTGTTTCCATTTTCCATAGTGGTTCTCTCAAACTTCTTCCTACAATTCTCATGATCTCCCTGAGACTTTACAGAGAAAATATAAAACACAAGAAGGAAACTATTAACTACTATAAAACCCAGAAACTTGTGTTGTGTATATTCTCTTGTCTTCCTTTGATACTGAAAAAAAAATATGTCCTTTTTAGTTCTAAAAATAATCTTGTCCAATTTTCCCACCCATCTCACAATTTTTCTTAGGATCTTTATTTTCTTCCACTTTAAAAAAATTTTTAATTAACACATGATAAATTGAACTTTTAAAGAGTACAGTCTAATGTTTGACCTTGAGGTCTTCCCCACAATCAAGATGGAAAACATATCTATCACCATCCTTGAACTCCTTTGTAAACTCTCATTTCCTTCTCTCCTGGGATTACACCTCCTCTACATTGATGTCCCCATGTACCTTTTATCCAGTTTTTGACAATTATAATATTGTGCAATCTGTGGCACAATATCACAACCAAGACCTTGACATTGATACAGTCAAGATGCAGAATACATTCATTCATCACAAAGATCCCTAATGTTGTCCTTTTATAGCTGCACCCACATTTTTGCATCCCTACTTACTCCTCAACTCCTGGCAAACACTAGCTGTTTGCATTTCTAGAAGGTTCACATTCCAAGAATTTTATATAAATGGAATTATATAGTATGCATCTTTGGGATTGGCTTTTTTCACTTAACATAATTCTCTGGAGATTCACCCAGGTTGTTGCAGGTATCAATCAATTCTTCATTTTATTGCTGAATGGTATTTCATAGTTTGGATGTATTGCAGTTTGTTTATCCATCCACCCATTCTTCAATGGTCACACCCATTGGGCTATCACAAACAGATCTGTTATGAACACTCATGTACAGGACTTCTTGTGAACATAATTTTCATCTCTGTGGGATAAATGCCCAGGAGTGAAATTACTGGTTGTATTGTAGTTGGTTTTTCAGTTTATAAAGAATCAAGATATCTTAATATTTTTAAAACAGAAGAGAAGAGGTTTTTGAGAGTTAGAGGATGCTGACCATAATAATGCTGGTGAAAAAATACTTTCTCAAATTTTTGTGCTATTTGCAATATGTTGTTCATAAATGAGACACAATTTAAGTTTAATATTTATTAATAACATTTAGCATCATTTTCTTATGTCTAGCCAATCAATGAAATAATAAATTAAGTCTTGATTTGTAACATTTGCCATCCCCAAGGTGTAAATACTCCTGTTGTCACCTATTTCAGTAGCAGACCATTATCTAGTATTTCCATTATACAGATACAGTAAACGTAACATCAAGAGCATAGGCAATAGTCAAATACAATAAGATAATTAGGAAGTGATTGAATATTTGTTGCCTTTATTTAGCTGGAAGTTTATATAATGTAAGTTGTAATGCTGGCTAAAATAATCAGGCCATGATTTAAAAATATTATATTGTTTGTTTTTTATTACAATACATATTCATTGTCAAAAAATTTGGAAATACAAAAAGGAATATAAAAATAACCAATAATTTTAATACCTCTATAACAATAATTTCTAAAGTACATTGGAATTTTATTCTATGCCTAGTTTTAGCTCCAGAGAACTAAACAATAACTTGATCTTCGATCATTTCTTCCTTAGCCTTAAAGTCTATTCCCCATGTATTTCCTTCCAATAGAACATCGGTTCTCAACCTGTGGGTCGCGACCCCTTTGGCGGTCAAACAACCCTTTCACAGGGATCGCCTAAGACCATCCTGCATATCAGATATTTACATTATGATTCACAACAGTAGCAACATTACAGTTATGAAGTAGCAACGAAAATAATTTTATGGTTGGGTCACAACATGAGGAACTGTATTTAAAGGGCCAGAAGGTTGAGAACCACTGCAATAGAACATAGATTAAATTTGCAGCAGCAACTTGCCTGTCTCTAGATGTTGGAGTATTTGGTGTAAATGCGTTATGATGATTCTGTCTCCACCTTCCCAGTCTCCGTCTGTGACGAGCTGGCCGAATGACCCATATCAGGCTAATGAATCAAATGGGTAGGGAGGGAGATGTTATTTTGGGAAAGCTTTCACTTTCCTGCTAAAAGTGGATAGATGTACAAAATAAATTCAGTTTCTCCATTTTCCTTCCTTAACTATTCTAGGTGTCTGGAATTGGCCCAGACACCTAGAATAGGTGGGGTGACTAATACAAAGGCAAAGACAAAGGGAGTTTCAGAAATGCCAACCTTGGACAGCTCTGAGCTACGGAATTAAAGCCAGAAGCATCCCACCTCCAGAATTCTTAGGAGAGAAGAAACAAATCTGATGTTGAAACCACTATTAATAAGATATTCCTACCTCCCTTTCCTTTATAGTCTGAATTCCAGTCACACTGAGCTCCGCCCTTTTATGCCTCCCTGCTTTTGCCTTCATGGGTTCTTTGACAAGGCTGTCCTTTTTCTCCTTGATTATCTGGCTTTCAGAATAAGGAAAAGTATAATTTTTCTGTGTAACTATTTTAACTCTTCATTCAGTGCTCTGTCCCTGTAGGATTGAAAGTGCTCTCTCTTTGATCCTCATTGTACCTTGCATATTTCTCTATTACAGTTCCTATTGAACCCACGTGTTTGTGTGTCTGCATCTCTCTGAACTTCCTTTAGTGCAGTGTTTGTCAAATTATTATTATTATTATCCTCCTAAGAAGACTTTTTGGACATTTTTTCTCCTAATTGACCCTCATCCCCATGATATTTTCACATACTCTATATCTGTTTATTTAATGTATGTATATCTATGCTTTATACATAAAAAAAGAGTAAGATTTTTCACCCCAACAAGAACCAATTTTTGTCCCACTGGGGTCAATGTTACTCCTCTTGAGAATATATCTTACAGCACAATACTAGATCTTATTAGGTATTTTGTAGACATTTGTTGAATTAATTAACTCAACTTGCCTTTTAGGAACTTAAATGCTCTCTCTGCATGGAACAAAGTGATGAAAACATAAGAAACTTTTCTAATTCATTTTTGTAGCCTGTTCCTGAGTTCTGCTCCTCCCTCTCATCTGTTGGAGATGCTCTTTCCATTGGGATTCTCTGTGTTGAGAATTGTGGGTAGCCAGACACCAAATGCCTAAAGCAAAAAATATATTAATGTGATAAGAAAGATTGGGAACAGTTTCACTGCAGACATAGCTCGATCCAGCACCCTATTCTCTCATTCTTTCAGGTTCTATCTATTCTTTAACTTTATTTGACTTACTAGAGGCCTGGTGCACAAATATGGGAGGTTGGCCGACTGCTGGAGGTTGGCTGTGGGAGCGCACTGACCACCAGCAGGCAGCGCCTGCATTGAGCGTCTGCCCCCTGGTGGCCAGTGTGTGTCATAGTGACTGGTTGACTGTCATTTGGTCGACCGTTGTAACGGTCCCTTAGGCTTTTATATATATAGATTCTCAGACTTGCCCGTCATGTAAAATGGCTATAAAATGGCTTCTATTGGGCCCACTAGGCTATATCATTCTATATTTCTCTTCAAGAGGCAAGAGTAGGGGGCTCCTTTCTACCAGGGAAAATTATATTGCAATTCATTTTATTTCTTGGAGCATGTGCTGATCCCTGGACAAATCCCCATATCCTGGGAGTTCAAGACAGCCCTGGGTATCTTCATCACTATATTCTATATAGGATTAGGATTGCAAAGAACTGTTGAGTGGTAAGAACAGACTATTAAGTAAAAAAAAGAAGAAAAAATTCAGAGGCACTGGGATTAAACAATATCCAAAGGGGATTATTTAAATTGGGCTGGGTTATGGGCTGAATTTTATCCCCCACAAATTCAGATGTTAGAGTCCTAACCCCACTACCTCAGAATATGACTGCACTTGAAGGTAGAACCTTTAAAGAGATCACTAAGGTAAAACGAAGTCATATGGATGGACCCTAATCCTATATGACTGGTGTCCTTATGAGAAGAGGCGATTAGGCCACAAACACAGGCAGAGAAAAAACCATGTGAGGACACAGGGAGAACAGATCATCTACAAACCAAGGGAAAAAGACTCAGAAGAAACCAAACCTGCTAACACCTTGGCCTCAGACTTCTAGCCTCTAGAACTGTGAGGAAATAAAATTTCGTCTGGTAAGCCCCTCAGTCTGGAACTTTGTTATCGCTCTGGCAGCCCCAGCACACTCACACAGCTGAGGACCTTCAGAGAGGCTGATGGCGTGCTCACTGGTGGCAGAACTAATTTTGCTCTGTAGTATCTGTGAAATGAAGAGACATTATCAGTGGCTCAGAGGAGCTCTTGGCTAAGGGAGATTCTTGTACTGGGGCATGTTCTCCATTTTTGCTCTGAGGTACTCTCACTGCAAAGATCAATTGACATTTAAGGCCTTTTCTGAAGTGAATTGTTATGATGAATGTTGACACCTCAATCCATTTAAATTAGGTCCCTTAAATGCTGCCAGAATAGAGGTTATTTTTGGTCAGCTTTTTCTTTTAGGATCCCCCAAGGGTTTTACCTCATGCTCAGAAGGGTAGGTACAACTGTCAAGGTTAAGGGCAAGGCCAATAGTCCAATGGCTGAGGAGGGATGACAGGATTCTGCCTTCCTTAAAACTCTGAGTGGAGGCAGAATGTAGAGCCTCTTCCACATGCTGGAAATGGTCTTTTATGCAGGCTTTCTTGTGTGTCTTTAACTGAAATGTATTTGTATTTTTTGAATGTGGTTTCCCCCCGGGCAGTGTGACTGGTGGACAAAGGCTCTGCCTTTGGCATAAAATAGACCTTGGTTTATGACCTCATTTGACACTAGTCAGTAATGTCGCTGGTTAAGAAAGTAGCTTGAACTCTATATTCCTCTTTATTTGTTTCTAAAATTGAGATCCTAACTGGAGTCACCTCAGGAGCTTTTCTTAGAATTAAATGTATCCAGCATAATACTGGGTATAGATGAAGGGTGCTATGGTGCTGGATTAGTATGAATAGTAATTAATAAAAGTAGCACAGAATATCATCGACCGTTTTAACCATAGTGGTGAAATAAAATGACATTTTTAAATGTAGCAGCACCATTTAAGAAGGAGCCCAGAGAAGGATGCTCATCAAGCCTGTATTTACAGCCTGGAGAACCCCAAGCTCTCCTAAGTGTAACACAGTCAGCTATTGTTATTTCAAGGACAGAGGTCAATGATGCCAAAAAGACCCATGATTGACATATCTTTGGTTGGTTTGCATTTGTTTGCTCTCTATATTAGGAGCTGTTCATGTTTTTCCTGAATACCAGTTTCTTAATTAATTTCTCTGAAATTCTGGGAGGATTTTCTGTGGTTTCTCTGACCTATCCTACCATTCCTTTTAATCCCTTCTGTTCTGGAGTCTTGTGGTGTCGGTTTTAGCTTTCTTCCCACCAATTTTCAGGGCTGGAGCAACATGCTGCTGCAATTTCCAGCTTTTTTTTTTTTTTTGGTTTTTCAAAGCTCACAGGGAAACCCAATTTAATTTCATTGTCTTTTGGTCTTGAATAATAAATAAAAGCAAGATAAGAAATTGACTCTAGTAACTGTAGTCTAAGTAGGCAAAACTTTGGGGGATATATAAAAGATCATTTACTTGGATGAATTTGTCTAATGTTTCTCAGTGTCATGAATATTTTATGTCAGCAATTTCAAATTAAGGCTTTTTACATATTAATTTTGCATAGCAATTTTAAATAACTGTGGCATGATATGGATATGTAAATAGATGTATTTCTATTTCTTAAATATTCTATATCTCTATGTGTTCGTATATATATATATGCCCTGACTTGGAAAAATGAGCATAATGTGTTTTTCATGAGTCTTTGAGAATTCAATGTGAAAATTTAAGGTGGGAGGTTATCAAGTTTTGATCCAATACATGTCATTGCTGATAAACAGTTTCTTACATATAAAAATGAATATCTGGAATACTGTGTTATACAGGAGGGAACCTGAAGTAGGAAGTAGAAAAAATTCACTCCCAGTTAGCTACCCTCTATAGATGAGTTTGTGACCAATCTTTTGCTTTTCTAGACCTCAGTCTTCTCATCTATATAACACAAGCCTGGGGGAATAAATGGTGTTCTAGGTCATATGCAAGGCTATTTCTCCTCTACTGTTCCAAGATTCTGTCTTCAGATTGTAGTGAATGTGTTGATGTGCAATGACAGGCCATGTGGCTAGTAGGTAGTGGGAGGATGAAGGCATTAGAATTAGATGCATAAGTTAGTATGGCCACGCAGAAAGTACATCAGTGTCTGAGTTTAGTGTATCTAGGCTGTTTTTCTAGTATGCAGTTTAGGAGGGAATCACTTGATTTCTCCAGCTTTTCTTATCTATGACTAGACCATTTCTAGCAACGCAATTCCACGCTATTCCAACCTCAGTAGTCAGGGCATCTCTCAGTAGTTGAGGTAACCAGATCATGTGATGAAGACAGAGACCAAACTGGCTCAAGGTGTACTTGGAGACATTTCTTGTCTAACCCTTGGTCCCCTTTGCTATTCCCCTTTGTTTTATTGCCTTGGGGGATACAGCATGGCGGTTCAGAGTGAGGGCTCTGGAGCCAATCTGCCTGCATTTGAGTTTCAGCTCCATCACTTATGAGCATATGATGGGACTGGACATTTTAGTTAAACATTCTTTGCCTCATCTCCCTCACCTTTAAAGTGGCCGTGGTTATAGTATCACCTCCCAGGATTGTCCTGAGGAGTAAATGAGTTAAAACATGAAGAGCTTGGAATGGTACCTGAACATTGTAAGTGCTTAGTAAATAAATGTCAACTATTACTGTCCATTTCCATATCCATTCTATGTCCATTTCTAACTTGAGAGCCTACTTGTTAACCCAACATGGTTCAATATTTCCTTTTTAAATCTGAGAATGAACACCATGCAATGTTGCCTTTCTCCTCTCTTTCTATCTCCTTCCTTTTTTTTTCCTCCCATAAATTCCCTCTCTCCTCTTTCTTTCTTTTTTGCCTTGAGCCTGCTGTGTCTTTTTCTCTCATGGTGAATAGGTGATGGGTACTTCTTAAGTGTTTTTGCTGGGAAGAAACTCCCCCTGTGTAGGATCTGAAACCAGTAGCCAGCTAAGTTGGTCAGTACTGTGATGTTGCCTTGGACTCTCAAAACATTTCTGCTCAGTGTGTAGATTACAGAATACTTTCATGTTCCTGTTACCTAAAGAGACTAAAATATTTGGAAAAGGCACCTGCACCATTGTCTTTAGTATTAAACCAGGACACAGTTGTTTCACACCCTTCAGGGTCTCTCCTCCTTTAATCTCTCCCGAGAATTCTGATCCAGGTGAGGAACGAGAAGGGATAAGCACAATGAGATAGAGATAGAAAGGGAGACATGGCTAAAGGGTTATCCAGTCTTAGACATGGATAGCTTCTAAGACCGCCTGGAGGAAAACGAAAAATAATATTAACTACACTGACCAAATAGCTAATTTCATGTTAATGTGGCAATTCCATTATGCTCCTAGCAATCACTAGTTTTTCCTGAGGAAGGTAAAGGGGTTTGGTCTTGGTTCTCCCATCATCCCTTCCTTGATGCTACAATACTTTACTCCGTCATCGTTTGTAGTATGGCATGTAGGAAAGATATTATGTAATATTATCTGCTCTTATCTTAAGCTCAAATGTATGTCCTATCCATTTCATATGCTTAAATATCCCTAGTATACTAACATATTTCCAAAGATGCAAAACGCAGGTTTATTGACCAATCTACTCGATTAAAATTATGTAAAAGGCTCATATATTTTTAAACTAGATTAAGTCCTGATCACTTTCCATTTTTATTTCCTTTTTGTCACACATTCAGAAATCTATGTTTTAAGTGAAAAAAAATATTTTTTGCATTTACACAACAGATATAATAGCTCCCCTGCTTCTGTTTTCTACATAGAAATTTTCAAAGCATTCTAATAATAAATCCTGTGACAGGTTTTGACCATAATGGCTTTTCAAAGCTTCCACACAATGAAACTCAGTTAAGACCAGGCCATCAATAAGACCTCAGTGCTGAAGCAGGGGAAGGTGCTGCATATCTAAACCCATTAAATGAATCATTTATTTTGCTACTCATCTGTCATGTTTTGAAGGTCACATAACAATGCTTATTTCTTACGGCCCAGCGGCAAGCTGTAGAATCACAGGCTGAACCAAGTCCTTGAGTCAAAAACTTGAGAGGGGTAATTGTATTTCCAGGACTAATCCCTGCGGTTATGTTCACTGGGTAAAATCGAATCTCATGCCCTGGGAGGGCACAGCATGCCTGCAAGGGCAGGAAAAGGATTTCTCCACATTGCTTTTAGCCTCTGCATAGTTCTGTCATATTGAAATATTTTTGGAGTGTGGTCAGCTTTTTTGTCTCCCCAAATGCAGAGCTAGGGGATTTTTATAAGTTGAGGTGGCATAATGGTATGGAGGGGATGTGTCTGAGAAGCAGATGCTCCTGTGTTTGAATTTCCATGTGGCCACTGACATACTGTTCATCATTAGGCAAGTTGCTTGACCTCTCTGATCCTCCTTTTGTTTCTGTATAAAATGAGGCTAATGCTGCCTGTCTTGCAGGATTGCTGTGAAGATTTGCTGATTTATTGCATGTGAAGTGATTTCTGGGGTGCCTGACACACAGTAGATGCTCAGTATTTGTTAACAGTCACCGTCCCCCTATTCTTTCTCACTGTTGGAGTCACTTAGCATGAGAATCCTTCCCAGAGCCATGCGGGAGAGCCTGCAGTGATTGCTCTGAACATCCTGTATGTTCTATTTATTTGTTCACGGTTTGGTTAAACTTCATTTATTAACTTATAACTTACGTACAGTAAAGTGCACAAGTCTTATGCGTATAGCTCAATGGAATAACATATCCCCATGCAACTTCCACCTGGATCAAGGTGTAGACTATTTCCACACTCAGGAGATTCCCTTGTACCATTTTCTAGTTGATTACACCAAGGACCTGCTGCATAATTTGCAGCTTACAGTCCAAAGTGAAAACATGGGGCCCCTTGTTCTAAAAGTATTAAGAATTTCAAGGCGGTGAGAATAGAGCATTAAGCTCAGTGCAGGGCCTTTGTGAGTGTGAAGCCTTATGAGACAAGCCTTATGAGAATGTAATCTTGCCCCGATTACATTCCCACCACCTGGGCTGACTACTATTCCATCTTCTGTTGCTGTGCATTATGGTCAGGAACTTATAGCAATAGAATTACACGGTACGTACTGATCTGTGACTAGCTTTTTTAAAAAATTTCTCAACATAATGTTTGTGGGGGTTCATCCATGATGTTGAATGTTTTAGTGGTTTTTATTTTTCATGCTGTGTACATTTCATTGTAGAAATATGTACCCCAATTTATCTATTATCCTGTTGATGGATATTTTGGTTGTTTCCAAGTGTGGGGCTGTTATAAATAAAATTGCTTACTATATGTCTTTCAGGTGACATACATACTCATTTCTCTTAGGTATATACTTAAGAATGAAATTGATGAGTTATGGGTAAGACACTCCATAGGAACTTGGTGTGAAATAATTACACCTGAAGGAAATGCACATTAAAATAACAATGAGATCCCACTGAACACTCACCAGAATGGCTACAATTAAAATCTGAAAAGTCCATGTTTTGGGGAAGATTGGAATTCACATACATTCTGGAGGGAGTATAAATTGGTTCAATTGCTTCAAAAAGCTTTTGCCTAAGCTAAACATATACATACGTGACTTATGACCCAGAAGTTTCATTCCTGGATGTATTTATTTTCTACCTTCTGAAGGCACTTTGAGGAAAAAAATATCTAAGATAAATTTCAACCCGATCCCGGCTTATTCGTGTGCTTGGGGGCCATTTGCTGTGGAAGTCATGCCCATGATCACCGGGCGTTCTGTATACCTGCTTAAAAGCTCCTCTGCATGACGTCTGGTCCTGACTTGTAGGCAAGAGATGGATCAGGTAGAGGAGGCCTGGTGGGATAGCAAAAGGTTGTCATTAAGAACCATCTTTTATTGCCCATTTTCTTATAGCTTGTTAGTGTAGGAACCTTGGAATAAGACACATAGGCACTTGGTGATTTGACCAGGGAATGTCCAAGTGGACCTCAGAGACTGCCCTGTGAGACAGGAGTGTATGCTGACCCATGGAATGTATTGAGACAGGTCCCCATCACAAAGGTGACATTTCAAGGCATCAGGGTCACCCACTTCCTTTGCTCCTTGGTTTCTAAACACTAGCCCACAGAATGTGTCCTGAAGAAATTTTAGAAAAATCACATTCCCTGGCACTATACCGTGGAGATTCTGATCCAGCACATCTGGGTTCGGATCTAGAATCCACATTTTCCAGAAGCTTTTCTGGACTGAGCAACGAATCCTGGCCAAGACAGAGCATGTAACAACAACCACCTCTGCCTATTCAGCTGGAGCGCAGATACTCAGCTGAGCTTTCACCAACTCCCTCCCCAGATGGCTCTATGATTTTCCTAATTTCTATGAAAGTCAAAAATTAAAGTCCTAAAAGTAGACCGATACCACCACTCACCTAACAAGTGTATAACCCATCTCTCTTGGTAGGACTTGCTCTTTGGATGGGTCTTTCTTGAATAATAAATGCCTCAACTCTTTTTAAAAAATATTTTTATTGATTTCAGAGAGGAAGGGTGAGGGAGAGAGAGATAGAAACATCAATGATGAGAGAGAATCATTGATTGACTGCCTCCTGCACACCCCACACTGAGAATCGTGCCCACAACCTGGGCATGTGCCCTAACTGGGAATCAAACCATGACCTACTGGTTCATAGGTCCATGCTCAACCATTGAGCCATGCTGGCCGGGCTGCCTCAACTCTTAAGATGATCACCTTGTCCTTGACCCTCTCAGGTGTCTTTGAAAAAGCCAGCCATTCTAGCTGAGCCAGATAACAGGTATGACCATCTATTGAGCATTTACGATTGAACATTTGCTATGGCCTTGTTTCTTTGCATTATATTATCTCATTTAATCCTTATAACAATTCCCATGAGTTTGATGTTATGATTATGCTTATGTTATAAGTGAGAAAACAAAGACTTAGAATAGTGAGATAATTTTCCTAATTAATGTTCTAAATAGTGGGAGAATCATAGTACTACAAAACTCTCTCAACCTGGGAGCGGGTGTATTTGGGGTTACTAAGGAGAAACCAGGATTTGATCACACATCTTTTTGGTTTTCTAGATGATGTTTAGTGTCCAGTGCCAGCTTCCTTTGTCTCTTTGCCTAAACACATTGTCTAGGAAGCAACATGTATTACATTAGAACGAGGCTTTTTATTTTCCGTATTTTACATGTTTTACTTGGAGTGGAAAGGGATCTTCACTCTCTGTTGTAGAGCTGGTCTGTTTTCTACCAAGCAAATAGAGGGACAGGGATCAGGGGTTGTCTCATAATGAAGCCCTGTTGCAGGCTGTTCATAAATTGGATTGCTCTTCTTAGTTATCTTTTCCTGATGCCCACAGGAGTCTGACCTAAACGAATAGATAATTACCCAGGATGTTACTAACATCCCGATCCATTTGGCGATCCCTTTATTAAGTGAAACGGGCCCTTTTTTTTTCTTTTTCAGATACTGCCTGTTAATAGAATAATCTCAAAGCTATTAGCATTTAAAGAGGAATTTAGACAAAGATGTCCTGAATTGTCCCTTCTCCTGGCTGTTGGTGCTCATGGGATCCTTGCTTTAGCTAATTAGGCCGAAATGAATATTAAGTGCATTGATCTCTATCAAGCACATCCGGGAAGGAGAGTTTTTGTGAAAATCATTTCAGTTGCAGACTTTGTTTGCCTCTACAAAGTATCTGATCCCAAACAATAGGCACTGGGGACATTCCAAAATTCAAACAAAACAAAGCAAAACCCCACAAAAGATAAGGAGAAGGGTTCTTAGGGATTCTGAAATGCCCTTGCTTAATCTTCAACCACCCGTGGCTTAGCTTTATTTCCATGGGAACCAAGAGGAAAAAAGTATAGCATCACTTCTCCAGACCCCCAGAAAGCTTATGAGTTGTGCCTCATGGCATTGCATAGGGAGTAAGCACTCTGCTCTGGAAACAGAAAGAGTTGGGTTCAGATCCTGACTCAGACCTACATAATCCATGGGACCTTGGGCAAACAATCTCCTTAAGCCTAAATTTATACACCTTTAATAGGAATTAAATTCTTTCACATATTCCTTATGCCTTAGGGATATGAAATGGACATAGTAAAATCATTGAACAAATATTGGTGATTATTAATAATAAAGATTGGGATAAGTCTTCAGATATGACATCAAAAACAGCAAGATTCTAAGTCTTCCCAGTTAAGTTTCAAAATTACCAGAGGTGAGAGGAGAGCAGTTTGTTCTTTCTGAGGGACAGTGTGAAGTGTAGTAGGAATAAAACTTAAAGTGTGATGATGATAAAGACTTGACTATGGACACATATTCTGTCTCTGATTTAGGGCACCTTGCTTCAGCTCTTTGAAGTCCATTATCTTTACCTGTAAAATGGAGAGAGTTGCACTTTCCTCCAAGTGCTATACTGTCTGACTTCATGAGGAAATATTCATCAAACACCTGTTACCAGACTGTAGGGGTCTGTCTGCACACATAAAAGCCCAATT
Source organism: Myotis brandtii (assembly GCF_000412655.1). Lineage (NCBI taxonomy): Eukaryota > Metazoa > Chordata > Mammalia > Chiroptera > Vespertilionidae > Myotis > Myotis brandtii. The sequence continues at coordinate 93,043 of NW_005371921.1, read as the reverse complement.
AGACACGAAAGGGAGTTTGCAGCAAAGAAAGTGAAAGGTTACTAGTGGAGGAAGTGGCCATGCCTGGAGACAGGTGAGCTAATGCTCAAAGGCCCAGCTCCCAGATGTTTTTCAGGGGATGGTTTATACAGAGAGAAGTCATTAATCATGGGAACTAAGGGAGTCAGGGTTGTGGTCTCTACTGATTGGTTGATGCTAGGGTAGGGGGCGATTCAGCAGCACAGCTGGTCTTGCTGTCAGCCATGGTGTCACTTGGTCTGGGTTTCTTGCACCCGTAGAAATGGGGCCTTTTCACAGAGTCCCAAGGAAAGCATTCCAGGGACCCACGTATGGGAACTTGTGGCCTGGTAAGGTTTATTGACATTGAAGTAAACACAGGACTGTCCTGGGTTCGGCTCTACCTCGCTGTGGGAAAAGTTCAGCCTTGTCTTCATCAGCCCCAGAAATAGGGCCAGTGTCCAGGCATTGTGTGCCATTTGTTCAATCTGTGTTTCTATCTCCATCCAATTAGCTTAGCTTCTGTTCCCAGGTACACTCCTGCTGGCCCTGTGGCTAAGCTCGCTAAGGCCCACGTGGTCTGGCAGGGGCTCCAGAGAGAGTACCCCAGTGAGCACTCTTACAGAAAGAGAGAGAGAAAGAGAGAGAGAAAAAAAAAATACACTTCGTTAATGTTGGATTAAATTATCTCAGGCTTGGGAAGGAGTAGGCACTTTTCAAACTAAACAGTCAACCTCCCAATCTTTCACTGGCTTCATTGGCTGTGTTGGGCCCTCCCCCTACCAGTGGTCGGCAAACTCATTAGTCAGCAGAGCCAAATATCAACAGTACAACGATTGAAATTTCTTTTGAGAGCCAAATTTTTTAAACTTAAACTACATAGGTAGGTACATTGTTATTAACTTAACAATGAGGTTCGCTACCCCCCGATTCCTGTCAGCTGAAGCCATCCGAATCATGCGCAGGCTTCTGCGGAGGAATCCGGAGCGGAGGCTGGGATCCAGCGAGAGGGATGCGGAGGATGTGAAGAAACAGCCCTTCTTCAGGACCCTGGGCTGGGATGCCCTGCTGGCCCGGCGCCTGCCGCCGCCCTTCGTGCCCACGCTGTCAGGCCGCACAGATGTCAGCAACTTTGATGAGGAGTTCACCGGGGAGGCCCCCACGCTGAGCCCGGCCCGGGACTCGAGGCCCCTCATGGCCGCGGAGCAGGTGGCCTTCCAGGACTTCGACTTTGTGGCCGGGGGCTGTTAGCCTGCTCCCCTGCCCTTGCTCCCACCCAGCTGTTGTTAGTTTTTAAAAACCCATCCAAAGTTGGATGCTTAGGAAGTGCCACACTCAAGGGGCCAAAGAGCCGCATGTGGCTGGCGAGCCGAAGTTTGCTGACCACGGCCCTAGCCAATCCATTCCCTAGATCTTCTGGGGTTCTCTCTCCCTTATGAAATCCAATCCTTTTCCCAGGCTAGACTGACAGGTCTTTATGTTTCTCCTCTTGGCTTCTACTGGGCATGCGCCCAGCAGAGGAATTTTCCTTCCTCTTTCCCCTGACAGGGCCAGCAGTTCTCCAGGGGGACTGGAAAGCTGGTCCTTTCTCCCTACACAGGGAAGGGAGGGGTGTTAACCCCCTTTGCAAGGAAATGCTGTGATCCCCTGGGGAGTGTGTGAATCTGTAGCTTCCTGTTAGATTAGTCTTTTTAATATTTGATTCCCTGTGCTCCCTTCCTCTATTAATATTTAGCTACCTACCCTAACAGTTTCATTGCTTCTCTGGGACTGGAACTGAAACACTATTGAGACCTAGTTGTTATCTCTAATTTGACTAAAACTCTGTCTCTGTGGTCAGCAGACATGAGGCTTTGTTCCTAAGATTATTTGATGCTGATCAGACCTTCATTATCTTGAGGGTTTAATGATTAAGGGAGTGAGCATACAGGGGAAAGGAAAGTAGGTGAGTCAGTGTGCTAGATGAGGCCAGTTTGAATTAAAAGGCGAGAAAGGAGGAAAGGTCAGATTAAAGAAATGAAGTTTCTGCAGACTAGCACAGTAACCGTGCTCAGTACTATAGTATGTTATGACTCAGTTTTCCTTTTCCTTTTCCGGGACCAGGTATTACTGTTTCTTCTCTTGGTAGAGTTGGTGAGCGGAGATGGATAATGGGATGGTGAGGGGCAGTCAGTGGACCTGGGTGTGGAAGAGGGCTGCAGGGAGGCAATCAGTAGGGGACAAAAGTAAGGTGACTTTGTACTTTATAACTGGTTTCTTTTACTCCTGCAAACCACCATGAAATGCAATTGAAATAACTTCCCAATACTTGAGAAATAGTCAACTGTTTTTCAAGGAAAAACACCCATCTCTCTCTCTCTCTCTCTCTCTCTTTCTCTCTCAAACATGCTCACTCTTTGGAGGAAATAGTCAACTGTTTTTCAAGGAAAAACACCCATCTCTCTCTCTCTCTCTCTTTCAAACATGCTCACTCTTTGGATTCATTTTCCTATTTCTTGCCACTTCACTTTGAATCACAGAGCAAGACTGAGTTCTGTTCTGCCCTCTAGCCAGTTCCTGTGCTTTCCTTTCCAATGGAAGAGTTGGTAGGACAGTAATGGAGAGAGAGCATAACATATGTGCTTCTCCTGAGGTTGGAAAAGCATCTTTGCTCAGCAATAGTGACAAGTCTGGGGCCTGCACCTCGACCTGGCTAGGATTCCTACGCTTCCTCAGCCTCCTTCACCCTCCGACCACAGCTGAGAGCAGCACGGGATTCAGAGCCCGCCTGCTGGAGCCGCAGGGCCGGCTGCAGCTCCTCTTTAATTTCCCTCATCATTTGAGTCACACGTGTCTCAGACACAATAAGGCACCTGCACAAGCAGTGCCCTTGTCACCATGACAACCCACACAAGATGGGGATGAGGCAGGTGGCACCGAAGGAGGTCCATGTTCCTGATCTCCTGTTGGTGGCGCTGCTGGCATAGAATCCTTCCACAGTTGCTGGGACACTGTCACCCCCACTTCTGGGCTGAGGTGGAGGGTTGGGGGTGGGGTGGAAAGCTGAATTCAGAAGCAACTCAGGTGTTGGAAGGAGAAGTTTCCAGGCTACTGGGAAGCAGAGGACCACTCCTCCAACACCCCCCTCTCCCCCACCACCACCCACACACAATTGTTAGTTCTGTCTGAGCTGCTGTCTTTTAACAGATGAGGCATTTTCCTCACAAGCAGGAATAAAAAGAGGAAAAAAAAGAAATTCAATCAATTCTTTATAGAGGCTTTCTGATGCTTGTCTTAGGGGCCGCCACCTCCCACCACTGCCATCAAATGAACTGTTCTCAGCAGTGAAGCAGAAGGACAAATTGAAACTCTTTAGAATAACAGGGACAGGTTTGAATCCCAGCTCAGCACCTTGCTAGCTATGTGTGCTCTGTCAGCTCCTGACCTCTGAGACTCACATCAGGCACCAACTGCTGATCCACAAATCTATCCAGGATTCTTTGTGAGGGTTAAAGGACGGTGATACATGTAATATGCCCAGCACATCTGTGGCCCAGATAGACAAGTAATTGTGGGCTTTTAGTATAATACCATTCACATGAATGTACCGATAAGTTCAGATTAACATTTTGAACTTCTTTTATTACATATGAGCTATAGAAGATAAATGGCACCTTCTCCCCCATTACCTAAGCCTGGCGGGTTTGACTGAACTTTCCTGTGCAGGAGGAAAGTTGAGACCCTGTGTCACAGCAAAGGGCCTCTGTAAAGTGGTTTTCCCCAATAGGAAGGAATTCTGAAAGCGGAGGAGTCCAAACAGGACAAGATACTACTCGTTTCTTTACTTCCAGCTCCTGCAACACTGGATGTTCAGTAACTGTGTTTGAATGAACCCCAGGGATGTGTTAGAATCACACCAGAGAGGTAGCTCCTTTGAGATGGTAATATCAGGCTAAGCTTTCTAGAAGATAGAGCTCCTGACACTATTATATTCCTGCACCCAGATGATCTTTTTAACATGCAATTCAGATTACATTGCTCCAAACCCTTCATTGGTTCCCCACTTTCTTGGAGTGAAAACCAAAATCCTAACAGTGACTTCATGGCTCTTCTGACCCTTCTGACCTTGTGCCTTGCTAGTCTCCTCCTCACTCACGCTGCTTCGGACATGCTAGCTGTGCTGCTGTGCTCAGATCGGTCATGCTTTTGTCTTAAGGCCTTTGCACTGGTGGTCCACTCTGTTCCAGTATTCTTCTGCCCAAATACCTGCATGTCTAACATGCTATATTATTTATGTGTTTTTATGTTTGTTTATTTTCTGTCTCTTTCTCTGGGAATGGTTGCTTCTCAAAGGCAGGGGTTATTTTTACCTGTTTTGTTTCAAATTTTTTTTGATTTACTAAGATAGTACTTGGCATAGGGTAAACACTAAGAAAATATAGGCTGAATGAATGAAAGGTGGGTAGGATAACCACTCTTTTATGCATATTCTGAAATGAAAGAAGCAATCAGTTCATACAGGACTGTGTTTATCTTTTTAAATATATTTTATTGAATTTTTACAGAGAGGAAGGGAGAGGAATAGAGAGTTAGAAACATTGATGAGAAACATCGATCGGCTGCCTCCTGCACACCCCCCACTGGGGATGTGCCTACAACCAAGGTACATGCCCTTGACCAGAATTGAACCCGGGACCCTTCAGTCCGCAGGCTGAGGCTCTATCCACTGAGCCAAACCGGTTAGGGCAGGACTGTGTTTATTTAAAAAAATTAATTATTCACTCATAGGTAACTCAAAGATTGGGTATTTTGACCTATTCTCTCTAAAGAATACATGAAATTCCCTTCATGAAAAAAAAAAAGTTTTTCTATTTACCAGCCATCGTACTTGACTAGAGGAAATTCCGTTTGTGAGTTCCCTTTTAATTCTCGAAGTTGTTGCAAACTCTCACTGAGATTCAGGGAAAGATTTACCTAGAAAAGCCATCTCATAAAGACATTTCCCCAGGAGATGCTCACTGGAGAACAAACTCTCCAAGATCTCCTTCAATGGTTATGCGTGCAACACGCTTCTTAACTGCGGGGTCACTTTGCTGCCAAGGGCCATCAGAAAGGGCAGGTGATAAACCTCCTGACTTTTCTTTTGTCACCCTGCTCACTGGAGAACAAACTCTCCAAGATCTCCTTCAATTGTTATGCGTGCAACACGCTTCTTAACTGCCGTCACTTTGCTGCCAAGGGCCATCAGGAAGGGCAGGTGCTAAACCTTGCTGACTTTTCTTTTGTCACCCCAAGTCTCACGTTAGACTGTCCCCCACCCAACCCGGATCCAGATAGGCTGAGCGACAACGATGAAAGGGTCCAAAGAAACCACGGAGGCTCTTCTCACGTGGAGCCTTTTTGAGGTGTGAACACCTTGGGTCCTTGGGATACTTTTGTTGCTAAAGGAACTGAATTCCTTTCAAGTGAGGGCCTATTGAAAACAGGCACAATGCTCAGGAGCCATTGTCATGTTCACCTCGAGCCAAATGTGCACAGCTTTCAAGTTAAAATTGGATATTTGAAAATCTAAAAGCTGTCTCTATGGACTTTTGTATTAGAAGCTCTCTGTAATACGTGGATCAGTGGGATACTTTGGAACCTACATCCATTGTGCCCACATGAAATAGGCCAGACCCCACTGGGAATCAAAAAAAAAAAAAAGAGTAAACTGCTCATTCATTTGGTGAACTGGGTGGAAGCGGGGAGGGGGAAGATTAACTCTTTGGGGAGACGAAGCACAGATGCAGACACAGATATATGAGCTATAAGGTGGGGAAGAGGAGAGGAGTTGTTTATAATTAATTTGTCAGCTTTGGGATATTTTATTTGTATAAAAATCAATATACTTGATGTAATTTTCAGTATCCCTCTTATGGACTTAAGTTTAATTTTATAAAAGCATTTCTCTTGCAATAACCTGGTATCCAAAATTCAAAGTACCTGAAAAAAAAAGTGAAAAAGTGCATTCAAAAAATATTTTGTCTTATATTGCATAGTTTAATCAGATATATTCTTAACAGGCTCTTGTTTGTTTTTACTGTATTAAGACATTCTGGCATTAAGAAGACTTGCAGGATAGTATTTTTATGACCTAAAATTGGTTACTGTAAAGATATGAAACAACAAAACTATTGTTTCTTGAACACTTACTATAAGCCCAAAACTCTGCTAAGTGATACTTCACTAGAACTTCCCTAAACCTCCCTGGCTATGAGAAATAATTATCTTCATTTTACATAAGAGAAAACTGATCAGAGTATAAATTATTTTTTCAAGGTCTCACATCTACTGAGGGAAGAAGCAGCTACAAATTAACTTCTAATTAATAGAAGACAGAAGAAATTTCTTTATTTCTACATGCACACCCTCTACAACAGGGGTGGGGAATCTTTTTTTTGCCAAGGGCCATTTGGATATTTATAACATCATTCGTGGGCCATACAAAATTATCAACTTAAAAATCAGCCTGCTATATTTGGTCAAACATTTAATTAACTCACCCCTAATGCCTTGGCAGGGACAGATCAAATACTTTCTCAGGCATTATATGGCCTGAGGGCCGGGTGTCCCCAATCCCTGCTCTACAATGAAAAAATAATTTATTTCAGGCCAATGAACAACATTTCATTAACTCACCCCTAATGCCTTGGCAGGGATAGACCAAATAATTTCTTAGGCCTTATATGGCCTGAGGGCCGGGTGTCCCCCAACCCCTGCTCTACAATGAGAAAATAATTTATTTCAGGCCAATGAATCTGGCTCAGTCTATTTTATTCCCACTTTAATTTGGAAAATTACATAATATTGAAAACTAAAAAAGCACTCCTAATGCCAACAGTTTAAAATAATTAAAGGAAGTTATGTTTATACAAAAATTTAAGCAAACATATTTTGCATGGTTGTAATCTGTATGAACAGAGAATTTTATACCTTGGTCTTGCAATTTTATGTCTTATGTATATTTTACATGGTGTTGCCAACTTTTAAAAATGTTTTTAAAACTTGATAACATTTCAATGAGTAGGCATCTCATAATACTGATTATTTTAATTATTTCTTATTTTTAAGTATTATAGGTTACATTACAATCAACATCTTAATTGAAAAATAAAAAAACAACAACAAAAAACAACATTTAAATGACTGGTTTCTCCAGAATAATTTCTGAGACTGGGATTACTGAGGTATCTTTATTTCTATTGATATGCATTGATATATTGCTTCTCAAAATGATAGACCCACATTGCAAGTGCACCCCAAATTGTTTGAGCTAGTAAATTGTAATACATCTTCAATATCATTGGCAGTTGTGATTTATTTTGAAAGTTCGTCTGTGCAGTAGCAATGAATTGTAACTTCACTGTTTTAATTTGCATTAATTTGATTATGTGCAGGAATATATTTATTTAAAATGTTCATTTTCTCTTTTTATCATGCAAATCAGTGGCATCACTCAAGAACATTATTTTATCATGTCTAGTGGTCACAAATGTATCTAAATTTTTCAATTATACAAATATCTATAGATGTATAAATATGTATGCCTATTTCACTTTCACATTAGATAGAAATCATTGCAGGATACATAAACTATCAAATAGTTCTTTTCTCTGAGAGGACATCAAAAAGTCTATCATCTTTATCAGGTATTACTGAGAATTTAAATTATTTACTTTAATAAGATAATCCATGTTACCTTTCCTGGATTCATAAGTTTCTAATAACTCAATGAAATAGTCACACCAGTGTAATTAAAGAGTCCTGTCTTTTGCAGGCTGGTGACCCCTCTGCAAATGAAGGGTATAGGTGAGGAATGCAGATGATAGAAGCAAGACCTTGAGCACCAGCAGAGCCTGCACCTGTGTAGCCCTTTGGCTGCTGAGAGGGGGATGCGAAAAGTAAGTCCCAATGCACAATATCAATAAGTTCTGGATGTCAATCACAGCAGCTGCCATATAGAGACCCACTATTTAGTTGTGGGCATTTTTTGGTCTCATAAATTTCCATGAAACTGTGGCCAAAGATTTAAAACTATAAAACTTATCCTTGAGTAAAAACAATAGAATCTGTCAACTTGTTTGAATGGTTTCAGCCATAGAAACAAGTTTGGATGAGTCCAGTGGGGGTAGAGGATTTGTACCAAGACAGATAAAACTCATTCATTCTCTCATATTGTTTGGGCAGCACAACTGTGTATTGGGCAGTATTTCAGAGGCCCTTTGATCTGCAAATGGACAATAAAGAGCCATGGTGTTTGGTGGAAAGTAATGAGAGCATGTGGCTCTCATTCTTCCTTTTCCTTTCATGGTTCAAACCCTCTTAGATGGTAATCAGGAATAGATCACCTACACAGCACTGAGCACCCCAAAAGGTTAGATGGTCTAAGAATTAACATCATTCATGACAAAAGCAAATAAGTTCAGTTATCTTAGCATTCATTCACTAATAAGGGAAGAGGCATGACACATGCTACAACAGGAAATTTATTTTTTTTTTAAAGAATGGACATCTTTTTAAAAAAAATATATTTTATTGATTTTTTACAGAGAGGAAGGGAGAGAGATAGTTAGAAACATAGATCAGCTGCCTCCTGCACATCTCCTACTGGGGATGTGCCCGCCCAGGTACAACATGCCCTTGACCGGAATCAAACCTGGGACCTTTCAGTCCGCAGGCCGACGCTCTATC
>NW_005371921.1:54048-84311 GCF_000412655.1 Myotis brandtii | reverse complement strand
AAATTTAAACTCTAGGGTTTAAGTCCTCAATTCTCTCCACTTATGTAATGGTGTCCCTAGGCTAGACAGATAACATATCTGAGACTGAGTTTCTTATTTATGATTAAGAAACCTGAACATATGTCCAGGTTTCCCTCCTGCTGTCACATTTTGTGATGCTTTAGTAACATATGCATCAAGCTCCTACTTCTGGCACAATGCCCTGCAGGCTTATGAAAAAATTAGGAAAGAAATGTACTAGTAAGGTATATTCTCTGCTAGGCCAGGATTTTCAGTCTTGTGACCACCCACAGACATAACAGGCAAGTAAAAATGTTTGCACCGAAAGGAGAGGTGCCTGCAATAGTAATGCTCTGAGGGCAGTCTTGACCATGGATGAGATCATACGGTATTTGGAGGTTAGAGAGAATATGATAGACTTGAAGCTACGCAACACTGTGTTCCACATTTCACTACAGCACCTGCTTTCCGGTGCAGCTTGGTTTAAGTGATTAGATGTCTAGGATGTAGTTTGCTTACCCATCAAATGGGAAAGTAGCCCTGTTTGTGTGGCTCAGTGGTTGAGCATCAACCTATGAACCAGGAAGTCATGGTTTGATTCCCAGTCAGGGCACATGCCCAGGTTGTGGGCTTGATCCCCAGTGTGAGGCATGCGGGAGGCAACCAATCAATGATTCTCTTTCATCATTGATGTTTCTACCTCTCTCCCCCTTTCTCTTCTGATCTGAAATCAAGAAAAATATTTTAAAAATGGGAAAGTAATAATTCCTTTGAATGATTTTTTGTAAGACTCAGAGATGGAGTGTGTAGGGCATCGCTACTTCCCTGATATGTTGTAGTCGCTGCAAAACAAAATGTTAGAAGAAGATGTAGGAAGAGGAGATGTGTGGGCAGCATAAACAAGGGCTTCCTGGTGGATATTAGAAAAAGTTTTTTGCACTTTCAGTTGAGTAAAGGAATTCCTAAAATGTGGCAGGCGTGTATATCATTTACATCATGGAGCTTAATGTAGTAGTGGGGCAAAAAAAAAAAAGGGGAGGGGATGAAAATATGTCATTGCTGTGAGGAATGCTTTTATGCCCAGTATACATTTGAGAACTTAACAGGAAGATGACCTGATTTAATCTGATGTGTTAGAAGATAATTCTTTAAGGAAGGGACCTCTGTGCTGAAATCTGAGAGATGCTAAATAGGAACTGATTAATTGATGGGAAAGGCACATATAAAGCCCTGAGCTGGGGAGAAGGATGGCACATCTGAGCAGCTGAAGGTTAATAGAACTGAAGCAAGGAATGAAGTAAGAATGATCCCTGAGGGTCCAGTGGGTGGAAAATTAGTAAGAGGAAACATTAGGGGTGAGGGGGGATCCCTGCTGCAGATCATTCAGAGTGGTTAGCTATCAGCTGGGGGATGCTGAAGGATGAGGACTTTGATCAGATATTGGGGTTCGGTTGGGATGGGGGGATTCTTACTAAACTGACTTAGCAAGATTCCTGATACAATGGACCTCAAGATCTAGGATTAGAGGGCTTAGTGAAGCCCAACTAGAGTCTGGAAAACGAAAGAGTCTTTTCCAGATATAATTACAATTTAATATATCTGATTAGGTAAATAATTAAGTTCTTTCTAAAGGTATATATTACTTTTGCATGTCAAGTCATAAAATTTTCTAAAAAGGATTTTTTTCTATTATTCACATACTATGCTAAGTTGAAAATGATCAACATCTATAGAGAAGTTTGCTTAAAGTGTTGGTATTTTTTTTAAGCGTGCTAAACATTTAAGGATAATGATGCCACCACCTTTACAGGACTCCGTCTTGAAATAGGTGTTTGTCAAATGTGTTCTTTCCTTTGATAGGTGTTGGGTTATGTGCCATTCTTTCATCAAATACATACAATAAACCAGTGTTATGCATTGTGAAGCCATGGATAGAATGGTGAACAAAAGAAATGTCTTTTATACTCTCATGGGGCTCTTCCTTTTCTTCTTCAAATCACTACCAAAAGCCTTTAGTCCTGATTAGAAAGCCCTGGATGTATTGGAACAAACTCTAATATATATATTGCCCTTCATACTTTTATTCTTGCATTTAGATGTGATCTTAATGATAATTCTGGGGTTCAAATCCTGGCTCTGCTCTTTATTAGCTCTTTTTTGCTAAGTGCTTTACATGTGTCAGTTTAAACTCAGAAAGACTTCTATGTGAGAAGCGTTGTTACTTTCATCTGCAGAGGAGAAAAGTGAAGCTCGGAGAGGTGAAGAGGTTTTGCCCAGGTACACACTTAGCTTACTTAAGGTTAGCGGCTTTCTCTTCTATAAGAATTAAAAATATTACCTATTTTTCTGACTCTGAAATTCCATAATCCTCTTGAGATGGACTAATAGCTAGGCCTCAAGACACTTTGTCTTATTAAAAACCAACAAATTTTCCCCATTGAAAGAGTCGCCTGGCCAGGGAAAACATTTTTTTTCTTGTTTCTTAATGGAAAATCAAGCCTGCTGATTAATACAGAGTAATAGTTCCGAAAGCTCCCTCTTGACAGAGCATTGGCTTTCTCATTTTCTAATGAATTGCTCCCCAAAGAAACTCATTATATTTCAAGACACAAGGCTCCCTGGAGACTTCCGCGTCTCCACCATTTACTTACTAAAATGTTCATCATTTAGAAACCCTTAAGCCTTGCCAAATTCACTGAGTCCTTTGAATCCGTAGCTTATCAATAACTGTTTGTTCTACATTATGATCAAAACAAGCTTGGCCCTTAGATAAAGTTTTGTCTTCACATTTCCTAATGTTCGTTTGAAGATTTATAATTCGTTCTTGTGTGTAGCATTATAGTTTTTTCAGTGTCGGGTTGCTTTTTTTTTTTTTCTGGGAGAAAGGGAGACATGTCACCAGCTGAAATGATTTGCTTCATCTTTTCTGTTATTTTGTATGAATGTGGTCAGGTTGGTTGGTTTTTTTTTCTTCTATTTCTATTTGTTTTGTAAACATTGTTTCTAGTGAAAGAATTCTCTCTATTCTGTGTACTTGTCTGTGCAGTTTCTTTGATGGATGGGGTTGGTGGTGGTGGGAAGGAGGGATTAATGTGCCTTATTTCTATTTTATTTGTATGATTGTTAATTTCCCTCCACTTGGTCCCTATTTCTCTTATTGTCTCATTGCTAAGGAGAACATCCACCCCCCATTCCTAAGGGCAACACTGTCATGTGATCACCATTACCCTCCATGTTACTTTTTGGTGGTCAATGCTGTGAACCACCAAGTTCTGACCTGCATTCACTATAAAGGCAAAAACAATTAGCAGAAAGTCAAAGAAAGAAGTTATTTTCTGAGGGAAAGCAACATTTTTGAAGCATTCATCCCTCTATATGGGGGGTATGTGGTGAAATAAAGGGTAGAGGTGTTAGATTTGACCTCTGCCCCCAGATCTGGAGGATATTCATACCTTGTCCCAAAGCTTCTGAGCCACTAAAATGGTAGACTTTCCTGGTATTGCCAGCGAGTGGCAGTTAGCACAGTGGGAGATAAACCTGGGGCTGCCTACTTTCCCACGACTTGGTAAGGACACAGGAGTCTTCCTGAGTAGAAAGGACCCTGAGAAAGACAGAGACCTTGCACCTTGCAAAACCCCTAAATGAGCAACCATGCCAGAGCAAAGGAAATTAGGTAGAAAATGGAGCAGAACCCCTGTGGCATGGAGAGAAACAAGATTCTTTTCTTTGCAGGGTGACCAGTGTTGGGGCTCTACTCAAAGAGAGCTTCCATGAACCCCTTAGTAACTCAAGTATGTGTCCCTCAAGATTCCAGCAAATTTTTTTATTTTATTTTTTTACCAGTGGCTTAGAGGAGTTAGGAGCCAGATAATGCTATATGAGGAACTGGTGTGTGTGTGTGTGTGGGGGGGGTGTGTATGTGGGGGAGATAGAGGAGCATATATAACAAGCTTGTCAACTAGTCTGAGTGGTCAACTACCAGACATTGTCTTCCACAGGGAATGGAAAGTGTTCAAGACCATGCCTTCCATTTGCCAAATCCATCACACACACACACACACACACACACACACACACACACACACACACACACATTTCTGCTGGCAAGTCTTCCTAGATGTCCTGGTAGTGGAGAATTGGAGTGCAAAGATAATAAGGATACCTAGAACAGACCAAATAACTACCCCAAATGAGACCCCTTTAAGTGAAGAAGACAAGAGTTTGAGATCGCTATTTATCAGATGAGACTGATATCTGACCAATTGCTTTCTTTCCCACTTTTTTCCTAGGTAGTTCACAGAGAGTGGAAACGAAAAAAGAGTACCTGTTATTAATAAATAAATAACTGAAACCTCTCCTGTACACTACATCCCATAATTGACTCTCCCGCTCCTTGTCACTAAGCCTAAAATTCTGTGACCAAAGATTCTTTTCCTTTAGAACGTAAAAATGACTAACACTTCTCCTGTCTACCATCTCAAGTTTGTTGGGAGAATGAAAACAATGGATGTGATTGCCACTGGAAATTGTAAAAAAAATTGCATCACTATCAATTAATAATGGTGATGATAATAGAAATAAATTATAACTTGTGACTATCAATTAAACCCTGACATCTGAGTTAAAAGATGTCTTATGTAAGACCCTTTCCTTTGTGTTTTACCTACTCTGTTTCTAACCCCTTTGACTGGCATAAACTCAAAGAGCCAGAGGAAGGGAAGAAAACAATCAACAAATGAGACCCCTTTAAGTGAAGAAGACAAGAGTTTGAGATCGCTATTTATCAGATGAGACTGATATCTGACCAATTGCTTTCTTTCCCACTTTTTTCCTAGGTAGTTCACAGAGAGTGGAAACAAAAAAAGAGTACCTGTTATTAATAAATAAATAACTGAAACCTCTCCTGTACACTACATCCCATAATTGACTCTCCCGCTCCTTGTCACTAAGCCTAAAATTCTGTGACCAAAGATTCTTTTCCTTTAGAACGTAAAAATGACTAACACTTCTCCTGTCTACCATCTCAAGTTTGTTGGGAGAAAGAAAACAATGGATGTGATTGCCACTGGAAGTTGTAAAAAAATTGCATCACTATCAATTAATAGTGGTGATAATAGAAATAAATTATAATTTGTAACTATCAATTAAACCCTGACATCTGAGTTAAAAGATGTCTTATATAAGACCCTTTCCTTTGTGTCTTACCTACTCTGTTTCTAACCCCTTTGACTGGCATAAACTCAAAGAGCCAGAGGAAGGGAAGAAAACAATCAAGTTGATTAAGAGTGAATTATAGGTAGAAGAATATGTCAAAGAATATAGGGTGGATGACAAACAAATAATTCTACAGCAGTTTAGGAAACAAAACAATAAATGGATCTCTTTCCTTTTCAATCTCTAGCAAGAAACAGCTCCCGCATTACTTATCTTAGAGCTCTGGTTCCTGCTAAAGCCACTCTGCCCGCCTGTATTGGGCATCTGTGAGGGGTCCTCCAACTCCTCCTTGCTATTCCATTGTTTGTTTTTTGAGTGCTTAATATGTGCTAGGCATTATTTAGAACTTTACATGTGTTATATTATTTTAATACCTACAATGAGAAGGTACAATTCTTTTTCCAACTTTAGGGAGGAGAAATTGGGGCACAGGGGGATTAAGTAACTGGCTTGTCACACGGCTATAAGTGGTAGTGCTGAGATTCAAACTCAAGAAGTCTAGCTCCAGGCAACGCTCTTATTACTGCCTTAAAGTGGTAATTGTTGTGGTCCATACTCCTGGTTCCAGGCAGAGGGGTTTGTAAACCATCCTAATTAGGTAATAATCTTATGGCTTCTAAAATGAGATTTGTTTCTGCTGGCATAAACTCAAAGAGCCAGAGGAAGGGAAGAAAACAATCAAGTTGATTAAGAGTGAATTATAGGTAGAAGAATATGTCAAAGAATATAGGGTGGATGACAAACAAATAATTCTACAGCAGTTTAGGAAACAAAACAATAAACGGATCTCTTTCCTTTTCAATCTAGCAAGAAACAGCTCCCACATTACTTATCTTAGAGCTCTGGTTCCTGCTAAAGCCACTCTGCCCGCCTGTATTGGGCATCTGTGAGGGGTCCTCCAACTCCTCCTTGCTATTCCATTGTTTGTTTTTTGAGTGCTTAATATGTGCTAGGCATTATTTAGAACTTTACATGTGTTATATTATTTTAATACCTACAATGAGAAGGTACAATTCTTTTTCCAACTTTAGGGAGGAGAAATTGGGGCACAGGGGGATTAAGTAACTGGCTTGTCACACGGCTATAAGTGGTAGTGCTGAGATTCAAACTCAAGAAGTCTAGCTCCATGTAGTGGGCTTTCTTGTTGTTTTGTTGATGGTTTCTTTTGCTGTGCAGAAACTTTTACTCCTCCTTGCTATTCCATTGTTTGTTTTTTGAGTGCTTAATATGTGCCAGGCATTATTTAGAACTTTACATGTGTTATATTATTTTAATACCTACAATGAGAAGGTACAATTCTTTTTCCAACTTTAGGGAGGAGAAATTGGGGCACAGGGGGATTAAGTAACTGGCTTGTCACACGGCTATAAGTGGTAGTGCTGAGATTCAAACTCAAGAAGTCTAGCTCCAGGCAACGCTCTTATTACTGCCTTAAAGTGGTAATTGTTGTGGTCCATACTCCTGGTTCCAGGCAGAGGGGTTTGTAAACCATCCTAATTAGGTAATAATCTTATGGCTTCTAAAATGAGATTTGTTTCTGTTCTTGCTTACCTGTTTACACACACACACACACACACTCACACTACTACCTCCTTTTAATTTGGGGAAAAATGGACTTGTTTTTTCGATGTTTGATCCTTCTGTGCTCCATGAGTTGTCTTTTACCTATGGATTTATTTTATCTTTAAAAATGGCACAGCCTAAAGATTCTGAAAGCTGTCCATTTAAGAGCACTGAGGAATGGTTCCAGCCAAGGCCAGCTTTTATTAACTGTGTGTTCTTGGTCTCATGTAAGTTTCCAATCTTCAATTTTCTTTTCCTTAAGGAAGGTAATTCTGTCCACCTCACAGGTGGTTATGAAGATTATATAAGTTATGGTGTATAAACTCTGAAGACCTTTATAAATGAAGGGGGCTACTAATAACTAATTTGTTTTCTATTTTCTGTATTCTTCCTCATCTTTCTTTGAAAAATGTGATTTCCGTTGATTTTCTATCCCCAGCAAATACTCTAGAGTTTAAGTGGATAACCTAAGTTTCTCACATAGTGACTTCATCAGAGAAGTAAGAAATATGTATTTGAAAGGGGAGAAAAATGAGGCCAAAGTGTCACAAGGGGGAATTGGAACCAGAAGTAGTTCTAACACATAGTCTAAATTCATTTTCTTTAGATTATAGTGTTCACTTTTTCATGCCTGTGGCTTTCTTTCCATTTCATTATATAGCATTTTCACCTCTAGTCAGAGCTCAAGAAGGAAAAAATGTAAATAAAAATTAATTCAAATCTCAATTCAGTGCAGTCTTTTTCATTAATTTTCAGGTTCCTAGTTATATTGTTTATATATAAATTATAAATTGGTAAGAATTTAAATTTCTTTAGGATTTCATTATTTCACAAGGCTAATGTTAACTATTCAGTATGATTCCTCTCAATAATTTGTTTTAAGATATATCAAAGAGATGGAATCATTCTTATTTTACAGATAATGATCCAGAGGCTCAAGGAAGCTGGATGGGCAAAACCACTGGTGAAGGGTTCACAGCTGGTTAAAGAGACAGAATAAAAAGGGGAAAGATTCCCAGAGATAAATCAGAATGCTACTCCCTTTTCACCTAGAGTGTTACTGTTTAATTAAGAGTTTCTAAACTTTCACCAGAGCCTTTATGATGTGAAACCCAACTGTGTGTTGCACTGAAGTACCTAGCACTCCAGAAGCCAATCATTTCTAACCCCAGCTTGGATTTTAAAGCCCAATTTGAGATGGTATTCTATTTGTAAGTGGTAGGTGTGGGCCCCCAGGCATTGGCTGGAGATACCCTGGGGAGAAGAGAATTCTGCAGAGAGGAATCAAATTTTCAGGATGCCATGGATTATCATCACACTCACATACATTTGAGCACTTGCATACGTTATTTGGTAATTAGCATATCTAATTGCTTTCTGACATTAGGAATTAGCTTCCCTGTGTGTTTTGCTTCTCTGCTTCATGCCATTACTAAATATGTCACTGGAGTCCACTGATCCCTGCAGAGATATGTGATGGTTTAACTCCCAAAGGTCTCATCATATAAAGAGATGATTTCAGGAGTTTAGAATCATCTTTGACCCGTGAAATCCTGGAAGCGAGCACATACTCCATTTGGGTATTTTTTGTAGAGCTTATAAATCATGGTAATAATCAGAAAATAATTAGAGTTTACAGTTAATGAATATGCATGCATGTTGGTCTTACATAATCCTAAACATGATCATCATTTTATATGGCAACAAGTCACCATCAGGTACTGTTTGGCTTGTACATACAAACCGTTCTCTAGCACAGAATGCTGGGCTAGAGTCAGTCACAAAGAACATCACGGGGGTGATGAGTTTCATGTAATTCTGAGAGAAAGAATAGGTAGAGATGGAGATGTTGAAGTATCTCCAGGGAAAGTTGCCTCATTGGCCTTCAAGAAATCTAATAGGCAAGTACTACCATAGAAGCAGAAGTTCTACAAAGTAGACGGCTCTCCAAGTTTGATGACTAATTTATATGTCAACTTGATCGGGCCACGGGATGCCCAGATACCTGGTTAAACATTATTTCTGGGTGTGTATGGGAGGGTATTTTCAGAAGAAATTAGTATTTCAATTGGTAGGCTGAGTAAAGCAGTTTTCCCTCCCTAATGTGGTAGGTGTCAGCCATCCAATCCATAGGGGGTCTGAATAGGACAGAAGGGCAGAAAAGGTAGACTTTGCTCTCTTCCTGACTATTTGAGCTGGAACATCCATCTCCTCCTATCCCCAGGGCTCCTAGATCCCAGGCCTTTAGATCCAGAACGGAATCTACAATGTTGGCTCTCAGGCCTTTGAATGGCACCATTGGCTTTCCTGGATGTCCAGCTGGCAGACTGTGGGACTTCTCAGCCTCCATCATCATGTGAGTCAATACCTTATAATAAATATTATTCAAGATATAACTACATATGGAGAGATAGATATATGGATATATAGCTATACATACATAGAATATGAATGTAAGTTGGCTCTGTTTCTCTGGAAAGCCTGACTAATCAGGTTTTAGATACTTGAATTTCTCAGTTCAGATGAGTTGCATTGGTTCGGGAGACTCACATGATGAAAAGTCTCACAAAAGACTAAAGTATGTATGTCAAAATGAAGGTGACTGGTTACATTTTTTGATAAAATAAGACATGGTCTCATCTCTTTCTTATAAAATAATTATCAAAGGCTAGCTTGATAAATATCAGTGGTAATAAAAAGTAGCTATAAAACTGGAAAATTGTTTTCTGTGATAAACTTTCCCCCACATCCAGGATATTGGTCAAGTAATTTAAAACCCTTCCTTTTGATCAGATTTGGGTTATTATTTGTAAAATATGTCTAAGAAATTTCTTCTAAACATAATACTGTATTTGTTCAACTCTTTTCATTTGATTAGCACCAAATTTTGATTTGGTCTGGGAATTTTTCTTTCCATTTAAGGTGATTGCATATTACTGTTATAATGCATCTTGGGTTGATTTTATAGTTTACCTCTGAGAAGTTATGCTCTTTTCTCTTAAAAAAAATATTTTAGAAGCATCTCATTGTCTCACTGCAATGCCCATAAATCATTAAGAACATTTGGAAAAGTTGAGAATTTTCCTATTGTCATGTAAGCCTAATACTAAGCCTAATGGCATGGAAGGAGGACTTACATGTGGGTGAAGAATTTGAGAATGGCTAGGTTTGAACCATTACAAATATTGTCAAGAGTTATGAGATCAATCGGATGGATGCTGGGGAAAGGTGGATTGGAGGTAGGTAGTTGCAGATTCTAGAATAAATACTAAGATCAAATTCAATCTGGAAAGTAAAACCATTGTAAGGCCTTGCCTAGGGAGGATTGAGGTGCTCTCAGGGTAATCATGGAACATCACTGATTGAAGGCCGCTCTGACTTTAGCCCTCTTCTGGGTCCTGTGGAACACAGAACTGAGTGTCAAGGGGAGCTTACTACCTTGCAATCTAGAGGGGAAGACAAACGTTGAACAATTATTCAAAAATCCATTCACTAATCCATTAAGTGGCAAAGTGCTATAAAAGAGAAGTTTAGAATTCCTTGGGAGGATATCACAGTGGGATTAAATGGAGTGTGCATGTGGGTTGGATTCTACAGCAGCTTCCTCGAATAATAGAATAATAGACTCATTTGCTTTTAATTATGAATCTGCAATTACCAGCAGGGGATTAGCATACCTAAAAAGCGAAATAAGATACTGGTTGCTTAATGTAGGCTCAGAGGGTCTAATAACCTTCTTTTTATAAGTATTTTCTCAAAATATTTGCAACATAAGCTGGTGTCCTTGGGCAAATGTTTCTGAGAGTCAGTGAGTGTTCTGAGGTATCTGGGTGATAACTAGACTCGCTGGGATTCCAAGCTATATCCAACTTGAGTGCTTTTACTCAATGACCCTGTGCATATCCAAATGCCTATTCTGAGATGTATCTGCTTTCATAAGCAGAGATGTGTGTCCTAGACAGGAATGCGGAAGATTGAACATTAACGAACTGTACCTGGGTAAAATTGAAAGGGGGGAGGGCGATACACAATAGGTGATGCCTGTGTTCTTGGTCTTCATTTATTCATTTTACAAATTGTCATCTGTACCAAATTGTGCAGGCAAGGTTTCAGTGGGATTCTAGAGAGGGTAAGGTTAACAAATCATTTTCTCTTTGGTCTCCTGGGGTTTGAATGTCACCAGAGCCCTAAGACGCAATGGAGGATTTTAAGGTACATTCAGGTATGTGATTCTTTCTATTATCATTCTGATTATTATTATCATTATTCACATCCTATTAGCATTTCACCTTGAACTAATGTGACATTTCAGTGCTATGGAAATCAATGAGGCAAAAATTTCTCATGCTCCCACAAACAATTACTGTTGATTTAAGTACAAAGACTAAATACCCCATGGATAATATTGATAAAGAGATTAAAATGCAGCACATACATACCATCCGTTATTGAGAATCTTTTAAGTGTTTTTCAAAATTAGTGCTTTCTGCTGGGAAGAAAGCTTCCCTTATTGAATGACCATAACCTGAACTGAAACTTGCTTTCAGCATAATTAGCCATGTCCTCACTTCTGATAATGATACCAAACTTTGGGTTTAATTAGACTTTAATTGCTGTTTTAAATTGTCTTCTGCCTCAGACTTTGCTTTGTTTGCCATCTCATTCTGTTGCTGTTGGTTTTTTCTTCCCATTTTTCTATTTTCGTTCCTGTATTGAGACCATGATAACTAACAAGTTAGTCACAGAGCTTAGCAAACAGGGTGGTCCTCACAAGAATACACAGTGCTTTCCAAGAAGTGTCTCTAACAATGATTTTGTCTGACAAAGACTGGCTGTTTGACAAGCATATTTTAGTTTCTCCTGGGAAATAAATAGCTCGTGTTTCCTTACCGTTGGGTATGGCCATATGACCAAGTCCTGGCCAATGGAATGTGTACAGAAGTGATCTTTGTTCCTAAAACTGTTCACAGGATGCTCTATTCTCTTTCTTCCCCCAACTTCTTGATCAATGTTGATGCCCAGGTGACCTTAGTGGTCATGTAGTTCTAGCCTCTGCTATGCTGGATCTCTTTCTCCCACCTCTACCTTGGATTTTCATTATGTGAGTGAGAAACAATCTCCTAATGTGTTAAGCTGCAGAGATTCACTATCCACCTGTTCTATCCACTAGTGTTAACTTATCTAAAACATTGGACAATGTCTTCCATGGGCCATTGGCTAATGTTTTACAATAGACAGGGGTTTCCAGAGAAATAGACCTGTAGGATTTCTATCTCTGTATTTCTATGTCTATCTCTATCATCACTGTCTCTCTCTCTATTCTATCTTTACCTCTATCTCTATCTCTATCTCTATCTCTATCTCTCTCTATTCTATCTTTATCTCTATCTCTATCTCTATCTCTATCTCTATCTCTATCTCTATCTCTATCTCTATCTCTATCTCTATCTCCATCTCCATTTCCATTTCCATTTCCATCTCCACCTCCATCTCTCTCTCTATATATATCTCTCTTTCTCTCTATCTCTAATATTTATATCTCTATCTCTCTTTGTCTCTCTCCATCTCTATGATATTAAATCATGGATACAAATGACCAACACTGATAGACTAGAAAGTCACAGCCTGAGGCCAGATAGCCCAGACTTCATGTGCCTGCCTCTTCCCTTACCGGCTTTGCAACCTTGACCAAATCACTAAACATTTTGAGCTTCAGTTTTCTTACCTGTCGACTAAGGAGACTGGATCCCCAGAGCATCTTTAGCTTTAACATTTGTCAATTCTATGTGTCTCCTCTCAGGACAGGTGTGTAGCAAAGTGTCTAAAAGTCATTTAGAGCTTAACCACCCTTTAAAAATATGTGTCAGGAATAGTCACAGCATCTACTAATATTTCCCGAGTGCACTTTTGTTCCTGGAACTTTATATGCAATATCTAATCATCACAATACCCCAATAAGGTAAAGAAGAGTTAAGCTAGGATGCAAGAGGTTCCATTAATTGTTGAGGTGGCACAGCTCAAAGTGGCAGTGCAGGATTGGCGCTCAGGCTTCACCATGTCAGGGCTCCTAACCACTGTGCTGTGCCCTGTCTGGTAGCTCTATCTGCCTTTACTCTGATTCCCACCAGCCAATGTGAAGTCTGTAGTTTGCAAAATCAGCAAATGGGGCATCACATGGGTGGAAGCCAGAGCACAGACTGGCTTCTGTTCTCCCCTTTCCCTAAACCATATTTGCAATTGGTTACGTGATGTAGAGAGAAAGAAAAAAGTTGAAATGAAACACAGTAAACTAGAAAAGAGGACAGATTGATTCTGAAAGCCCGTCAAATTCCCTGGGTCAGTGTCTCCTATGAAAAAGCTAACGGCATCTTTTTTGATGACAAACAGCCCTCTTCTGCTCACCCAGGGTTGCCTCTCCTCTGTCCATTCCTCATTCGTTGTCAGTTGCCCTGGCTGCTAGGAATCACTGTTCTGCTGCTACTGTGATGCTGTGATGCCTCATCATTTCCTTCTATCAAATGCTTCCACAAATTGACTCTGCAGGCTGGTTCCTTATTGCTAAGATCTCTACTCCAGGCAAACTCTTTTCTGAGAGACTCTGTGTGAATTCCAGCTGGGAAGGGTTGCTCACAAACCCAATGTATCTAGATGTCATAAGTTTGCATGGTAATTCTTCCTTGTTTCTTCTCCAAATCATCATAGTCTAAACTTGTACCGCAGTTGATGATGAGGCTTTAAGATATCTTTACAAAGCTCTCTTCTTCAGGTGTATCTGAGAACTCTGGAGGGTGTCTGCATATTGCAAACATCCATCCTGATTGTCATTCTTCACTTCAGCCACCCCAGGCCTTAGGCATTGCTGTATCTACAGGCTGGAAGTAGGTGCCTCTTGTCTTGCATGTGTGTTAATTTTCTGTCATTGTCAATTTCTGTCAATTACCCCAAACTTCTGGGCTGAAAACTGCACACATTTATTATCTTACTAGTGTCCTGGCACACAGATTCGTGCACATTGAAAGGAAATTAATTAGAAGAAATATTTTAATATTGCTATTTGCATCTTGCTAATGAAAAGAAAATAGGATTCCGAGTCTCCTTTTAATATTGCTATTTGCATCTTGCTAATGAAAAGAAAATAGGATTCTACCGAGTCTCCTATCTACCTACTCCAGGACTTCTGTGAGGATCAAATAAGATGAGGCATGGGAAAATGTTTCACAAACATTTGGTTAAACTGTAAAATGTTTGCACCTGGCTATAAAGCAAGTCAGGTTCCTGGGCTGAAGAAACTCCAGGGAGGCTAGTTGCTAGGGAGAGGAAGCCAGGCATTGCTATGTGACAACATTACCTGGCACCCACAGCCACCGTTTCTGGGCTGGGCTGTGGACCGCATTTTGTGCCATCGAGTCTTGGCAGCGTTGGCTGCAATTTGGTGGGTGTTGCTCCAGGGTTGTGGCAGGGCCTGTGTCCCACTTGGGGGAAGCCAAGTGTTGGTTTGTTGGCGCCGGGTTCGTGATGCCATTTATTTTTAAATGGCCAGGGTGCATCATGGCAGCTCCTGTGTTGAGCGTCTGCCTCTGGTGGTCAGTGTGCATCATAGCTACTGGTCAGATGGATGGACACTTAGCTTTTTTATATATATAGATTCTTCTGTGGGTCAGAAGTCAAATATAAATGTCACAGAACTCAGCGCAGAGTGTCAGCAGGGCTGCGTTCCTTTCTGCAGGCTTTAGGGGGGAATCCATTTCCTGCTCCTTAGGTTGTTGGCAGAATTCAGTTTCCTGTGGCTGTACAGCCAAGGTCCCTGTTTTCTTCTTAGAGTCAGCTGAGAGCTGTTCCCAAGCATCTAGAACAAGCATGTCAAACTTGTGGCCTGCAGGCCACATGTGGTCCACACAAATATTTTTGCAGCCCACCCAATATAATAATAAGAATTGTTTTAATAAAACATTTGTACCTTAATTTTTACAATATCCTGTTATACATGCCTGAAAACTGGAGAGTTTCTAGACAAAAATTTTTCGAATGAGAAGTAGAGTTTAATTTCTGAGAGCAGCTATTCCAGATCAATTTCATGTTTAATGGAATGAGCTGATTGAATGCTAGTGGAGAACTGAATACCCCTAGCCCAGAAGTTATTATGGACATCTTGGAGGAGAGACCTTGGTAAATTAGATATCCAGCTACAAGCAAACTTGAAATGAATTCTGATCCCACACTCATGTTTGGCCAGGCACTGATGCAATGAAAACAAAAATTTCTTTTCGTAAGAGGTGACTTCCAAGTGAGGAAAAAAAAACATTCATAAAAATAAAATGGACATGATGTGACAGTAATTGACATATACACGGAAATGTATGGTATTCCACGTCTTGCATGAGTCAGCTTAAAGTTGATAAATAGA
The DNA here is from genome assembly GCF_000412655.1 of Myotis brandtii. Classification (NCBI taxonomy): domain Eukaryota; kingdom Metazoa; phylum Chordata; class Mammalia; order Chiroptera; family Vespertilionidae; genus Myotis; species Myotis brandtii. The sequence continues at coordinate 69,130 of NW_005371921.1, read as the reverse complement.
GCATGGCTTTAGAGAGCAGTTGATGTTTGTGTTGGGACTTTAAGTACAAGAAAGAGTTGGCCAGGTACACCTAAATGTCAAGACAGATGGAATGGAAAGATGAAGAGCTTGAGAGTCCGACACACATTTGGTTAAAGGAAGGAGGTATGTGAGACCAGTGTGTCCATTTAGTGAGGCAAGGGTTATCTGGGTTACCTTTCTTGGATCTGCACCTCATATCTGTTCCATACAACTATATTGAGTCAGTGAATTTGGTGGGGGGTAGCCAGAGAACAAAATTAGCAGACACCATTGTGATCTAGGAGATTGGGAAGCACAGTGAGCTTGGGTGGTAGAGATCATTAATAATATCATCCAACTAGCACTCTATTTGGAAGGGAACCCAGTTACTTCCTGTTTTGCTTGCTCTTCCACATGCAAAATAATGATTAGGTGTCATTCTAAAAAGTTTGTAACTATAAATAAGATGTCTAGGGGAGTAACAGGCTCTTTGGACAAGCTTGCCACTATATAAAAGCCTCATTAGAAGAATGGACACAGGGCGCATAGGGTCCCTGCTGATGACTTCCAAGATCTACGCAGTAGGTATTTTATTATTTGAGTTGAGATACCAGGTTCCTGGAATGGGAGAGCTGATCTCCAACACCTCTCCCCTAAATATTTTGCAAGAATAATGGCCTAAACCCTGTCTGCATGGCACAGAGGTCATTCCTGGCTCGTTAGCAATTTAATTAGTCCCGGAGTGGCACAGGTGGGTGGGAGATGCTTGTCAGGAAGAGGAAACCATCTTATTCACACATTTTTAATGGTATTTGCACTCCTGGTGCCCTTAGGAGGCTGTTTCTTATGGTTGGAGATTATTTTCCTTGATAATCTGATCCTATTTTGAGTTTTATGAAAGATGAAAGGGTAGTTCCTGCAAAGTTGCAGAGAGAGGCAAGGGAGGAGATACAATTCTGACAGTATTTACTTCCTCTTTGATTGTTGATTTTATTTTATGAAATGACAGAGCGGATCAGAGTAAGTTGAAGCCAAGAAGAGAATTTAGTCATGCAAGCTCACAGAGAATTTCCGAACTTCTGGTAGACAATGTGGGGAGGAGAGCATAGTAAAAAGAGCTCTGAGGTTGAAATTCTGGTCCTAGCCTCCTAGCTGAGAGGTGACACTGTGATTCAATTATTTAAACTCTCAGTGATTCTATTTTCTCACCTATCAAAATATCAAAATTATGCCAGAACATGTACTTCAGAGGGCAAGTAAGGTACTATAACAGCCACACAATATTTTTATCTATTGCACCCTGAAGTATACAGAACCCTTTTGTGTTAGTAAGGCATTCTTCTTCACAAATGCAAATATTCTTCACCCCCTGAAAAATCAAACAAACGAACATGTGGCTTTGTTTCTTTGAAAAAATTCAGTTACCCTGGATGGCCCCCCTGCTGAACTCTGTCTTTGAAAGCTGTGCTTTGTGGGAAAAGGCCATGAGTTGTCCACAAAGAGCCTTAATCTTGTGTGGCATTCTATTGTGTTTGTTGTCCTGGGAAGCAAAGGGCTTAGCCATGGGTAGCCCTTAGTGATCCCCTCCAGAGCAAAGGCTGTTTGCTTCATGGAACTCCCCTGCTTGAATAACCAGAGGGGCAACTGAAAGCTGGGCTGGATTACAAGATTTGTGAAATACAAATTTCACCATTACCCTCTGTTTCCTCCTTCCTTTACAGTGGTAGGTTAAGAGCTCAGGTAGAGAAAATAGAAAGAGAAGAGAGGTAGTGCTTTATCATTCCTCTGGCCTGAATCCACGGGGATATTGTACACAGCTCAATGTCTGCAGGAGAAGAGAAGCCATATGGGAGGAGGGAGATGTGTTAAAGGAGGGCCAGCCAGTGCGGTGGGGACTACACAACAGGGATGCCCAGAGAGAAGGCAGTGGTTTTGTTGTCCACTCTTTCTTAGTGATTCTAATACAATTCAGGTAAATGAATAGAGGTAGAACTCTCATGATAGAGATTCAAAGGAGAAAAATTTTTTTTCTTGTAGAGGTTGATGTCAGATATAATGAAGAAATCTTTTAAATGTTGCTTTTATTCTGATGAGCTGTCTAAACTTAGTATACAATCTGCAAACAACCCAATAAAATAAAGTGTAGAACTTACGTTCCAGGCTTACACACAATACTTTTTTTTCTCCCCATATCTTGTCCTGTCCCAGTGCTAAATATTTGGCTCCATATAGACATATACATGGAAATTTATATATATAATTTGTGTGTATGTGGGTGTGTGTGGGTGTGTATGCGGTGCTGGCATGTGGTTTACTGGTGTTTGGAGGCTTGTGTCATCATAGCGACATGAAGTTATCTCGTCCTTCCACCTTTGGATTCCTGTACAGCCTCAGAGTAGATTCCCCACTTTAGCTTTGGCTCTGTAGGTGCCCATCTCTGATCAAAGCTAATTCAATTGCCTGGCACAGTGCTGACTCCATTTCAGGAGGAATAAGACACATTCACCTTCTGAAACTATGATGACTTATATCTCTATGGATGTTTTCTATTTTTGAAATCTTATTTGGAAAAACAGTTTGGAGCACATAAGCATCGCTTTCATGAGAAAAAAAAAGGTATAGCTGTGATATACTTGCTTGGGATAGTGCTATAATATGATTCCAACAAATTGACCTTCTGGTTATTTTGCTTAAGGCTATGTCATAGACCTCAGCCTTAGGAAGATGCTAGCTGATTCTTCAGTGAATAGATTACAGAAAAAAATGACAACAAACAATATATATGCAAAACCAGGACAGTCCCATGGATCAACTGGGCCCACTGTGATGTAGACCTGGGCCAGAATTTGATTTGTCACCTAGAATCTGTACACCTTCACTCTAACAAGGACTCAACCTAGCATGTCAGATCCCCTGATTATCAGAGCAACCACTGTGTCTGGCAACCCTAAAACTTAAGGCTATGTCATAGACCTCAGCCTTAGGAAGATGGCTGATTCTTCAGTGAATAGATTACAGAAAAAAAAAAGACAACAAACAATATATATGCAAAACCAGGACAGTTCCATGGATCAACTGGACCCACTGTTATGTAGACCTGGGCCAGGATTTGATTTGTCACCTGGAATCTGTACACCTTCACTCTAACAAGGACTCACCCAGCATGTCAGATCCCCTGATTATCAGAGCAACTACTGTGTCTGGCAACCCTAAAGTGGTAAAAATATTTCTTTTACCCCAGTGTACATTTCCATTGAAGAATGGCCATAGGACACTTTGGTGAAGGTTTTGGAGAATATTTAATATGTATACTCATTTCTGTAAGATCCTCCCTTTAGAACACCCAGCCTCTCCTTTAGTAGAAGGGCTCTAAGCTTCAAAACGGCACAAATCTGGATACTAGCACAGAGACCATGATTTTCCATTTCTGTGACTGAATGCATAAGCTCTTGACATAAATGAATCAAGAGGTTATTTGTTGGCTGTCCATCTATTTCATCTCTAGGAATATCGTAACTTATTAGCTGTTGCAACCATTCCCGGAGTGTCAAGGCACTCTTGTTTCCTCTCCAGCTTTATGGCCCATTACAGTAATCCATCCACCTTTCCTCAAGGTTAGGTGCCGGCATCTTGCCTCTGCTCTACCAGAGTCCTACCATTCTCATCTCTTCTTCCATAGTTCATCTCTGAATAAGGTAACTATGTACCTGGAATACACTGTTTTTCTCTTTACCTCACCGTCATGAAATTTATTAATATATTTTAGTCAAAAATACTTACTGAGTACCCTCTTTGTCCCTGTACTGTGATGGGTGTTGGAAGTATGTACCAGAGAGTTATGCACACCCTTGACACTTGTGGAGTTTTTAGGAAATGGGTGAGATAGGCTCCAATGGTATAATACCACACATACATTTAAATCATATCCATCAATATAAAATCATAGATCTTATGAAGGAAATTAACATTGGCAATGTTCATATGAAGAGGGTGTTTGATCTTGTCTGATATGTTAGGGAAGGATCTCCTGGGAAAATAGCATTTTATTTAAGAACTAGTAGCCTTGCACATGACTCCATGCACCAGTAGGTCGCTGCTGCCCTCCTATAGCTCCTCCTGCCCCCCTCCTCCCTCTCCCCTCCCCCTCTCATAGCTTGCTGCCCTGCCCCCTCCTGTAGCTCTCAGAAGCTCGCTTATACCTTGCTGGCCGACCCTCCTGCTAATATGTGATCTGGATACTAGCACAGATGTGCTTGGTCATTGCACCTCAGGGTGTAATGGATAATTAGCATATTCCTCTCTTACTATATAGGATTAAAATCTTAAGAAAAATTGGTGCAGAATGGTTATGAGGGACAGTGTTCAAAAATAGAGCAGCAGGTGTAAAGTCCTGGAATGAGAGAGTGCTTGTTTGTTTGAAGATGAAAAAGAAGGTCAGAGTAGCTGGAGCTTTGACAGTGGAGGGGTCATGGTGTGGGATGAGATGAAGAGGTATTTAGGGCCTAGACCATGCTGAGCTATATTAATTATTTAATTGTACCCCAAGAGCAAAGAACAAAAATAATTCAAGCCATTTAAGAATTTTACTCAGACATGTGATGTATCACCAGATTTGCAGAGAAGAGAGTTGATTAATGGGGTTAATGGGAATTGAAAAAACATGAAAGAGGAAGGGGAGTCTTGCTGTTCCAGAAAGATGTGAGGTTATTTGAGCCAGGGTGGTGGTGGTAAGGGAAATAGAAGTGAGTGAATTCATATATTTAGATGTGGCATTCAGGATTTGTTAATGGAGGTAGAAAAGCAAGGGCGTTGTCAAAGATGTTTCCCATGCCCTGCCTGCTTTGGCTCAGTAGATAGAGCATCAGCCTTTGGACTGAAGGATTGCAGGTTCAATTCCTGGTCAAGGGCACATATCTTCATTGAAGGCTTGATCTCTGGCCTGGCCCTGGTAAGGTCACGTGTGGGAGGCAACCAATTGATGTCTCTCTCTCACATCATTGCGCATGCATGCTCGCTCTCTCTCTCCCTCCCTCCTTCCTACTCTCTCTAAAAATATCAATGGAAAAATATTCTCAGGTGAGGATTCACAACAAAAAATATGTTTCCCAGGCAATTGACATGCAGAAAAGGATTAACGGTACTGTTGTAGTTTGTCAATGGGGGTAACTGGAGATATTTCTCTTGAAGTTCAGAGGAGAATTAACAGTCATCAACATGAAGACAGAGATTGAAGTTATGGATATAAATATGGATGTTTTAATTTATTTACTGTATTTTCAGATAAGATAGACTTAAAAGGAATTAAATGCTATTGAGGAAAGTGCAGTATTAAGGGCTAGACTACCAATATAGGGAGAAGAATAGATTAATTCCTTTGAGGTCTGCTGAGAATGGAGACTGAAGCACAAGTGAAGCATATACTGGAGAAAGAAGTATACCTCTTCTACTCTAATATGAGAGAGGTAAAGGGGCTCAGGGAAAGAACAAAGTAGGCTAGTGAGCCTTGTAGTGAGATGATAAAGGATCTATGTTTTATGTTACATTTCTTTTCTGTATTAGACAATGAAAGTTAAGTCCAAGAGATGGAGAGTCAGAGTTTTGGGGGAGCACAAAAGTTTTCATTGTGGAAAGTGGACAAGACTTGTTGACCAGAAAAGTGTCTGATTTCAAGATAGTGTCAGGGCCTTTTTCAACTTGAAGATCATGAAGAAATTGTAGCATCAGTTTGCTTTTTTTCTGTGATTTTTCGCAAGTAGAAATCAGTTGCTCAAATGAATGCAGACGGTAGGGAAATATTTGGCTTGATTCAAGGTTGGTATTTTTCAAAATGGGCTTAATGAAAAATGGAAAGGAAAAGAAGTGATTGGCAAGAGTGTTTTTGAATTAGTGTACCAAAGAAACTAAACTGGGTAATGAGAGGCTTTATGAAAGGGGAAGGTTATTGGATTGAAAACAAAACAAAAAAAAAATATGGAGATTTATTAGTCTAGGTAGTATAAAGCGATCAATTGAGTAAGCAATCTGGATTAATAGAAGACTGTGAACATAAAGGCTGGATTAAAAGAGTTAAAATGGATTGCAAATGATGAATTAGGAGGTAGTTTTTATAATAAGAAAGATAAAGATGGTGTGATTTGGACCACAGTGTTGGGTGGGGTTTGGGAGATAGGGAGAAGTGGGATTATTATTTTGGAAATGGAGCTGTTTCAGGTGGTAATATGTTCTAGTATGTGGCGCTGAGAGTGGGTGTCTGGGATATCATGTTGGAGGAGATTATTATGGTTTAAAGGAACTCAAGAAGGTTGAGGCCAGTGTTCATGTGAATGACAATAAAAGTAAGAGAGCTTTTCAAAATGTCAAGAAAATGAGAGAAAAGAGCAGGACTACTGAGGATGACAGTTTTAGGAGAGAGGAAAATATTACAATCAAATGGCCATGGCTCTCAAGGAGCCGACTTTTTATAAGAAAGTGGGGAAGAGTTTCAGGGACTGACTACCTATCCCATTCATTCTTCTTGATCACCTAGGAAGACAGCAGTTCTCTTCCTTCCTGGCAGTTTGATTGGGCCCTATGACTGAGTTCTGGCCATTGGTATACAAAAAGAAGTGATGTCAATCTTTCAGTAAGATGAATAAAATAGCCAGTATATCTTCCTTTTGATTTCTTCCCTCCATTGGCCTCAGGTGAATGTTGTCAGAATTAACTTGAAACTGCAAGATGTAAGGACCAAAGAAATGGAAACAGACAAATTTTTGAATCGCTTCTCAGATGAGAAATAGTCTAACTGTATTTATTAGATTAGGCAGTGATGTGATTAAGAATAAAAAGCCTCCCAAAGGGAGGGGGTCAAGGCCTATGGAGACCAGTGGGCAAGATGTGTCTTGCAGAGAGTCAGAACATTAACCCTGGGAGGAAGACTTTCACTGTGTCTGGAAGATTGAGACAGGTATTACTTTTTATGTCCTTTTCCTACAGTAAGAGAAGACTAAATTTTTCAACCTTCTTTGCAGTTGGTAAGAGTCATCATGTGATTAGTTATGGTTAAGTAAATGTGGGCAGAAATGATGTAGGCTGTTTCCATGCCTGGATTCTCAAACTTGTTGAAAACTCCTTGGCCCATTTATTATCTCTCTTCCCAGTTCTTTTGTTTTGTTTTGTTTTTGGATAAAAAAAAGGATTCCGAGATAACTGAGGCATGTGATAGAAGAAGACAGGATCTGTGAGTCACCACTTAGTTGAAAGCTGCCAGGAAATCTTAACTTTCATAGCTTGAACATTGCATGAGTGAGAACTAAGCTTCTATGAAGTCACTGGGGGGTTGAATAACGATTCAACAGCTGGTAGCTTTGATCTTGAGCAGAAGTGGATTAATATCACAAAATAAAAATTTCCACAAATATATGGCACTGCCTTAATAGTAGGAAAGTAATCAGGGAGGACATATATGATATTGGCAATTTGGACAAAGGCAACTCATATTATGGTAAAACATTTGGAAAATTGTCACTTTTGGTAACACTTAGGAGGCAGAATGATTTGCCTAACAGTTGATCTGGAAAGTCTAGTGTAAGATATTTGAAAAAAAATCATATGATTAATGTGAGTTGGCTGTTATTACATTTGACAAAGTGTTATAAGGAAAGGATGGCATAATGAAAAATTGACTGGTTTTCTAGTAGAAATGAAAGGGAATAAGTGGAGTCCAAAAATGTTGGGCCTTGTAGGGTCAGAAAAGCCTCTTTCTAGACTTCAAATAGTAATAAATGGAATTTAAAAATTTTTTGAGTGTCAAAATTCAGTTTTGCTTTTAATTTTACCAAAATGGCTCAGGGTGAAGATGAAAAAGAGTAGATAGTCTGTATTCATATTTAATTCAAGAGACCATCAAGGTAATAGTTATAAACATAGAAAAAGTCATAGCTCAAGAATTATACTCACAAAGAACTTTGGATGTAGTTATTGGGCTGTGAATTTACTAGGAAATGACAAAGTTTGAGCCTAATAAGTTTTGGAAAAAAAAAAAAAAGTATTACCAGGAAAACCTGAAGACCAGACTAAAAATCTTTAATACTGTTGTAGGTATTAAGACAACTTCCAGTTCCTTCATTTTCCATAATCAAGAGGCTGCCTTCAAGGCTGCATTGCCTCAAGGAAGTCACACTTATTTGTATTTATGACTAGAGTCCCAGTGCACAAATTCATGCACCAGTGGGGTCTGGCCAGCTCAGCCCCAATCCACAGATCAGGGCTGGGCCTGTCAGGAGGAGGAGACGGTGGGAAGCTGGCTGGGGGGAGGGGCTACAGGCTATTGGCTGGCGAAGAGGCTGCCTTCAAGGCTGCATTGCCTCAAGGAAGTCACACTTATTTGTATTTATGACTAGAGTCCCAGTGCACAAATTCATGCACCAGTGGGGTCTGGCCAGCTCAGCCCCAATCCACAGATCAGGGCTGGGCCTGTCAGGAGGAGGAGACGGTGGGAGGCTGGCTGGGGGGAGGGGCTACAGGCTATTGGCTGGCAAGCCCCACCCCCAATTGGGGTGGGGGGCAAATTGTGGGTGGTGCCAGCTGTGGGGTGGGGCTGTGGGCTGGCTGGCCCCACCCCAGAATGGGACTAGGGAGGGGCCACAGGCCAATTAGGGTGGTGGGGGCTGATCAGAGGTGGGGCTGGTCATGGAGAGGGGCTGTGGGCTGACTGGCATGCCCTAGAATGGGGTGGGAGCAGTTGATTGGGGGCCAGTGGCCTGGGGAAGGGGCCATGGGTGGTTGGCTGGCCGGACCTGCCTTATATTGGGATAGGGGGGGTGATCAGGGGCGGGCCTGGCTTGGGGGAAGGGCCAGGGGGGGGTGGCCATCAGCCCCACCCCTTTATCAGGGTGGGAGAGGCTGATCAGGGGTAGGGCAGCTGGGGGGAGGGTCCTCAGGAGGTTGGCTGGCCGGCCCCACCCCCTGATCAGCAGTTTGCTGGCATCATAGCGACCCGTTGTTACGGCATTATGGTTGCCGGCTTTTTATATATATAGATGTGTCCATGTAGACTAATGGAAAGGAAAGCAATTGCCAAGAAAAGGACATGAGGTCCTGGAGAGCTATGACCAAAATTGATCCTTCCAAAGACTAGAACCAGTTCATGGAATCTCCACTACCTCTCAGACAAGGATAATTCCCAGTGTCTACTTTCCTGAATTTCAAAAATGTTATGACTGCTGTATGTCTCCCATTCTCTCTCTACCCTGGTTTTTGGTGTTGTTGTTTGTTTCAAGATGTGGATGTTTTTTTCATTCCCAGCATTGTGTATTGAAGTGAAGCATATGTTTTATCTATATGAAAAAAGCCACAGATAGAGGACTGCAAATCACCTGTAGGACCTGATTTTGAGCCAGAAGTAGTGACCAGGAAGTAATATGGCTTGCACCTCTTAATAGAAATAAAGAGTATTCTATGTGTTGAAGAAAGGATAAAATGATTGTTTGTTGAGCGGAACATTGAGTTGTGGCAGATACTCACCAGTCTTATTTCTTCTTCCTGGGACTGCGAGAAGTCTATATTTTGAAACCCCTATTTCAGTTAGGTTAGTGCCACATGACTGAGTTATGACTGATGGGATGTAAGCAGAAGTAACATGTCACTTTCTGGCTGAGGTGAGTAAGTATATGGTGCGTATTGTCTCAATATTTTTTTCTCTCCTTGCTGGCTGAGCGATGCCAAGATGACTGTAATGTCAAAAGATGTGGGACAACCCCAAAAGCAGCTGCTTTAAGGAAAGTCACTTGACTTCATCAGACTGTACTTTGAGTGAGAACTACATTATTGTGTCACACCCTGAAATTTCAGAATTTCTTTGTTACTGTGGCTAATTATAGCTTATCCTAACTGATACAAGAGCTTAATGAAAAGAAAAAAAAAGTCTTTCCTCAAACTTACAAAATATAAACTTTGAGAGAAGACATTATCATCATTGGAAACAATATTTTAAGAAGGTAGCAGTATTTCATTAAAATAAGGAAGTAAAGAAAACGCTAAGGATGGAGATTAAAGATAAAAGTGATTTTGATTATTATAGAGTAGTATTTTGGGATAGAAGAATGAAAAATTTAGACAAGTAAACATAGGGTATAATTAGTTAGAATCAAGGAAATATAGAGCATCTTAATGATAGCATCTCTAAAGACCAGAGGGCCAGGTTGATGGGGTGGACTTACACATCAGGGATGAAGGGTTTTTATTTTATTTTTTAATCCTCAAATATCATCAAGGATATTTTTCCATTGACTTTTAGAGAGAGTGAAAGAGAGAGGGAAAGAGAGAAAAACATCAATGTAAGATAAACACATTGATTGATTGCCTCTTGCTCGTGCCCTGACCAGGGCCTGGGTGGGAAGAGCCTGCCACCAAGGTACGTGCCCTTGACCAGAATCAAACCGGGGATCCTTCCGTCCACAGGCCGATGCTCTATCCACTGAGCCAAACTGGCTAGAGTCCCAGTTTTTATTGTTGGTCTAATTAAACAGCCTGTAACTCTCATTGCTAGAGGAATTGTTCCTCCATCTGCAGGGTATGGCTGCCAGCTCTTTCTCTGGGAAGCCCAGGTGGTGGCAATCCCTATAGCAGTCATGCTTGGACAGCATGATGACAGCAACAGTGATTTTAATCCCTGTACTTTATTTCCTCAGTTCTTTGATTGCCCCTAACCCTTCTTTGGAGGCTATTCATAGGTCAATGTGTCATTGAGATGGTCTCTGGTTTCCTGAAGTATCCTCAGGCCAATTATCAACTTCTTTGCAATTCCATTGAGAATTCCTAGTTGTGACAACTGTTTTCTAAAGGTACAGTTTGTTATATTCTGAAGCTGGAGAATAGTTTTCAAGGGGGCATGACTCCTTTCAGGCTTGTTTTGCTCCGAAGGCCTTACACTTTATTTCCCTCTAGCTTTATATGTCTATTTCTCTAGAAAGTTTGAGAATGATATTGTTTACCACATTGCACAGTGTTCTCTCTCTCTCTCTCTCTTAAATTGATTTTAGAGAGAGGAGGGAAGACACAAAGAGAAATATGGATTGGTTGCCTCCCACATGCACTCCGACTGGGGATCGAACCCTGCGAGCTGGGTATTTGCCCGGATAGGGAATCATACCTGCCACCTTTTGGTGTAGGGGGACCACACTCCAAGCAACTGAGCCACGCTGAGCAGGGCCCACAGTGCTCTCTTTATGAGGGCCTCCTGTAGAAAGGCTCTATGATCTTGGGATCAGTAAAAAGTGCTTTTCCTGCGAAACTGGATTGTTTCATTTATCCATAGATAATGTAAATATTATTATCTTCACCTATGGTGTTGGTGGCTAGAGAACTTTCATGTGAATCTGTGGCTTACCCCTTCCTGAAAAAATATTTTGAGTACTAACCCCACCTTGAGTTCATCCTTTTTTTTTTTTTTTTAACTTTTTTGTTTTCTATTGTCTGGGTTTTTTAAAAAAGTTTTCATTAATTTTTATGGATACTTCAAGGTGAATTTGAAGCCTCTGATAAAGAGAAAGTAAGAACTAGAGTAAGAAAGAAAGAATACTTACTGCCAGCATTCTGTCCCCATTCCCTCAGACCCTACTGTTTCCGTGGGGCCTGGCTGACATCCGCTCTGTGCTGAGGCCACTTTCTGGAACTGTAGGCTGTAATGCATATGTTCAGGGAAGGTTAGAAGCGCCAGAAAATTAGCTCCCCTGGGAACTGATCTTTATCAGTGACTGTCAGGTTAGTAAACGAATACCCCACTTTCCTCACCCCTTGGTTGGGATGATTATGACTTGGTTTGCATCATTTCCTGTTTTACATCATTTCCCTGTTTACCCACTGCATTGAGTTCAGGCCACTCACTATGTTATTGAGCTGTGTTTTCTTCCATGTGTCATTCTCATTCTATTACTGTTCACTTCTCTAAGATGTCCCTGTGTGCAAATTTGAATCAGGTCTACTTCTAGGGAGACCTGACTAACAGAGAGAGAAAGAAAAAGATGGGAGATGGGAGAGGGGAGAGGAGGAGGGAGAGAAGAATGGAGAGAGAGAAAAAGATAGAAAGAGACAGTCAGAGATAGGGACAGAGAGAGGAAAGGAAGGAAGGAAGGAAGGAAGGAATGTGGAAGCCCAGGAGCCATGCTTCGGAGGAAGGCAAAAGGAGAAAGACTTACTAGTACATGGATAGTATATGAATACTAAGTTCATTTTTGCTACTTAAAGGATTCTTGCTCTTCTTAGATGAGGTGTTTTTGTAACTGACAGTATGCAGGTTTCTCTATTGGTGAATGAATACACTAAAACAACATAAATCACTTCTCTGGAGGTTTAAGAGAGTGAATAGATACACATAAAACTTTCTCTAGCTTTTTAATTAATATACAACTTTAAAACCTTATCTGAGTTGAATGCTGGTTTTATTGTCTTTTTTTTCATACTCTTTGTTAGAACCTTAATAAGAACTGACTTCATACCCACTCCCTCTCTTGTGCTCTCTGATAAAGGGACAGGGCAGGTTCTGCCACTCACTGAAAATCTCATCCATCCTTAGTACAGGTAACCTGTGACATTCACCTTCAAACGATCAGGAGAAATAATATGTAATCCAGTTTTTTTCACACACTTATTCTGAACAAAACATTGGTGCCTAAGAAGGCAAGAATGCATAGTACATAGGCAACTTAAAATCAATTAAGAAATAAAAAAGTACACTGCATATATTTATTCATTTTCTCATTTTGCAAATAACAGAGCATTGAAATTAATGTTGTGAAGAATGTCAAAGTATGTCAGACACTACATAACCAATAGAAATGCATCATAAATGTTCACCTCAGGACTGACCCTGTTGCTGGTGGAAATGGGGTTCTTGTGGTGTCACAAGGAATAACACTTTTAGGGACCCACAAGGGAGGATGAGGTCTGGCGGTAATATTTCTTTATGGTGCAAAATTAGAGGAGTTCCCCAATGCTCCATCTCTGTCCATTCCACCATGGAATATCCGGGCCAGAAGTAGAGTTAATGTGCAGAGATCCTGTGCCATATTAAAGCTTAGTCCCAATCCAGCATCCAGCTAGTTTAACTTGTGTTCCTGTCTGCAATCCATGGCTTTGCTGCTGTACCTAGGTTTCCACCTGGAGCCCACATCTGGATTCCACATGGATGTTCACTTCATGGGTATGCTAGCCTTGTGAATATTTACCTACCCAGCTGTACACTTGTGATTTATGCCCTTTTTTGTATCTATGACATTGAGATATGTATGTATGTGTGTGTGTGTGTGTGTGTGTGTGTGTGTGTGTGTGTGTATCAGACATATTTCCACTGGGAGTTCACATTTGCTAGGAGAGCTGTGGTATATAAACATATACCTTTAATTTTATGTTAAAATTATTAAGAACCATGAATGTGATGACATAAGCTAATGGTCCTAGAATTAAAAGAGAGATCGAAATGCTCTTCCACCTGGGAAGAATCAGAAATGCTTAATGGAAGCAATGAATACATTTTGAGATTAGCCTGAAAGGATGAGTAGGGGCTGCCATGTTTGTGAGAAGTGGAAGGGCCTCGGTGGAGGAACAGTAAGAAGAAATGTGCTGGAATGTTCTATAAACACATTCCCTGTGTGGTCTGAACAATGGAAGTTTTGGAAGAGTATCCAGGGGAGAAGTTGGTACTTGATGATGGAAGGATTTCAACAATGGCCTGAGGAACTGGAGTACATTTTGCTGAGTTTGAGCATAGTTGCTGTGATCAGAACTATACCTAGAAAGAATGTGAAGACACTGAGAGAAATACAAGGTTGGTGTGAGGGAATCCTAGATATTGGAGGCCTGAAACAACATATGGAATGAATACAACTGATTAGACTTGGCAGCTGGTTTAGGTGACAACAGGGACCCCAGTGAAACGTATAATTTTATGGTTGAATGACTGGGGTTTCAAAAGAAATCATGCGATTTCATTTGGGGCAGATTGAGATTGAACAGTCAGCATGTTATTTAGAGGCTGATCAAGTACTTTGTAAGAACACAACTGGAGCTCATGAGAAAGGCTGGGATTTGAATTTGAGAATCATCTATGTAATCGTGATTGAGGTAGGTGATCAAGGGCCAAAGTGAAGAAGAAGAAAATCAGCACTATGCTGCATCTTTGTAACTTCACAATGCCATAAACAATTAAAGGCAATTAGTGGAAATACAACTAATAGTTATAATGGAACATACAACAGTTGCAACAATGACTGTGTAAGTTTCTGTGTAAGTTTCTTGAGCATGAGGAATGTGTCTTGTTAACCATCATATCTCCAGTCTCTGCACAGCTCCTGGCACACAGTAGGCATTTGGTAAATGTGTTCTTTAAGTTGATAAGTTAATTACATTTGCATAGTGCTTTACCATTTTATGTTCCATGATTAGTATCCTAACATCTCACATCCTAACTTTGTCACTTACACCATAAAAATACTATGCAACAACAATGAAAATTTTATAGTTATAAAGAATGCATTTCCCCTATTAATTAAAAAGGAGTCATATTTTCATCACACACTTTCCTACAGTTGATGAGCCACCTTCTCCCATTTATCCCAGCTCTAGTATGTCAGATGCATTTCACAATGGTCATCAAAGGGGAGACTCAGAGAGGAAGAGAAACAGAGCTGGGCTCACTTCAAAGAATGTGTCTTCTGTCACATTGCAGACCAACATGTGTTAGAAAATTAGTGCTGTAATGTAGTTTGCACTTTCATAGTTGTACTAGACAGGTTCCCACATGGGGCAACAGAAAAATAGCTGTAAGTATATGAACTTCACTGGCATATTGAGGGGTTAATGAGGTAAATCTCATGCACAAAGTGCAAAACCTTGAGCACCCAAGAAGGGTGACACAAATTCACCTCGGTAACAGCATCTTTCCCTCCTCATCACCAGAAACAGGTTCTATGAGGACATGGATTCCTGTCTTTTTCTTGTTATTGCTGTAGAATTGGCATCACCTAGAGCAGTGGTTGGCAAATTGCAGCTCGGCCACATGTGGTGACTCTTTGGCCCCTTGAGTGTGGCTCTTCCACAAAATACC
>NW_005371921.1:44066-54010 GCF_000412655.1 Myotis brandtii | reverse complement strand
ATTGAAACTTCGTGGTCCATGCCCAGAAGTCGGTATTTTGTGGAAGAGCCACACTCAAGGGGCCAAAGAGCCGCATGTGGCTTGCGAGCCACAGTTTGCTGACCACTGACCTAGAGGCACAGCTATCAAAGAGAAGGTGCTGCACAGATGTTTGATAAATCAGTACACCATTGCATTGTCTGCATTTGACTTTTAAATACTTCCTTCTACCTGGTGAGAGGCTAATTGAAGTCATGGAAGTGGTTTGGTTTGTTATGTTAAAACAGATTCTTGGCATATCTCAACACTCTGGGTTAAATGAGGAAGAAATATTGACAAAATAGGCAGAGATGGTATCAAAGCAATGGAGGAGAACTTAGATGATGTAATGTCATGGCATCGGAGGGAAGCCAACATTTCAAAAAGAGGCCCTCAGTAATGAATATTTCAGGAAATAATGAAGAACAATCTGCTAGATTTGTTGATGTGGGAGATAATGATGAATTTTGAGAAAGCACTAGAATGATGAGATGAGTCACATAGATCTTAAGATGTTAGGAAGTAATAGTGATGGAAATTATTCATGGTTGTCTGTATGTGGGTTAGATCCCATATGTTTAGTTCTAGTATTTCTTGGCACACAATAAATGGTGTTGCTATTCTTTAAATATTATTGTAATTACTATTTTAAAATGTCTTTCTTCTAATTTAAGTATAAAAGTGAGAAAATATATAGTATACATTGTTCAAATATTCTTTGTGATATTTCATAGCTTTAAGCATAATGCTGAATGCACAATATACTTTTAATAAATAGTATTGGACTCACTTATCACATTAATGATTCTATGTTCTGATTCCCCTCGGCTTGACATTTGTGATAATCCTACCTCTGTCATAAAATAATGGATAAATTATACTTAAAATATATAGAAATAACAAGTTTATACCTATAGTGAGTAACAAAAAAATGTTGTAATAGTTTAGGAATAGTATAGAATAAAATAAAATTTATTTGTGAATCCTTACATGATTTGTGGAGCACCTTAACTTTTCACAGCAGCCCCATGAGGAAGCAGGGTATGATGTTATTATTTTCAGAAAAGGTCATAAAGCTTATGATTAGGCTTGAGTTTAGATAACTGCCATTGCCATTTATTATTTGTATAACTTTAGTCAATTAACTTCCTCCAGCTTAAGTTTCTTCACCTGTAAAATTGTTGCAGAAGACCCAAGAAAAATCAAGTGATGCTTTAAAGAAATGGAGGGACACTGTTTAATTACGCCAGTGGACTCAGGGAATAACTTTCCAAATCTGAGTACCGAAACATGCAGGGGCCTTCTTTTTATATCTCCCTGTGGTCTTTGTCCTGCAAATATGGATTATGCTTCTGGTCCTTTTCACGGGCCTTGCAAGAAGGCCCCCAGGTGTTGGGGGTCTCCAGGCCATATCTGATGGTTTGGCCTGGCGCCAGCGTTAATAACCCTCCCTCCAGGGGCAATGAACTATTCATAGTTTTATGGCCTCTGTAACAGGTTCTGCAAGATCAGTTTCTGGGAAGGAGGTAGTGACTTAAGTATAGGTTAACAAGAATATATACTGAGCTTGCTGGCATGGATTCCAATTGCTAGCCCCCAAAATATCAGGGTTACTTTAGAATTAGCCCTTTTTAGCCTTCTCAAAATAATTACAGCCTCACAGACTTATTAAGATAATTTAATGAGATAATCAAGTGCTCAAAAATATTACCTTTCCATATTTATTTCTATTGCCATGCTATCCAAAGGTGATAGAGGCATAAACCAAGCAGGAATTGGTTTAAATAAAATATGGAAAGAAACAGAATAGGTACTTGGCAAATATAATAGCTGCAAGTAAACTCAATCCTTTGGAGGCTTAAAAGCTTTTTCTTGTGCCTGCAATCATACAGATATTTGAGAGTGTTAACATTTGGTATGTCCTTTATTTATTCCATATCGCATTTAGTTTTTAGGTCCCTAAACTTATTAAAAATATTTAAATAACTATTCTGTTAAAAATCTAATACAAAGTTTAAATCTCTCTGATGGTAGATTTCCATTCTCTTAATAATAGCATGCAGAAATTACTCAGAAGTTTCTTTTTATGACACAATATCTCAGAAATTGAGAGCAGATAATGAGAATGTATTCACAGTCTTAATGTAATAATTCCCAGTGAAGATATTCACATTTTTAATTATTTAATGATGTCACTTCAATATTATCTGTCCTCTATGAATATTTCATGTTAAT
The DNA here is from genome assembly GCF_000412655.1 of Myotis brandtii. Taxonomy (NCBI): domain Eukaryota; kingdom Metazoa; phylum Chordata; class Mammalia; order Chiroptera; family Vespertilionidae; genus Myotis; species Myotis brandtii. The sequence goes on along the minus strand of NW_005371921.1, from coordinate 51,757 downwards.
CAAAAATTTCCTCCAAAAATAAAAAGAACCTGTACATTTGTTAAAGAAGACACTATCAGTAATAGCATGTAAATGGTATTTCACTGGATTAGGCATGGGGAATTGTTTTTCATCCAGTAGTTCCAGGCAATCATCTAAAATTTCTGTAAGAGTACACAGACTGAGGACATGTTAACAAAGGGAAGCTTGGAAATAGAGCTTGAATAATGAAATGGAACTGAAAATAAGCTCTGTCTTAAGATGAGATGTTTTTCACAAACCTGTGGGAGAATCACTAGAAGTCAAAGCTGAGCCATCTCCATTGATATGATCTGTTTGAACAACATGTGTTATGAGCTGAATTGTGTTCACCTAAAATACATATGTTGAAGCCCTCACCCAAAATGGTATGGTATTTGTTGATTGGGCCCTTAAAGAGGCAATGCAGTTTAAATGAAGTCCTTGTCCAATACGACTAGCATCCTTATGAGAAAAGGAAGAGACACCGGGGATATGAACACACAGAGCAGTGTCCATGTGAGGACACAGCAATCTGCAAGCCAGGGAGGGAAGTCTCAGAAGAAACCAACCATGTGGGCACCTTAATCTTGGACTTCTAGCCTCTAAAGTTGTGAGAAAATAAATGTCTGCTGTTTAAGCCACCCAGTCAGTGGTATTTTGTTATGACCCAAGAAAACTAATATATGTTTTCATGAGGAGGCACCACGACCTGTGGAATATCAAGAGCAGAGGTGTAAAGTTAGACAATTATGGGAAGTATCTATATAGAGTGTATAAAAGCTGAAGCTACTGAATGTCTGAACAACCGGTTGACCAGTTGCTATGATGCACACTGACCACCAGGGAACAGATGCTCAACACACAGGATTGGGCTCCCTCCTGTCTGGATCAGGCCTGCGGGGATTGGGCTGAAACTGGCTCTCTGACATCCCCTGAGGGGTCCCGGATTATGAGAGGGCGCAGGTCAGGCTGAGGGACCCCACTGGTGCATGAATCTATGCACCGGGCCTCTTGTAGTTAAATAATATGGGTTACCTTATATAGAATATTTAGTATGTGCTGAGTGATTGAGATAGATGCCTTTTATTTCCAAATAAAACATATAATGTTGATTCTGCTAGTCTCAATATGCAGGTGAGAAAACTAAGGATTGGTGGAATTAAGTAACTTCTTTTAATCAAAGAGATGAAAAGTAATTATTAGAAGATTGTAACCCAGATTATTGTTTATTTTATTTTTTAACTTATTTATTGGGGTGACATTCATCAACATGAACATATAGGTTTTAGGTGTGGGTTTCTATGTTACAAGATCTGTATGTTGTACCATGTGCCCACCACTGAAAGTTAAATATTCTCCTGTCACCATATATTAGGACCCCCTTCTCCCATCCCTTCCCTCTGGCAACCACCACACTGCAGTTTGTGTTCAAGAGTTTCAGTTTTATATCCAACATAGAAGTGAAATAATATGATTTTTAGCTTTTTCTGACCGACTTATTTCACTTAGCATAATGTTCTCAAGGTCCATCCATCTTGTTGCAAATGGCGCTATTTCATCCTTTCTTATGGCTGAATAGCATTCCATTGTGTATATGTATCACATCTTCTTTATCTAGTTCTCTATCACAGGTCACTTTGGTTGTTTCCATGTCTTGGCCACCATGACTAATGCTGCAATGAACATAGGGGTGCATATCAGATTATTTTTTAAATTAAAATGATGACCTTGCCTTTACGCCATAATGTCTCTGCATCTTTCTGTGACCTGTGATTCTCTAACTTTCTCTCTTTCTCCTCTTTTTCTCTCATTCTCTCTCTCTTGTGTCTCCTACTCTGCTATAGTTATTGGTCATACATTGTCTTTACTTAGGAAATATAGTGTCTTACACGAAATATCTCCTTCCACTTTAAAGAGTATGAGAGACCAAGAGGTAGAGAGTAGTCAGGAAGAACATTTTTTGTGCCTCTTTTGATTATTTACTGAAGACAAGTTGGCATTAGCTCAACCTATAACCTATTTTGCCTGCTTCTAACCATTTTGCTTTCAATTATTGTTTTACCTTGGCAACAAAGTCAGAAACTTTAACTGTATTAGTCTCATTGTTAACTTAATTAAAATCCAGCTTCTAATTACATCAGAAAATAACCAACTGCTTCTCCTCTGGCTGAGAAACTAAGACAAAAGTTGGAAAACATCGAGAGAGGACCGTTGGGGAGCTTTTGAAGGTTATCAGAGTAATTCAGGGATTAGGATTCTCTGTTTTATGGATGGAAAAGAAAACAATAGTGGGTATGCTGGCCTTCTCTTTTTCTACTCTATTCTCTTTTCCATTAACCATTTATCTTCTTTCTTCTGCCCTACTCTCCCCTCTCCTTCTCTTCCTTTCCTACAAGGGTATTCTTTCTTTGGAAAACTGTTTAGTTGTTTCTAAAGAGGCTTTCAGGAATGCATGACATTGATTAATTACAGGTGTGCAACCTTAGGAATTTTTCCAAAATTGTATGTTGTTTTTGTACTAGAGAAATTTTGATGTGAATGGGTCACAATTCTTCCACTGATTGATATAGTGTTTAAATGTATTACCTCTTTTACTATTTGTAACAACCCAAAAGAATGATTGCATGGATTACTCCCATTTATCAGATGTGGAAATTGTGTTCTGAAGAGGTTAAATTACTTCTCAGAGACCACACAGCTTATAAAGGAGAAAGTTAATACTCTAAATCTATAGATTGTACTTGTCACCGCTTCTCTATACTACAAATTGAGTGTGTATCTTTTTTTAAAAAAATATATTTTACTGATTTTTTACAGAGAGGAAGGGAGAGGGATAGAGAGTTAGGAACATGGATGTGAGAGAAACATCGATCAGCTGCCTCTTGCACACCCCCTACTGGGGATGTGCCCGCAACCAAGGTACATGCCCTTGACTGGAATCGAACCTGGGACCCTTCAATCAGCAGGCCAACACTCTATCCACTGAGCCAAACCGGTTAGGGCTTGAGTGTGTATCTTAATGTAATTTATAATGTCTATTTTAGAAAATGAGGAAGTAAAATCCTCTCCTAAAATATGTAATAAACAATATATATTTTACATGTTAAACTATTCAAAATGGAATGTATCTGTTTGCTTCAGAAGTCTGGTAATCCTAACTTCTTAGATATGGGTGAAATCTGAATATGTGAGAAGTAATAGGGATGCTAGATTATCACCTAAAAAGAGAAAATGGTAAATTTACTTCTCTTATTAGTGTTTGACCCATATTTTATAGTCAGGTGTGTATGTGCATGTGTATGTCTTCTTTTGATGGTTGAGGTAGGGAGAGATTATAGTTAATGGTTAAGAACATAGGCTTTGGAGTAAAAATGTTTGAGTTAAGCCAGTAGTAACCTTTTACCTTGCACGGGCTACTTATTCATTTAGGTCTCAATTTCTAAACTTGAAAATGAGGGGAATAATAATACTTGCCATATTGAGTTCTTGTGACATTAAATGGTAAGATACATGTAAAATAGTTAATACTTGTCACATTGTAATTACTCATTAATAGCTGGCTATTTTTCTTCCCATATCCCTTTAGTGCTGTATTATTTATTTCATGAGAAGGATGGATAACAAGATAAGTTTTAATGACAATAAAGGATTGTTGTACGTAAGGTATATGTGTTTCAGATGCACTGAAAGTAATAATTTTAGCAGTGTCTTCTGATGGTCAGCAATTGTTTGTCAGAAGTTAGCAGTTCTTTGAAAAGATCATTTCAAACCTTAGATGTCAAAAGTTAAAAAATAATCAGAGTTCTGATAGTTTGTTCTTGAGTTTGAAAGAAACCTACAAAGCTGCATATTACAGCACTTCAAGGTGGTGTCCACTAAAGGAAGGTGATATTCCAATTGAGGATCCATAATATATAGTCTAGCCAAGTCTTTCTCCCAGAGGTCTCCTGAACTGCTACCCCTGTTCTCTCTCTCTCTCTCTCTCTCTCTCTCTCTCTCTCTCTCTCTCAGAGAAAATGCAAAGAAAGAATTATGTATAAACTCACCTTTCCCAATCTTCCATTGTGGAAATAAAGACCACCCACCAGAAAACAAACACAGTCTTTATTCAGAATTTGCTAGAGCTACAGAGATAGTCATTATCACTTGTGTTTAGTAGAGATTCAAAGGCAGGTAGAGGAATGAGAAAGCTTAGTAGTGAAATATGGGGAAGGCTTCAGGTATGCCGTGACTAAGGCTGTAGCCGGGGAATCCTATGAGATTGGTTCAAGGTGTATATTTTGCTTTTTCTGGTTGGTCCTAAGTTGGAGGTGGGAAAAACAATTAGGAAAGCTGTCAGTTAGTAATCAAGTTTGAGCCATTTGGGGTTGATTGTTACAGGGATTATTGTCTGGCTTCCCGGATTTTTACTAGAGATGGTCCGACCTTACAAGTCTGACTTGTAGATAGTTGTCTATCTCCCTGGGAGGGTTGCTGCCAATTTTGCACCAGAGTTCTATTTTTATATGTGATCTGGCTATTATCCACTTGCATATTCAGTCTCTCACCATTTTTAATATGGTGTGTTGTGTTCCAGATCTCACCATCCCACTACCAAGACACATATTTTATTGTAGAGTGAACTAATTTAATTTTTACAATTAGAAAAATGTGTATTAACTACTAAATATCCAATTTCCCAACAACTAATGTTAATGGTTCCAGTTATTGCATATTGCCGGAAGCTGGTCCATCCTTGCTGCTTGACACAGTCGCTGCAGGAAAGAAACATCTGCACAGCATATGTTTCAAGGGACCTGGCATATATAGCATATTGTTCTTAATATGTTTGCTCTCCTTAGTGCCATGTGTTTTAACCAAGGTCACCTCTCAGAGAAAGGTTGTTTCCCCAGGTGGGGATTTTTCCCTGAGGTTAGGGAGGGGATACAACCCCTTAACTAAGTGCCAGGCGGGTAGGTAATCACTTTAACTACGAATAATCATGCTTAAGCTACATAATCTTTACTCCCTGGAATGGAGATAAGAAACGCCCTAACCTTTGCAATAGAAATTGACAGGATTAAAATCAACTGGTATAAATACAGATGTAACAAGACAATAAACTTCAGATCCTAACCAGAACTTGGCTGGAGATCCCGACCAGAACTTTGGCTGGAGATCCTGGCTAGAGGTCCTGACTAGGCTGCTGATCAACTGAAGGCTGTCTCCGTGTCATTCCTTCTTCGCCGACTCCGTCCACACCTTTGGGGACCCCTGGACCTGCTGGGGTTGGACCCCAGCAGCATATAAAGAATGCCTATTACGTGGCAGGTTCTGGTGATTCCTTTAAGTTAATGATGACATGCATAGCGGTGAACCTAGAATTAGACATGATATGGGTCTAGATGTCCTGTTTGCTTAACCATGTCCCAGGAATGATGTCAAGTACTTATGACTGAAGTAATCAGATATTATTTCATGGTCTTTGACCCATAAAATTATAGAGAGACATTACACAAATGGAGAAAAATTTGTTTAAAATGTATAATGCTCAAAGTTAAACAAGTGTTTAAAAAAACGTAATTAATTCCGTATTTCAAGCTGAAGTAATTAACTGTCTGTAAAGATTGTAATTATTTGAATTTGAAATTAATATTGCAGATATTAAATTACTGCTTATTTCAAATGAATTTTAGTGGCTAAATCAAATGCAATTGAATTCAGTTGGATATTCTCAATGCACTATATTGTTTTTATTACTGAAAATTAATTTAAATTTGTATTGCATAATTTGCCTGTGTATACAAAGTTAAATTTATGATTGCTATTAACTACCAACTCAAGAAACCTCATGAATGCAAAATTTAAAATGATTTGTATTTACACAGTCCCCAAGTAAAACTTTCACATATGTTAATTATGTACAATTTTTTCTAGTATTTATTATCTTTATATGAGGAAGTCATTCGTATTTATTTTGAGTGATTGATGACATTAGTTTCCTGAGAATTGATTATTCTAGCTTAAAAGCATTTAGACTGAGAAGTTAGTCTTGAAATTACTTCTTTATTTTGTAAATTCTGTAATGTGAGTTTTTTCTCCCATAAGATATTATGTTGAAACTAAATTGTGAGCATATATGTGTCTGTGAAAACTTAAACAAATGGTTATATATATGTAGTTTATATTTTATGCTGACATAATCTTTTATCACATACATAAGATAAAGCATAGTTTAGGGATATATTAATAGAAGCTATTTCTTAATTTTGGATACAAGTTATTCTGGAAACCAAGACTGACTATAAATTGTGCTGGATTTTCTATTCTTAACAAACTTAAGGGATATTTTTTGTCATGACACTCTTGAAAGATTAAAAAAAAAATAATCTGTTGAGAAGACTCTAAATCTATAGAATAAAAATTCTTGGACAGACAGTGCGGGAAAGGCCTGAGGATGGGGCAGGAATGGAGTGGAGAGGATCAATGGAGAAAAAAGCAGGGCATGGCTAATACTTTAAACAATAAAGATAAATTTAAAAATTCACTAAGTAGTTCTAAATATGTTATTGCTCCCCTAAACAAATATTAATATAGAACCACCGAGTATTTTTCCTGCTATTTCCAAAACCTTTTCATTAGGGCAATGAATGAACCTCTCTTAGCCTGGAATAGCATATGACCATGAGTTTGTCCAAGTCCTGATTTATCATTCTTTTCTGAACTCTTAGTTGGCAGTTATCCTTTCATTTCTCTTTGCACACCTTCCCAGTCCCAAATGGAATAGCCACTAATATCAATGATAAGATGTTAATTTCACATTATTCTTTGTCTCCCCCTATAATCTTTCAAAGTTGAGACATTCTGGTACAGAACTCACTAACTACATTTTTGTTATTTTACTGCTTTTTTCCTCACTTGTTATTACATTGACTCATGGTATTAAAATTCCCTCAAGTTAATATTTTCTTTCCATAGCTTTTGCTACTGCTTAGGGATTCCTTGTCTCTTGGAGCTGCTGCAATAAACAGCCATCACATTGCAGCTACTCATTTTCTAAAAATGAACAATTTCTGATATAAGTGCTAGTGAAAAGCTTTTATAACTTCTTATTAGGTATGGGTTTCTGTGTGTGTGTGAGAGAGAGAGAGAGAGAGAGAGAGAGATTGAGATCAACCCCATGGTTGACATGTGGAGTTTACCTGTACTCCAGTTACCTACTGAGCATTGTGGTGTAACTATTTCATCCTATCTAATAAAAGAGAAACATGGTAATTAGCCGTACGGCCGCTACCCTTCCCATTGGCTAATCAGTGAGATATGCAAATTTACTGCCAACCAAGATGGCAGTCGGCAGCCAGGCAGCTGACGCGAACAGGGAGGCTTGCTTGCTTCAGTGACGGAGGAAGCCAAGCTTCCCCGCCTGCCTTGCCGGCCTCTCAGCTGCACTCTAAGCAATTGTAACAAATATAGAAGCTAAACAAAACCCCGGGCTTCAGCCAGCAGGACCGCAACATTGTTTCAAATACAGAAGGTAAACAAAGGCCAGAAACCTGCTTTCAGCAGCGGAGGTCTCATAGCTGGAGCCGAGCCTCAGAGCTAAAGCTGGCCCAGAAAAAAAAAAAAGAAATAAGGACAGGTTGGGAGCTTCAGTCACCGGCCAGCCTGAAAACGGCCCTCAGCCCCTCACCCAGGCTGGCCAGGCACCCAAG
>NW_005371921.1:31412-43671 GCF_000412655.1 Myotis brandtii | reverse complement strand
CTGCCTTGAGTGTGACAGGGGGCGGTGCCCCAACCCCCCAATCGGCCCTACCCTGAGCGTGACTAGGGGTGGCATCGCAACCTCCCAATCCGCCCTGCTCTGTGCATGACAGGGGGCGACGCCCCAACTCCCCAATCGGCCCTGCTCTGAGCCCGACCAGGGGCTGCACCTAGGGACTGGGTCTGCCCTCTGCCACCCGGGAGCAGGCCTAAGCCAGCAGGTCATTATCTCCCGAGCGGTCCCAGACTGCGAGAGGACACAGGCCGGGCTGAGAGACCCCCTCTCCCCCCGAGTGCACAAATTTTTGTGCACCGGGCCTCTAGTATATTATATATGCATATTCACAAACTCATACATGTTACATGGCATTTTCTATGGAAATAGAATAACCAATGGAATGGTCTGAATTTATTAAGGGTTAACTTACAAGAAAGTCAAGAGGGACTAATATTTGTTAATCATTTATGGTTCACCAGATGCTACATTAACTTCCCCATTTCTACATTTTCTTAGGATAACCCTATAAAGGTACTGTCATCAAGGATATAAAAATTGATCAAGAGCACCCAGCTATTACATGATAAAGCCTAAATTAATATCCTAGACTGTCCCAAAGCTTATGATTTTTCAAAGTATTAAATTATGTATAAGGGCAATACTGTCCAGTCTTCTTAGGCCATGAATACCTTGAAAGGAAGGGATATGGAAGTTTATGAAGACAGATCCCAGAGGTATCAAGTCGTAGGCTCAGATGGGATTTTTAGAGATCATTCCTTTCACTTTACGCAGGACCACAGTAAATCACCTGAAATGGCTGAGATTGAATCCTATTTATAAATATCTCTTTGAAAGGGGATTTGATAGCATCCACTTTTCAACATATTCCATTGTTGGAAAATCCCCACTTTATCAATTTGCAATTAATATGTCAATAGGATTCTTCAGTTAAATCTCCATAATATGCAGCACTTCTAAGATACAGTCTTCTTTCAGAGACAATTTAATGTAGTTGGATGAGAAGACAAATAAATGAAGTTGAGAACTGGTGAGTCAGTGCACAGGCTAGGTCCCAACTGAACAATAAAGGATTGCAGAGGATGAAGAGGTGCCTCCATAAAGAGATGGAATAGATGAATTCCAGAAGATTTCAGAAATAATGATTTAAAATAAAATTCAAAAAGGGAGATGAATCCCTTTCTCTAAATTCAAAGGTAATTCCTTGGATATAAGACATAGCCAGCCATACCATTACCTTAGTTGCCTGGGTCGTAATCATTGGCTACTGGAATATATTTTCTTGAGTGTGGGCTCTGGTACCTTGCCTGGGTTCAACTCCCGGCATATAAGTCCTCTGTACTTCAGTTGCCTTGTCTGTAAAATGGGGGCTTTATAATACCTTTCTCATATGGCTGTTGTGAAGATTGAGTGATTACTAGTACATTCAAGTTGTTTACAAGAGGAGGAGGAGGAAGAGGAGGAGGAGGAGGAAGAAGAGGAAGAGGAAGGCAGTGAAGGGGGAGGGGAAGGAGAAAATGATAGTGGTTGTTCCAGTACCCATTAGAATGATTACAGCTGGGCACTGCCACCTCCTTCACATGCAGAAGGATTTATAAAATACTTGAAGACTCCAGCTCCCTAACACCTCTTACTTGGAAGGAAGCAGAGAGAAACTCACTATTCCAACCCCTAACAGTGTGAGAACTGCACTGCACTCTCTCGGCTAACCTCATTGTGTGCCAAATTAGTCGCTACCCATGGAGCTCTGCTGCCTTATTTCTTCTGTGCAACAACCCGGAAGCTAGTTCTGAATCTGAGCCCCTTCCCTGGTCCATGCCAGCTTTGTTTCTAGGGACTTAGATCCTGATTGTAGCCACCCTCACACTAATTATAGTCAACAGGAAATTTTTATTCTTATTCAATGCTGAGAATTGCTGCTTAAAACCCCAGTGTGGCATTCTACAGAGCTTCCAGATTCCACTTACGTTTCACTCTTTTGAACAGTTCCCCATATCGAATGTGGTTTTATGCCATGTTCTGCAGATAGTAGTATTTGACTTGGATTTTATTATATTCTTGCACCAGATCGATGGGGACAACCCCTGGTCGAGTTGATCTTTCTGTGCCCTTACCAATAATCACTACTTAGCCCCTTGATCACAAGATCAGCAGTGTCTGGCTTGTAATAGAAATGACACTTATTCTTTACCTTGATAAGATTTTCCTATATTCTAATATATAATGTACGATATATAACATTTAACATATAGCATATGGTATATATAATACCTAATAATATATAATATATATAATTTGTACAATTATAGTACACATCTATATAATTAACATAACTGAACACTTGAACTGTTAGCTTGTGCCTAAGATGACAATTAACATGAGGTCACTATCCTCACATTTTTTATGTGCCTTATGGGTTTCCTTTCTTTGCATTGTCGCAATACCCTTTGGAATATTTGCATATATCTAAGAAATGAATAATAGCTTGTGAAATTAAAACAGTACCCTGCCTTATGATTGTCTATTAATAGGACTAGTGACCCAGTGCATGGATTTATGCACATTGAAAGGAAATTAATTAGAAGGTGGCTGGCGGGGCAGGACTGGGTGATATGGGCCAGACATGCCCTGGAGCCAACCTCCCGTGGTCCCTCCCTGGCCCACCACACCTGCAGCGCCGCTGCAGCTCAAAGGGCATCTGTGGAGTGAGCAGGGCCCCTCTGGCAGGTGGGATCCCTTGGCTGGCCTGCAGGGATCTGGCTGAAACCAGTTCTCTGTCATCTCCCTGAGAGATCCATGAGAGATCCTGAAGTGGGAGAGGGCACTCTGCAAAGTTGCTGTCCTACAGGGTGTGGAACACAAACGCAAGTTTGCAGTAAACCAGATTTGGGGCCAACAATGCCCCAGCAACAACATAACCCACGGATGAAGGAGGAATCACGTGACCCCGCAAGGAATCAGGCTCCCTCTTCTCTGGTTCTGGGGTGCATGCATCACCCGAGAACCGCCACTGCCGAGTCACTACAGCTTGGCAGCTTCTGCTTTGAGCGTCTGCCCCCTGGTGGTCAGTGCGTGTCATACCTGCTGGCCAGTTGGACAGTTCGATGGTTGCTTAGCCTGTTCTATATATAGATGCTTACTTCTCTTCCTCAACAAAGCTGCTGATACCCTTTGCCTTGGGGTTAGTTATGTAGAAGCAGATCATGAGATGAGTATTGTGTACAGTTAAGTTATTAAAGATGTGCACCCAGGAAAAGTCTTTAAGATAGTGGGGAACTCTGGACAGGAAGGAAGAAGATCTCAAGTCCTGGCCTCAGATGCCTACTGAAGGGAAACCTGAAATATGAATTATATTTAAGAATCTGTCCCAGCTGAGCTTTTATAGATTTATCCCATCAGTCATAGGCTGTGTTCACCCCAAGGGGACAATCTCCCAGCCACTTCTGGCAAATGGCTCCAGTAGTGCAAGGGCAGAGCATCACAGGGGAAAGCCAGAAAGCTCAACACACAGAGAAGCCAGGAGAGGGAGGCACCTAGACAGCATCAGGGAATTGAGGGCCTCTTGAAGGCTTACATGTATTTCTCTGCTTTCTCTACCTAGAACCCAGGAGCAGCCCACCATGTCTGAGAGGGCACTAATGTAACAGTAAATGAACGTTTTCAGATAGCAAGGAGTCTGGTCTCTGGGTCCTTTCATTACTAGGTGTAGTGTCGTCTGTTGGCTTCAGAGACTGCCACTGATAATACAATTAGAAAAAAATAGACACCATTCATTGTCTCAGTAGTTGGCAAAAAGGTACTTTGGCTCAACAATCTTCTTGCAAAAATAACTTTGAAATTAGTTCCAGATTGTCATTCACCTTTTTTTCTGTAATCTTTACAGGCCTCATTCTTGGTAATAAATGAATAATCTCAGTTTGCTTGCCTAGGTGAACACTGACTGTTCTTAGGGCGATTGGATAAAAGAGGCAAAATGTGCATAGGAAAATGGTTCTCTCTTCTCTCCATCTATGGTTCTCATTCTCTCTTCATTGAGTAAATACTGCTCTCTGTTAGTGCCAGGACCAGTGCTTAGAGCAGAAGATACAATGACAAATAAGACTAGGTCTTATTGAGGGAGACAGACATTTTAATTGATAATTACAACAGAGTTTCCTCATTCGTGACGGGGGATGTAGTAGTTATCTATTTCTGCCTAACAAGTTACACTAAAACTCTTTCCCAGTTTCTGTGGGTTAGGAATTCAGACAGCACAGCAGGGATGCTTGTCTTTGCTCCCTGGTTTCTAATACCTCAGCTGGAAGACTCAAAGCCGGAGGCTAATATCATTTGAAGGCCCATTTGTACACATGCCTGGCAGTGTACAGTGGATGGTGGTTGCTTGCTGTAGGCTTAGCTTGAGTTGTTGGCTGGAATATTCACATGTGACCTTTGCACGTGGCCCGAGCTTCCTTTTAACATGGTGGCTGGGTTCCAAAAGCAAGCACCCCAAGTGAAATAGAACCACTCACAGTGCTACCTAATTAATTAATTAATGTCTAATGCTATGGTCATCATCTGCTTATTGAGAGTTTAATATTATTATTAATAATCTTATTAACAGTAAATATGCATATAAAGTATGTTAGCAATATTTTACATAGACTGCAGGGTAATTTAATCCAATGCATGGGAGTGGGGGAGGGCATTTATCACCTTTTTGGTTACTATTCAACGAATCAATTGTTTATTTGGAAGCTATACTTCTATTCTTTGTTAGGAACTCATGGAGTTCAGTGAGAGATTCTGGCTAACATTGTAAGAGCTGAGCTTTCTTTTTTCTACATTTATTTTTATTGTTCAAAGTATTACATATGTCCCCCCCCCCTTTTAACCCTTCCAGGCTTACCAGACTAGCACTTTCAATGAGCACTATAATTTTTTAGTTATACTGAAAGAAAAGCTGCCAGGAAGTATGATCAAGGGTCCTATGATAATCATAGGAATAAAATTAATTTGGGAATTCATGGAACTGTGTCTCCAAGTCTCAATGTGGTGATTGGGTCATAGTCACATACAAATGCCTTCACTTGTCAGCAGTCTTGCTTCATTTGTGATGATCATTTCATTCAGCTTTAAAATGAAATTTATTCCATATGTGCACAGAGATAGGGAAGGAAAATGAGGAAGAATACTGTTTGATACATAATATAGGGTTCTTTTCATCTAATAAGTCTCAGGTGCATATTAAGAATGAACTTGAATGACTGATCCATACAATGAACTCTTGTAGTGACTACCTATATCTCCATTATTAATTGTTAAGGAAGACAGTGTACCATTTAGTGATGCTGGTTGAGCAAATGCTTTTCTTATTCTTCTGAAAAAATTCTGAAGCCATTAGGATTGTCTTCTTGATCTTTAGCCAATGTATTATGCTAGCCTTCATTTTAGTGATTGTCTTTTTTCAGCCTACAGAGTAGTTCAAACTCCTTTAAAGTGTCATGCACCTCATCCTCCACTATTGTCATCACCCCTACTGATACTCAAACTACATCTGACTTCTAACAGAGCATAGAAGACACATAATCTAACACTTATGTATTTTACGTATGTTGTTCCTTTTTACTGAAATCTTTTCCCCCTTATTTTCCATTTTTCAAAATGCATTCACTCTTTTATTTTGAAAATGTCTTCTTCTCCTTGGTTCTCTGCAAAAATACTCCCTCCATCCTTCATGCTCTCATTCCTTTGAAGGCACATTATTTTTGTGGGGCGTGTGCAATTCATTATTGCTTGTTATAGGTAATGTCTTTCCATCTCCTCAGGTGGTGACTTCCCCTAGAGCAGGAACTATTTTGTACTCATGCTTAGGTCTTCGGTGTCTATTACCTGGCTTGTAGATGTTAGATAAAATGCCTAGTGAATGTATTATAAACAACTATATCCATCTACTGACATCTACTTCTTTTTCCATAATCTAGTCGTACTTCTAAACTGTGCTATGCATTATTTTTTCTGATTTACCTGCTACTGTGTAACAGAGCACCCCTAAACTCCGTGGCTTAAATCAACAACAGTCATTTCCTTATTCCTCATCATTCTGGGATTTGTCTGTGTTCAGCCAGGTGGTTCTTAGTCAGTTTCAGGCAGTTTGAAAACTTCTGCACCCACATGCTTGGCAATCGATGCTGGCTGTTGGCTGACGCATCAGTTAGGACTGTGGTTGGAACACCTACACAAAATTGTTTATACACAGAATGTAGGAAGTTAGTAAAAACTAGATAAAATGTACCTACTCATTTTTAAATCATGCTTTCATTTGCCTGTAAGGGTTTGATCATGTTACCCCCTCTATATCTAATACACATTCCCATTTTTCTAAATGCAAATTCATCCATTCTTTAATTTCAGCTTTCCTGGCCAAACCCTTGCTGTCTCTAATTGTTCATGACTCTTTTAATTTACCCCCTCCATTCTACTCAAACTCTTATTTATGAGAAAAAGCATTAGACAAAATCCTGCATGTTTTCATCATAAAAACACTAAACAAACTAGGGAACTTCCTTAGCCTGAGGAAAGACATTTATGAAAAGCCCCCAGCTAACATCATATGCAGTTTTAGAAGAATGAAAGCTTTTCCTCTGAGATCAAGAATAACCAAAGAATACCTACTGTGCCACTTCTATTTTACATTGCTTAATTTCTCTGAACTGGAAATACAGAGAAATTAAGCAATGAATAGATAAATAAATAAATTCAAATTGGAAAGGAAGAACTAAAACTATCTGTATTCTCAGATGACATGATCCTATATATAGAAAGTCTATAATGAGATATCATTTCAGATGCACTAGGATGACTATAATGAAAAAAAAATAGCAAGTGTTGATGAGAATAGGGAGAAATTAAACTCTCATACATTGCTAATGAGAATGTAAAATGATGCATCCATTATGGAACATAGTTTTGCAGTGTCTCAAAAATTTAAACATAGAATTATCAGATGATCCAGCAATTCTTCTCATACATATATACCTTCTCAAACAAATATTTGTTCATGGATGTTCATAGCAGTGCTCTTCACAGTAGGCACAAGGTGGAAATAACAAATGTCCATCAATGGATGAATGGCTAAACAAAATGTTTAATATACATAAATGTAATATTATTCACAGAGGATTTTTAGGATACCCTAAAAATGAAATAAAAACTTATGTAAGGAAAGAGATAAAAAGTGGGACTGAAAAGATCACATATTATTGTTCTCAATTTATATGAAATATTCAGAACAGGTAAATTCATAGAGGCAGAAAATAGATTAGTGGTGCCAGGGGTGGTAGTACAGGAGAAAGGAGTGACTGCTTAATGGGTACGTGGTCTCCTTGAGGGGTGAAAGAAATGTCTTGAAACTAAATGTCTAAAAATCTGTGCTCTGCCTATTTACTCACTCTTGGGCTTAATGAGTGATTATCATTACATGTTCAACATTAAAATTGTCAACAATCTGCCAGAGAGTATAATATGATCTAGGAAACCAATCTATGTTGAAAAAATATTGAGGAGAAACTAGTAAATTAATTAGTTCTGTATCATCAATATACCAAGGGGGGTGGAAGGCAGTTCACTGTAGTGAAAGAGACTGGCTTTTGGACTCAAAAGGACTTGAGTTCAGATGCTGATTCCAATGCTCCACCTACAGACAAGCCACTTCACCTTTCTGAAACTTTGTTCCTACATTGATTAAATGGAGGCAGTAGACCTACCTAAAGAGGCTGTGAGGACTGTATGAAACTAATTATACCATAAACTCCAAGAGATTGAATGAATCATGTTTATCATGGACCCCTTATTTTCCCCCTTCCCCCAACACTAAGGCAGGCACATGAGGTTGGAACCTATTTTTTATTAACATGATCATTATACTTAGGGACAGAATATTGCACTCAGCTGTCAAAACAGCCCCAATTTCATTCAGTAATTAAATGCTTTCCTCTTTTCTGGTTTTAATACACCATGGGATTTTTTTTTTTCAGATTCTGTATCTACTCTGTTTACTATTCACTCATTCATCCATGGAGCTATACACACAGACAAGTAAATGTTAAACCATGGACCCTGTAACACTAATGGGAATTGTGTCACTCGTTTTTCTCTGCTCAATATGTGCACTGGTCACTAAAGAATCAAAAGGGAATTGGAATGGAAATCAAGACAAAGTCAATGCCTCGCTTCTTCTTTCTCACCTTCCCCACTCCCTATGAACTACCCCTCAATTAAAAATATATACATATAAGTAAATAAATCTTTCATGCTGATACCAAGCTTTAGTAAGTGGATCAGGACAATAAAGGGAAAAAATAAAACAACAACAACACTGCTTTTCTTGTCTTTCCCCTACCTTGGATATGGACATGTTAGAATTATAATAACTTTGGGGAAATCCTAGAGTGTGAAGAGGGGACTGGTAGTTTATATCTGTGTGTATTTCCATGACTGGATCTATGTTTATATCTATGTCATCTATACCTGTATTTCAAGTTAGAGAGTAAAAGAGTCTTTAATAACAATACCTCACATACATATTCAATACTAAGTAATATTAAGATTACTTATAAGCCTGGAAAAATCTATGTAACTCAGTAATTTTATGTGTGTGCAAGTGGGATAGTAATATTAAAAAGTACTTTTTTCCTAGATTCTTTAACCTTTACTTAAGTTAGAGTTTTATGTGTGTTTACTTTTTACCTATCCTTCAACCATTGACACACAATTAATGCTCTCAAGCTAAAATTTTGTAAATAGCGAGGAAAGGCAAATTAATTGCTATGCTTTGTTTTTAATGGATCTCAAGAAAATTGTTCAACCTGGACCAATGAAGCCCAGAGGGTAGGAGAATTGGCATCTGTTTTAGAATAAGTACTAAAATAGAAAGGCAGAAAAGATCCTTTATCCTCTTCCTTTGGGCCTGGTACAGTAAATCTCTCTCTTTCTCTTATTCTCTCATACTTGGTGAAGGGAAGTAACTTGCTGAAGGTCACATAGCTAGAAAATATCTAACCCAGGCAGGCGTGTCCAGCAGATGTTTCTGCTACTACACTGAAGCATTTGTCTTCAGATCATATATAAAGCACACTATTTGCAAATCTCTCTCTCCCTCCCTCCCTCCCTCCCTCCCTCCTACTGGAAAATGGGGATAACACCTCATAGGTTTGCTGATCACATTAAATGATCTATTGTAGATATTTTACTATTTTCCTGGAACATAGTAGCAGGTATGCAACAACAACAACAGGCATATTTAACTGTAAATTCTTTAGGCTTAATTAAACCACATCAGTTACTAACACACTACCCCACTTAGGCTTATTGAGAAACCTAAAACCAGTGTGCTGGAGACCATTTTCTATGAAACATAAAAGTGTCCTTCATCTCCAAAAGGCCAGGCAATCCCTTGTCCCCAAGTACCTGCCTGGTTGCCCATCTCTGCAATAAAGAGACTCTGGGGGTCAGAGCCGACCTCCTCTCCTCTGTTTTCGCCCTGATTCCGGGAGTGTGTGCTGACTTGACCTGGAGTGCTCTGCCCAACTCACAAGCGTGCACGGAGGCATTCTAAATTTTAGGAAAACACAGCAGTGTTCCACTTTTGTCAGTCATTGTATGAATTACTAGCTCAAAGTAGTTCACATTTTCCACAGTCACTTTATATTCCGTCCAGTGGGAAGCTGGCTTTGCAGCCCTTGCTGTGATAAAAAACAAGCCCCACGCGGAAGTCAACGTGAACAGGAAGGGGGGTGGCCGCGTCTGATGTGATTGGCTTTGAAAAGCTGAGCAGTGCCCAACAGGTGTGCATATATCCTACATATCCTATCAAGCACCACTTATGGCAATTTAAGAAGGAAGAAAGTTAATTTTTCTTCAGTTATATGCATCCCTTTTTCAAAGAGCTACCAAGTTGTCAGGACCTAAATACTTCTTAAGTTGTCGAGCTCTAACTACCTAATACAGGAAACTGTTAGGTACTTCAAGTATGATTTATTCCCCACCTGCACCAGCATGATCTGCTTAAGTTGTCGAGCTCTAACTACCTAATACAGGAAACAGGTACTTCAAGTATGATTTATTCCCCACTTGCACCAGCATGATCTAGGGGAACAAAATAAACACTCCTGGCACAGAATTTCTGGAATCTACATTTCTAACCACTTCTCTGGTTAATTCTTACATACATTGAAGTGTCAAAACCACCCACCCAAATTCACATGTTTGTTTGTTTTTTTGTCCAACATTTCAGATTATACTTTATTTTTCCTGCTAAGTCTCTTTCACATGAAAGACCTGTTTGTATCTTCAGGCCTCTACAACCTACAGCTAAAGAGAAACCATCCAGCCCTCTTTCACCTTTTTAAAGCAACAGGGAACCACCGAAAAATAACCAGGAGGCTTGGGGCTGGAATCCTCCTTTCTCCTGGTTATCATTGTGTATGGGAACAGCCAGATAGTATAGATTTGTCACCTGGTGATGTTAATTACCAGCCAAGCATTCAGATTGTTTCTTTCTTTCTTTTTTTTCCTCTCACCTCTCAGCTTGATCCCTGGAGTTTCAGCATGGAGCCTGGAAGCGTTTAATGGAAAGTTAATCAGCCAAATCCTCCCAGTTCAGAAGTTCCTCCCTGGCCCAGGCCCATGCTTGGAACACCAGGGTATCCATGTAATGGAGGGGAAGCAATTATTTACGGAATGTTTCCCAGAGGGCTTGGAAGAGGTAATGACCCTCAACGGGGGCCTCCTGGAGTCCCTGGGAGTCACTTACGTGCCACAGAGAAAATGGTCTGACTCATTATATTTTAAAGATTTGTTTATTTTTGGCAAAGAAGGAAGCAAATAAGCAGGGGGTGCTGGCTTCTGAGATGCCAACTGGGAGGTTTCTTCTTGTCTGTTTGTATTTTTTGTTGTGTTTTTTTAAGCAGCAGCATTCTATCTATGTCAGTGGAGGAAGTTATGTGTGCTAGAGACACAGGTCACCTAGATTGGATCTGCACGTAACTTTTCTGCTTTCAGCCTACATGTGCTTAACCAAGTCTCTGGTTAAGCATTCCGAAATTGATTTTCAAAGAGAATTTGCATCTGATACTTTAAGGTGTTTTGAACAGCAGCTGGTGTTTGGGGGAGGAATCAGAGGTGGTGGGAATGCCATACAAAGAGGACCCAAGTTGCTATGGATATTGGTGATCTCTGTTGGAGGCCACAGCTTCAGAGATTTGGGACATCAAGCTTGGGAGATGGTACCATGTGGTGGGAAGGGTAGAGCTGTGGAGCCCATCTGCTTTTAAGTTCCTATAGGCCTTTGGAGAAATCGCTTCTCTGTTACCTTAGAATCTCCTATCTATAAATTAGACATACTGATGCCTACCACATGAGATGTTGATTCTCTCCTGAATATCTCAAAGCACAGTCAGACCCCCATTCACACTGTCACTTACCCTTTTTGGTACAGGCCAGCTTCATTCTTTACTGAGTGATGCATTCTTCTTGGTCTTCTACCACTCCTTCTAGGTATGCTCCACCCTGATCCAGTGTCTAGATCAGTGGTTCTCAACCTTCCTGACGCAGCGACCCTTTAATACAGTACCTCATGTTGTGGTGACCCCCAATTTCATTGTTACAAATTGAACATAATTAAAGCATAGTGATTAATCACAAAAACAATATGTAATTATATATGTGTTTTCTGATGGTCTTAGGCGACCCCTGTGAAAGGGTCATTCAACCCCCAAAGGGGTCGTGATCCACAGGTTGAGAACTGCTGGTCTACATGATAAAGGAATATAAACCCATGAGAATTGAAAAAAATAAAATCTTTACACCTCCAACGGCTTATAAGCATGTAATGGTTCCTTCAGTCCAGCCCCATAAAGCTAATCCCCAACTTGGTTTCTCACAACTCCTCATCTTCCAGCTACACCAGAATTCTGTGGCTTCCTCACATGTGCCAAGCACACATTTAAAACCAGCCTTCATATTAGCCATTTCCTCATCCTGGAAATTTGTGCACTCGGGGTGGGGAGGGGGGGCAGGGGGATCCTCAGCCTGGATTGCAAGAAGGCACAGGCCAGGCCGAGGGACCCCACTGGTGCAAGATCGGGGCCCAGGGAGGGATGCAGGAGGGCTCCAGGGAGTGTCTAGCTCAGCCGTGGGCAAACTATGGCCCGTGGGCCAGATCGGCCCGTTTGAAATGAATAAAACTAAAAAAAAAAAAAACCGT
>NW_005371921.1:26019-31400 GCF_000412655.1 Myotis brandtii | reverse complement strand
AGCATCTTCCCCCTGGTGGTCAGTGCACGTCATAGTGACTGGTCAGCCAGTTGACTGTCTGCCCCCTAGTCTTGTCTAAGCTAATCATACATGTCTGCCCCCTGGTGGTCAGGGCACGTCATAGCAAGTGGTTGAGCGGGCTTAGCATATCATTAGCATATTATGCTTTGATTGGTTGAATGGATGATTGGACAACCAGACACTTAGCATATTAGGCTTTTATTATATAGGATATTTATATGTCTATGTATGTATAATTTTTAGATATAGCCTATACTTTCAAACTCACCATGCAGTCCTATAACTGCCTTTCTTACATTCTGGACTGCGCTCCACAATGTTGGAGCTCTGTTCTGTGTTTAATAGAAGCTAGATGTTATCATTATTATTATCTGTAAAGAGAGGGTAATTCTCCATAGATTTTTGTATGAACTTACTAAGGTATTAAAACATATCTGGAACAAACACTCAACAAACATGTTTCCCTATATACTTAAAATATGGGTCACAAGTTTATGTTTGCATCATTCATTCATTTATTCATTCATTCACAGTAAGTATACAGTGTCATTATGTACTGGATACTCTTTTAGGTACTAAAGACACAGAAATAATAGCACATAGCTCTCTTTTAAGGACAGTTGACATAATAATGGAAAATGCACCAGGGTACAACCCTTCATGGTTGGTTTTGTCAAGCTCTTCAAAGTGCCTTTTGGCCTTCCTAGGGGACCATGACCCCTTGTCTGGACCCAGATAATGTTCCCCATTTGCTTTACATTGTGCTTCCGGGTGGGTAACGCTCACTGATTTTCTTCCCTTGAATCACCACACAGGGAATGGAACTATAATCCAGCAGAATTTATAGAGTAACTTTTGGGTACAGTTACTGTGGCGGAGGCTGGGGGTATTGGTGAATAAGACAGTAAGTGTTTGATTTTGTTTTTTTTTT
This sequence comes from Myotis brandtii, assembly GCF_000412655.1. Lineage (NCBI taxonomy): Eukaryota > Metazoa > Chordata > Mammalia > Chiroptera > Vespertilionidae > Myotis > Myotis brandtii. The sequence goes on along the minus strand of NW_005371921.1, from coordinate 30,448 downwards.
CTTTATAAAGTTTTTGTTTCAGTGCAGGAGACTAATGTTTAAAAACATAGTGTGTGTATGTATGTGTGTGTGTGTGTGTGTGTATGTATATATATCCAGAGCTGCAATAAGTGCAGTGCCAGATAACAGCACAGCGCTAAGAAAAACAAACAAAACACACACGTGCCAAATCTCACCTGTTCTGTGGATAAAGAAAGAATAATGTGCTTATTTGAGGAGTCTCATTTATTTATTTTTTTCCTTTTTATTGAATTGATTGGAGTGGCACTGGTTAACTGAATTAGGTAGGTTTCAGCTGTACAGTTCTACAACACATCATCTGTACACTTTATTGTGTGTTCACCACCCCAAGACAACTGGAGTCCATCATCATTTATCCCCTCTATACCCTCCTCCACCTCCCCTCTTCCCCCAGAAATCACCATACTGTTGAGAAATCTCATTTAAAAAGTGAAACCTAAATGTTGGAAAGCAATACTCCAGCAAAAGAAGACTTGGAGACTGAGAGAGCCTTCTAGGCAGCCTTACAAGCAAAGGCCTAGAGCAGTGATGATGAACCTATGACACACGTGTTATTGTGTGTTCACCACCCCAAGTCAACTGGAGTCCATCATCATTTATCCCCTCTATACCCTCCTCCACCTCCCCTCTTCCCCCAGAAATCACCATACTGTTGAGAAATCTCATTTAAAAAGTGAAACCTAAATGTTGGAAAGCATTACTCTGGCAAAAGACTTGGAGACTGAGAGAGCCTTCTAAGCAGCCTTACAAGGAAAGGCCTAGAGACTAGATAATGCCAGGAGGGTTTGGGAAACTAAAATAAGGCCAAGGAAACGCCGAGCTCAAAAGGTTCGCCGTCACTGGCCTAGAGACTAGATAATGCCAGGAGGGTTTGAGAAACTAAAATAAGGTCAAGGTGTCAGAAGGGCAGAGACAGACTAGGAAATTGGCCCAAAATGAGGTCATTGAGAAAAGCGGGAATCAGCCCATACTGGACTGTGTCATGTTAATCTTTTTGACATTGTGCTAAGTGCTATATAGATACTACCCAATTTACTTGTCATAACACCTGTGCACTTTAATATTGTGGTGTTATTTTTGACAGTTGAAGAAACCAAAATCCAGGCAGCTAATGTGACTTGTTCAAAGTCTTTTAGCTAGAAAACAAGGGATTGCCTGGGATTCAAATCAAAATCGATTTGAGAGCAAAATATTTCAATGTGTATTACTGTTATTTTCTAACTATACTACACTGCCTCGATGCACATAAGATATTGATGGCTTTTACTTGTTCCCGTTTTTAACTCCCAGGAACCAAGGAAGGAAATTCTTCCCTCATTCACCTATCTCACAGGACGTCTGATTTCTTTTTCTTTACTTTATGATGCTATCAGAAGGGGGTTGCTCTGGAAACACAGAGGGAGGCATGCGTTCTTTGCGATCCAGGGCCAGGATGGACACCCTGAAAGGTCAGCAGCCCCTCGATCCCCAAAGACTTTGTCACCACGTTGGCCCGTGAATTCATGTTCCGTCTCCCTGAAGTGAGACGCCTGTGTTTTAACCCCACACGTAGGACATTTCCTCCGCATTCCTTTTATATGTTTAAACACAGTATTCTTTTTTCAGAATCCAAGACTCCAGCAGGAGAAAATCACCTCATTAAAGAAAAAGTATGCCTTGTCCCCACCACTCTGTGACACAACCATCTCCTCAGGCGCAGTCCCTTTTTCCTTTTCTTCTGTAAGTGAGGGTCCAACATTTACACACATTAAAAACGCGGTGCCGAGAATAATAATTTCTGTAGGTTCAGCAAGGCTACTCCTCACTGCATTTGTATTTGAAATTGCAGGCGAACTGAGTGAACTTCCGTCTGACACAGCAGTTGCAGATCGGAATTATGTTTAAATACCAGAGTGTTATTTAGTGCAGCCAGGAAGGAATGGTGTGAGTGATAGCCCATTAGAGATCAGTCTCCAAGTTCAAGGCTATTGTCTTAGCCATGCCAGAAAAATTACACAGGCCCTACTCGTTTTTACAACCCCCCTCTCCCCAGGCAAATCTAGAGCATCGATAAACATGATGGGAATGAAGTCTTGCCATGTGTATCTAACAACACCGAAGAGAGTGGCTAGCTCAGTGCTGACCCAGCACTCAGCTATGTTAAAGATTTAACACATCACCTCACTTTTTCCCATTGGGTATCTCATTCTGGGCAGGAGCAGACTGTCTGTGCCTGGTCACCATTCTCCAGATATGTCTTATTATACAACTGAGCTTCTGCCATCACTCTAAGAGCAAAGCAAAGCTTTGTACCGAGCTCAGCCTACAGAGATGTGGGGCTGATTTCCATGGTCTCTGAGCAAATGGATGCACTGAATAGGCACTTCTATGCTCAAATCCACATTCCCATCTCCACTTCCTTACTGATGGTTTTTAGCCATGTATGATGGCAGTCAGTTCTATGTGACCGTAGCATTCATAGTTGATTGGTCCATAAGTATGTAATTGTCCCAAAGGAAGTCAGTTTGCAAATCCATGGGGTGAACTGCAATAAAAACTCTGCCGACCAGGTCCAATGGAGCTACAGGTACCTCTTGCCCTGTTTCTCTTTCTGGAGGAATTATAAAGATAATTGAGAAGATACGCAGTGAATGGCTTACTTAGAATAATGACAGAACACAGATGGGGATTAGTAGACTCTTTCGGTGGAGACTTGGCAGAGCCAATGAGGTCAGATGATATATCTATATGTATAAAAGGCTAATATGCCAAGTGTCCATCCGACCAGTAGGTGTGACCCACACTGACCACCAGGGCACAGACACTCAACACAGGAGCTGCCGAGCTGCAGTGACTCAGCAGCAGCGGTTTTTGGGTGACACACCCTGAAACCAGAGAGGAGGGAACCCGATTCCGGGAGCCTGATTCGTCAGCAGCCCCTCGATCCCCAAAGACTTTGTCACCACGTTGGCCCGTGAATTCATGTTCCGTCTCCCTGAAGTGAGACGCCTGTGTTTTAACCCCACACGTAGGACATTTCCTCCGCATTCCTTTTATATGTTTAAACACAGTACCTTCGGCCATGGGTTATGTTGTTGCTAGGGCACTATTGGCCCCGAATCTGGTTTATTGCACACTTGCGTTTGCGTTCCACATCCTGTATGACAGCAACTTTGCAGAGTGCCCTCTCTCACTCCAGTACCCCTCGGCAGATGTGGGAGAGCTGGTTTTGGCCTTATCCCTGCAGGCCAGGCTGAGGGACCCCACCTGCTGGAGGGACCCTGCTCACTCCACAGTCGCCCTTTGAGCCGCGGCACCGCCCTAGGTGCAGCTGGCTGGGGAGGGACCACAGGAGGTTGGCTCCAAGGAGTGTCCAGCCCCTCTCACCCAGTCCCACCCCACCAGCCACCTTTTAATTAATTTCTTTTCAGTGTGCATGAATCCGTGCACCGGGTCACTAGTATTGAATATAGACCAACCTTTTGGTTGCTAAACTAGGTTTTCATCTCTGTAAAGTGTGACTACATGGCTTTTCCACTTTTTAAAAATACTTCTGATTATGCATCTTTTCTTGTGATCTGTAAGCTTATAGCTATATGGTTGTCCTCAGTTTTTATGAGGCCTAGCAAAACAACTAAGGTTCTACCTTAATTATTTCTGCTGGATGCCAACAGTAATTTTGATGTAAAGTATCTGTTACCATTCAATAAATATCCATTGCTTGAGGAACTTAAGTACCTCTCAGGTTTTTGCAATCTAAACCATCTAATTAACCCCAGAAAAAAATATGAGACAAATATAGCTGAGCACACCCTCCTCCAGAGGGTCTTTAGTATGATGTACTGTCACCCAGGACCCATTTTTTCCCCTTGGACATCACTCCATTTTGGGGGAGAGGAATGGAGGGGAGTAATCTGTCTCTACCATGAGTTGGTAAATAACCCTATTGACAAATGGGATTTCTCTACTTTCATGTATTTCTGATGAATTGGCACACTGAACAAAGCCTGGTTCCCAGAAGAACAAATATACATGTATTAGGGTGCTCCAGAGAAACAGATCTGATAGGATGTAGATATATATAAGGATATTTATAATAGGAATGAAGTCAAGCAGTTATGGAGGCTGAGAAGGTCCACAATCTCTCATCTGCCAGTTGGAAAACCAGGACTTTGAAACTTTTTGTTTCAACCTTCAAAGGGGCAGCACACAAGCTTTATTACTTTGATCCATGAAGCCCTCCTGACACCTCCATGTGCCTCCTGCCCTATTTCTCAACCTGGATATAACCTGGTACTCTAGATTGTGGGATATGCATCTTAGATTCGCAGTCTCTTAGTATTAGAAGAAGCCTTAGAACAGGGGTGGGCAAACTTTTTTTTTTAATTAAATATTTATTGTTCAGATTATTACATTGGTTCCTCTTTTT
>NW_005371921.1:14229-24623 GCF_000412655.1 Myotis brandtii | reverse complement strand
CTCTCCTCCCTCTGCACTAGCCCGTACAGCAGTGTGAGATAATGCCCCCGCCTCCACCTCCTTGTTGTAAAAGGAAGAGCTGCCATTCCAGGCTCTTCTGCACTCCTCTCCCCACCGTTCCCCTTCTGGTTAGCATGCCCCCCCTTCCCCCCCTGCCCAGTACAAGGACTCCTGGAGGTTCTGGGCCATGATGTGTCTAGCACATGAAAAGTCCCTTTCACAGACTCTGCAGCCTTTGATAAAGATCCACTTCTAGGATGGGAGACGTGATACAGTATCTCAGTTGTGTGCACTATGCCTCACTTTGTCCCTGACATAATTCACTAGACTTACTGCACCATGAAAATGGGGCTGCCCATGCTTTCTTCGCTTACAGCTCAGGGCATGGCACATAATAGGTGCTCAGTAAGTATTACTCTTCTTGGACTGAGTGAAATATTGCATTGGGCAGTGTTTGAAATTAGAGATGCATTGAATACATAGTTCTGGCAGAAGTATATTTAAAAACGGAAGTCCGTGTCTTAAACGTTGTCTTGAGTATTCATGCTAGTTAAAAGGAACTGAGATCGGGAGTTAGAGGGTCTATGTCAGGGGTGGGCAAACTTTTTGACTCGAGGGCCACAATGGGTTCTTAAACTGGACCGGAGGGCCGGAACAAAAGCATGGATGGAGTGTTTGTGTGAACTAATATAAATTCAAAGTAAACATCATTACATAAAAGGGTACGGTCATTTTTTTTTTTTTAGTTTTATTCATTTCAAAAGGTCCAGATCCGGCCCAGGGGCCATAGTTTGTCCACGGCTGCCTTAGAAGTTAGTGCAATTCCCTCTTTTTATAAGAAGGATAAGTGGCTTGAAGAACAAGTTAGTTAACAGCAAACAAAACAAAACAAAACAAAACAGGGGCTTCATTCCTTTCCTCTTATGCTTGCCTCTTTAAGATCTTTCTTTTCTCCACATAATAACTTATGAATACTTGTCCATAAATGCTGTTGAAGATGACGGTGCCTTTTGTCCACTTGGGTACCAGATTTTTGAACTCAGGATCTTTTTACCCCACCACGCCATCTCCCCAATGTATGATGTTAGATGTCTACATCTGCCTTCTTATATACTCCTCTCCTCAGTAACTTTTGAAATTAAGGTTAGACTCTCCTCAGTAACTTTTGAAATCTCTAAGGTTAGACTCTTAATTAAGGAATGATTTTCCTCATTGTATCTAGAGACTGAGTCCAAAGGGCCATATACGTTGTGGTGAGGGAGAAAAAGGACACAGTCTAGTCATTATGACCAGCATAATAAATTGTGACAGTCACTGACATGACCAATGTCACAATCATATCTTTCATTCTGCTCATGGTGAAGAGAATGAAAATGTATGGATCTATGCTGAGAAATACCTCTCAATTTACAAAATGAATGGTGCTCCCTTGCCCTTTTAAAAGCGTGACCTATTATGATATATCAGCCTGAATTTCAGCTTCCTGAGCTGGAAACCCTTGAGAAAATTCAGTGGAGGTTCCATGAGCCTGGAGAGGAATAAATAGGTTGGTTATTAACTATCAGAAAGTCTACCTGAGCAGAGCTGAGGTAAATCATATCGATGCTTCTTGAGGCAAAAGACTGGGTTCAAAATAAAAGATAAAAGAAAATGCTAACGGTCCATGCCCCTTTGAACTTTTCAATTGGCCTATATGCCTCATTTTCTTTCTCTGAAAAAAAAATGGACCTAATCATAATTATCTTGGGAGCTGCTATGAGGATTAAATGAGGTGAATAAAAAGATTGTAGCAGGAAGTATCAGACATAATGAATGATTAAGAAAAGTTACTTCCCCTCCCTTCCTCTACTGCGTTTCCTTTCCTTTGCCTCCCCTCTCTCCCTCCCTTAGTTTATTCAAAGGGTCTGGAAAACAGGAATGCATCTGCCTGGGGAGGACCCAGCAGGTCTGCTGGGGTGCAGAGAGAACCAGAATCAAGAAAACACCCCAGGCATAGCAGAGGGAGGCAAGGTCATGTGCAGGCTTTGGCTTCTGTTTAAGGTTGCAAATACATCTATTCCCCAGGGGACCCTGGAGCCAGGAAGTTAAGTGATGTTCCATAAGGTGAGACCCTCCCTGTTCCCACCCTATTTTACTGGCAGCTTCTTAATACCTAGAATATGCATTCTCAGCAGCAAGCAAAGCCTTTCCTTCATTTCAATAACAGAAATAAATGGACATCCAAAACTCCTGTAAGAGTGAGGAAGACCACCGAGGAAGGAAAGAAACACAACAACCAGAAGTAATGTCCAGTGAAACAGTTTACAGAGTAAACAATGAAAAACTTTACATTTAATTAAGTTATTGGTTCTTAGAGAAATTTCAGGGCATATAAAACAAGAAGAAACTTCTATCAATAAGAAAGAGAATACTGTAAATTAAAAATAAGATTGTCAAATCTAAGTAAGTACTGTTATGCAAAATATACAATGAACTCTTAAAACTCAGCAGTTAGAAAACAACTTGATTAAAAACATGGGCCTCTCACCAAAGAAGATGAATAGATAAAAAGTAGGGAACATGCAAATGAATACAGTGAGATACCACTGCACACCTATTAGAATGGCCAAAGTTTGGAACACTGACAACACCAAATGCTGGTGAGGATGTGGAGCCGCAGAAACTCTCATTCGTTCTTGGTAGAATGCAGATTGGCACAGCCACTTTGGAAGACGGTCTCGGCCGTTTCTTCATATGCTTCAGCCACACCACTCCTTGGTATTTACCCGGAGGAGTTGAAAATGTCCGCACACAAACCTGCACATGAATGTTTATAGCAGCTTCACTGATAATTGCCCAAACTTGGAAGTAACCAAAGTGTCCTTCAGAAGGTGAATGGATAAATAAACTATGGTAAATCCAGACAATGAAATATGACTCAGCACTAAAAATTAAATGAGCTATCAAGCCATGAATAGACATGGAGGATACAAACATGCATACTACTGAGTAAAAGAAGTCAATCTGAAAAGGCTACCAACTATATGACATTCCAGAAAAGGCCAAACTATAGAGACAGCCAATAATAACAGTCTCTTATGGTTTATTTTTATTACTTACCAGGTCATTTCTTACACCACTGGAGCAGGTTCTCAACTGAGTGAGACTGTGCCTCCCAGGTGACCTCTGTCAATATCTGGAAAAATGGTTTCTTTTTGTAACTGGGGCAAAGAGTTTCTACTGGAATCTAGTGGCTAGAGACCAGAGATGCTGCTAAATATCTCACAATGTGCGTGACCAAGTCCCTCAACAAAGAAGCATCTGTCTCAAATGTCAATAGTGCTACAGTTGAGAAATCCTGCTCTGGAGTTCATTACATCGGCAACCTTTGCTCTCCAGGTCCCTGTGGGGCATAGAAGCCTCTAGCCCTGCACCCAGGCTTGGCCACAAAGAAGCTGTTTGTGTAAAAGAGTTCTTGACAGAAACTTTAATTGGTATAGAAAACTTTAATTGGGACCGATAAAATAAGGCCCATCAAGCAATTTGAACATGTTTCAAATGAATGTGACTTCAAGTCTCCATTTGGGTTGACTGAATGCAGTTTGCAAAGCCATATCCAGATTATTCGTTTCTTTTTAGTACCTAGTGTACTTGGTGAAATAGCATAGCATTGATATGACTGAGGGCTGTGGCCCCTGATGAGGTCCTCCTCCTTTCTTCCCAGTCTTTCCTGCTTGAAGATGTCAACTTTACTTAGGCAATGCAGGTGAGGAAAACCTTCATTCTGTTCTAGGGTTTTAATTCCATCATAGTCATTTGTGCTTATTTTATGACTAGGCTGTGTTGTAAACTCTTTAAGAATATTAACGAATTGGCTATTACAAAATCCTAGAGATCCTACCATAATCTCTACTTTAACTATGAGAAACTTGAGACAAAGAGAGGTTAGTGACTTGTCTAGGTTCAGAAAGCCAGTAGACTATCAAGGCAGTCTTACTTGAGATTTCATACTCCTCATCGCTCTGCTCTCTTGGCCTTTCCTACAAAAAAACGTAATTAAATTAAACCTAATTAAACTTAATGTGGGTGTTTTGGAGGAATAATTGTTATGATTTACTCATCTATGTATTTTTTTTCATATTCTAACACTCATTTGAAGAAAAAAAGGTAGCAGGTATTTAGTATTTCAGGAAAATAAGCAAAATCATCAGGGATAAAAAGCTTAGAAATTTATAAAATTTATCTACTCACTGAATTTTTCAATGTGAAGTATGATAGATACTGTCTTTCTCTTTTAGCCACAAAATAGCTCAGAGCCAAGACTGTAAGGACTACGAATGAAAATAATAGCTACTGGTTTTTAAAATTAATCTTTATTGTTCAAAGTATTACAGATATCCACCTTTTCCCCATTGACCCCCATTCACCCCGTGCTACTGTTTTACTGTGTGTCAGCTGCTCTGCCAGCTACATTATATACATTTATTTAAATTATATCCATTCTAAATGTATGAAATAGAGATCAAAATTAATCTTTATTGTTCAAAGTATTACAGATATCCCCCCTTTTTCCCCATTGACCCCCATTCACCCTGTGCTACTGTTTTACTGTGTGTCAGCAGCTCTGCCAGCCACATTATATACATTTATTTAAATGATACATTCAATTTAAATATATGAAATAGAGATGATTATTTCCAAACAATGAAAAACTTTACATTTAATTAAGTTATTGGTTCTTAGAGAAATTTCAGGGCATATAAAACAAGAAGAAACTTCTATCAATAAGAAAGAGAATACTGTAAATTAAAAATAAGATTGTCAAATCTAAGTAAGTACTGTTATGCAAAATATACAATGAACTCTTAAAACTCAGCAGTTAGAAAACAACTTGATTAAAAACATGGGCCTCTCACCAAAGAAGATGAATAGATAAAAAGTAGGGAACATGCAAATGAATACAGTGAGATACCACTGCACACCTATTAGAATGGCCAAAGTTTGGAACACTGACAACACCAAATGCTGGTGAGGATGTGGAGCCGCAGAAACTCTCATTCGTTCTTGGTAGAATGCAGATTGGCACAGCCACTTTGGAAGACGGTCTCGGCCGTTTCTTCATATGCTTCAGCCACACCACTCCTTGGTATTTACCCGGAGGAGTTGAAAATGTCCGCACACAAACCTGCACATGAATGTTTATAGCAGCTTCACTGATAATTGCCCAAACTTGGAAGTAACCAAAGTGTCCTTCAGAAGGTGAATGGATAAATAAACTATGGTAAATCCAGACAATGAAATATGACTCAGCACTAAAAATTAAATGAGCTATCAAGCCATGAATAGACATGGAGGATACAAACATGCATACTACTGAGTAAAAGAAGTCAATCTGAAAAGGCTACCAACTATATGACATTCCAGAAAAGGCCAAACTATAGAGACAGCCAATAATAACAGTCTCTTATGGTTTATTTTTATTACTTACCAGGTCATTTCTTACACCACTGGAGCAGGTTCTCAACTGAGTGAGACTGTGCCTCCCAGGTGACCTCTGTCAATATCTGGAAAAATGGTTTCTTTTTGTAACTGGGGCAAAGAGTTTCTACTGGAATCTAGTGGCTAGAGACCAGAGATGCTGCTAAATATCTCACAATGTGCGTGACCAAGTCCCTCAACAAAGAAGCATCTGTCTCAAATGTCAATAGTGCTACAGTTGAGAAATCCTGCTCTGGAGTTCATTACATCGGCAACCTTTGCTCTCCAGGTCCCTGTGGGGCATAGAAGCCTCTAGCCCTGCACCCAGGCTTGGCCACAAAGAAGCTGTTTGTGTAAAAGAGTTCTTGACAGAAACTTTAATTGGTATAGAAAACTTTAATTGGGACCGATAAAATAAGGCCCATCAAGCAATTTGAACATGTTTCAAATGAATGTGACTTCAAGTCTCCATTTGGGTTGACTGAATGCAGTTTGCAAAGCCATATCCAGATTATTCGTTTCTTTTTAGTACCTAGTGTACTTGGTGAAATAGCATAGCATTGATATGACTGAGGGCTGTGGCCCCTGATGAGGTCCTCCTCCTTTCTTCCCAGTCTTTCCTGCTTGAAGATGTCAACTTTACTTAGGCAATGCAGGTGAGGAAAACCTTCATTCTGTTCTAGGGTTTTAATTCCATCATAGTCATTTGTGCTTATTTTATGACTAGGCTGTGTTGTAAACTCTTTAAGAATATTAACGAATTGGCTATTACAAAATCCTAGAGATCCTACCATAATCTCTACTTTAACTATGAGAAACTTGAGACAAAGAGAGGTTAGTGACTTGTCTAGGTTCAGAAAGCCAGTAGACTATCAAGGCAGTCTTACTTGAGATTTCATACTCCTCATCGCTCTGCTCTCTTGGCCTTTCCTACAAAAAAACGTAATTAAATTAAACCTAATTAAACTTAATGTGGGTGTTTTGGAGGAATAATTGTTATGATTTACTCATCTATGTATTTTTTTCATATTCTAACACTCATTTGAAGAAAAAAAGGTAGCAGGTATTTAGTATTTCAGGAAAATAAGCAAAATCATCAGGGATAAAAAGCTTAGAAATTTATAAAATTTATCTATTCACTGTGTTTTCAATGTGAAGTATGATAGATACCGTCTTTCTCTTTTAGCCACAAAATAGCTCAGAGCCAAGACTGTAAGGACTATGAATGAAAATAATAGCTACTGGTTTTTAAAATTAATCTTTATTGTTCAAAGTATTACAGATATCCCCCCTTTTTCCCCATTGACCCCCATTCACCCTGTGCTACTGTTTTACTGTGTGTCAGCAGCTCTGCCAGCCACATTATATACATTTATTTAAATGATACATTCAATTTAAATATATGAAATAGAGATGATTATTTCCTCACCTTTGGAGATGAGGAATCTAGGACTGTAAGTGTTAAACTGACTGAATTAAGATGGTCCAGTTCATACATGATGGAGCAGGATTTAGTACAAAGGCTCCTTCTCTGCTACAAAGTCCCTTATGCTTTTCATGACAGCAGCCTTCATCAAAACTTTGCCTTCTGAATATGGCTTGTGGCAGCTAAAATTAACTTTGCTAAGGTAAAAAATACATATTTTTCCTTGGAATCTTTAATTAACCAGAAGAGATACTTAGAATGATGACATTTCTAATGAGGGTACTCCCCAACCCAACAGCAATGTAAAGGGACTTCAGTAGGTGGTGCCCTTTGTTCCAGAAAGGCCATGATCTGAAGGCAGCCTCCCCTGGAGTAATTGCAAGGACTTTGCTTATTTCTGTATCCATTCCTGGGATTCAGTGGAGCCTGAATAAAATCTTAATTTCATATAATTGCTGTCAGTGTTTATTAAGTATCCTGGTGGGAGAAAACCAAATTCATTGTCGAGTATCAACAAATCTGTTTCAAAATGGCAAGCGAGGGCTAGCATCTAACTCTAATGTTTGGTGTCAGTTTTACAAGCCTTTAGAAGCCTTGTTTTGATTTCAGATGTCCAAATTTCTGTTAATGATTGTTAGATAGAAAATTAAAAATAAACACTGACAACACCAAATGCTGGTGAGGATGTGGAGCCGCAGAAACTCTCATTCGTTCTTGGTAGAATGCAGATTGGCACAGCCACTTTGGAAGACGGTCTCGGCCGTTTCTTCATATGCTTCAGCCACACCACTCCTTGGTATTTACCCGGAGGAGTTGAAAATGTCCGCACACAAACCTGCACATGAATGTTTATAGCAGCTTCACTGATAATTGCCCAAACTTGGAAGTAACCAAAGTGTCCTTCAGAAGGTGAATGGATAAATAAACTATGGTAAATCCAGACAATGAAATATGACTCAGCACTAAAAATTAAATGAGCCATCAAGCCATGAATAGACATGGAGGATACAAACATGCATACTACTGAGTAAAAGAAGTCAATCTGAAAAGGCTACCAACTATATGACATTCCAGAAAAGGCCAAACTATAGAGACAGCCAATAATAACAGTCTCTTATGGTTTATTTTTTAAAAAAATCAATAAAATATATTTAAAAAAATTAAAAATAGATAAGCATTCATAGATTTGAATGTTAAAGTTCTGGGACTTTGGGTCTTGCTATAAAATTGGGTGAGATTTAAAAAGCAAACAAACTATCAAACCTTGTACAATTTAGCTAGTTTCTTTCTGGACCCCAGCTGGTGAAGGGTCAAGGAAATCCTAGAGGAGATGCCTTAGATGCAGATTGATCCCAAAGGGAGGCTCTGAGAGTTGGAGATTGATAGGGCTAGCAAGCCAAGTTGAAAGGAAATAAAGAAATGAAAAGAATGTCAAGGAAGAACAATGGTCTCAAAATATGAGGAACAGAGATAGGATACACCAACCCTCTTTCTTTGGACATTGGTGTAGGTGAAGGCTTGGCTGCGCAGCTGTAAATAACTGAGGCAGGAGCTTTTCCAAGAGGTTTAGTTTAAGAATAAGATGGTCAAACTCCACTTCCAATAAAGCACAACCACCTTTAAACCTCACCTCATCCACTACCACCAGGTTCTCAACTGAGTGAGACTGTGCCTCCCAGGTGACCTCTGTCAATATCTGGAAAAATGGTTTCTTTTTGTAACTGGGGCAAAGAGTTTCTACTGGAATCTAGTGGCTAGAGACCAGAGATGCTGCTAAATATCTCACAATGTGCGTGACCAAGTCCCTCAACAAAGAAGCATCTGTCTCAAATGTCAATAGTGCTACAGTTGAGAAATCCTGCTCTGGAGTTCATTACATCGGCAACCTTTGCTCTCCAGGTCCCTGTGGGGCATAGAAGCCTCTAGCCCTGCACCCAGGCTTGGGCCACAAAGAGGCTGTTTGTGTAAAAGAGTTCTTGACAGAAACTTTAATTGGTATAGAAAACTTTAATTGGGACCGATAAAATAAGGCCCATCAAGCAATTTGAACATGTTTCAAATGAATGTGACTTCAAGTCTCCATTTGGGTTGACTGAATGCAGTTTGCAAAGCCATATCCAGATTATTCGTTTCTTTTTAGTACCTAGTGTACTTGGTGAAATAGCATAGCATTGATATGACTGAGGGCTGTGGCCCCTGATGAGGTCCTCCTCCTTTCTTCCCAGTCTTTCCTGCTTGAAGATGTCAACTTTACTTAGGCAATGCAGGTGAGGAAAACCTTCATTCTGTTCTAGGGTATTAATTCCATCATAGTCATTTGTGCTTATTTTATGACTAGGCTGTGTTGTAAACTCTTTAAGAATATTAACGAATTGGCTATTACAAAATCCTAGAGATCCTACCATAATCTCTACTTTAACTATGAGAAACTTGAGACAAAGAGAGGTTAGTGACTTGTCTAGGTTCAGAAAGCCAGTAGACTATCAAGGCAGTCTTACTTGAGATTTCATACTCCTCATCGCTCTGCTCTCTTGGCCTTTCCTACAAAAAAACGTAATTAAATTAAACCTAATTAAACTTAATGTGGGTGTTTTGGAGGAATAATTGTTATGATTTACTCATCTATGTATTTTTTTTCATATTCTAACACTCATTTGAAGAAAAAAAGGTAGCAGGTATTTAGTATTTCAGGAAAATAAGCAAAATCATCAGGGATAAAAAGCTTAGAAATTTATAAAATTTATCTATTCACTGTGTTTTCAATGTGAAGTATGATAGATACCGTCTTTCTCTTTTAGCCACAAAATAGCTCAGAGCCAAGACTGTAAGGACTATGAATGAAAATAATAGCTACTGGTTTTTAAAATTAATCTTTATTGTTCAAAGTATTACAGATATCCCCCCTTTTTCCCCATTGACCCCCATTCACCCTGTGCTACTGTTTTACTGTGTGTCAGCAGCTCTGCCAGCCACATTATATACATTTATTTAAATGATACATTCAATTTAAATATATGAAATAGAGATGATTATTTCCTCACCTTTGGAGATGAGGAATCTAGGACTGTAAGTGTTAAACTGACTGAATTAAGATGGTCCAGTTCATACATGATGGAGCAGGATTTAGTACAAAGGCTCCTTCTCTGCTACAAAGTCCCTTATGCTTTTCATGACAGCAGCCTTCATCAAAACTTTGCCTTCTGAATATGGCTTGTGGCAGCTAAAATTAACTTTGCTAAGGTAAAAAATACATATTTTTCCTTGGAATCTTTAATTAACCAGAAGAGATACTTAGAATGAAGGCATTTCTAATGAGGGTACTCCCCAACCCAACAGCAATGTAAAGGGACTTCAGTAGGTGGTGCCCTTTGTTCCAGAAAGGCCATGATCTGAAGGCAGCCTCCCCTGGAGTAATTGCAAGGACTTTGCTTATTTCTGTATCCATTCCTGGGATTCAGTGGAGCCTGAATAAAATCTTAATTTCATATAATTGCTGTCAGTGTTTATTAAG